>NC_090935.1:1121397410-1121700440 GCF_040938575.1 Ambystoma mexicanum | reverse complement strand
CGACTCCGTGGACCGCTCTCTCCGAGCCTCTTTTTTCCGAGAACTCGACACACGTGTCGAGTCGCTGTTAGACTTAGAGTGTTTATGTGTAGTAGTAGTGTGGGTAGCGCTCGTGTCGCCGGGTGTGTTCCCCATAACTGCCCTGCCAGACAATCCTCCGGGGTCGGGGACTAGTGCTTGGGCGTCTTTCGATACCTCTGTGCCCTCGCCATCCGAAAGCACGGCGTCGCTGCCATCACTGAAGGCACCCACCGCTTCCATGGCCTCGAGTTGCCTGGCGTGGAGGGCCCAACGTTTAGTGGAGCGGTCCTTTAGTGTTTTCACCTTAAACAGGCTACACGCTCTGCAATTTAGCCTCGGGGTGATCCCTCGGCAAGCAGAGCTTACAGGTGGCCTGTTTGTCAACCCAAGGGTACTTGCGGTTGCACTTGGGGCAAAATTTAAATGGAGTACTCTCCATATGCACCTAGTGGCAGCGGGCTTGTGTGTGTAGGAAAATAATAAGAGTGTAGAGTATGTTACCACCCCCTCACTCTCCCTACTTGCAGGGCCGAGGCCAGAGGCCTTCCAAGGCCCGGGCCAAGGCCAGAGTCCTTCCGAGGCCCAAAGTCCGTTGTGCAGCTCTCGACGTTTGTTTGTTCTTCGGACCGGCGTCGATCTTCAATGTCTCGACGTGGGAGTGAAAGAACGGGGAAATTAATATCGATTTTTTGCAAAATGGCTGAAAGCCAGGGAACTCCGCGCAATGCTTCCGACAAGTATGGCGGAAAAAAACAATCTGAGGATCCTACACGCGTGAGGGATCATGGGTACAGTGGACGTCACACTAGGGATAGTATTACTGGCACGCCCTATGTCGACGACCATTTTCGAGTTTCCAAAAACAAACTGTAATACTCCACAGCTTCCACTAAATGTCGGCCTATGCACAGGATGTGATCTAAGCAGATTCCACAAGCCTCAGAAATATATAAATGTTCCGCTTCTGCTTTTGGAGACCCTTAAGAAGATAAGGAATATCTCTCTAACTGGAGGGGGTAGGAATAATTCTTCCTATTCATATTCACATTTTTAGAAGCAGTTTTCACTAGTAGCACATCTTATTGACTTATTTGGCAAAGCCCTTCTGTAGATTTTTCTGCAAGGGCTCGATCTTGGGTCCATGTCCGCTGTAGTGTAGACAGCAAGGGCCTGATTTACAAAGCTTTTTTCAATATGATTGCACCATTGTAAAACACTTCTGTAGATCAGCCCTGAATCACTTCTTTTTAGTAAGTGGGCTGAGGAATTGTCTATAGATGCACTGCACCAAGTTATCTAAACAGAAAGATAAAAACTGCACTCACTTTGAAGAGAGTGAAGAGCTATTCCACTACTCCTCCTGCCAGACCGCCAGACCAGGTGATGAAACGCTTGCTAGAGGAAGATAGGGTGCGAAAGCTCTTAATGTTAGATATTAATGTGAAACTGTAATGGATTTATGACAAGATGAAGGCTACAATTATAGGGTCTGAGGGATAAAGCTTTGTGTGAGCGAGTTGGAAGACACAATGGTCAAAATCCCTAAACTAAATGTGGTAACCTTGCAGGCCTACTTTGAGAATCTTGAGAACAATGGTAGACATAATCATTTGCGAGGCTACAGTTTACCTGAAGGGGCCAAAGGTAAAAACGTCTTAAGAGTCCTCTCATCCTTGCACACGTGACGTCTGAAATAAGTGCATTGGATTAGTTCAAATATCCAACTACTGAAGACCAGTAATCCAATCCCAATAGGTCACAGGGGGCCATAAAGATATGTTTAGACTATACCCAGTTAATCATAGACTATAAACACCCAGTCTGGTCTAAGAAACCTTTTTCTCAGGATTTTGGGAAGTCAACAGCTGATCAGAGGAACAGTTTCTGGCAGCCAAACCAGATCTGAAGGCAAGGGGGCCCAACATGCTCTGGTCCGTTCATGCACATTCTTAGTCAACCTCAACAATACAACTACTTTGCCCTGAATTGAAGGGTAGTCTGTAGCAATCCACAATGCCATTCCATGCTTTCTGTGGGCACAATGTTATTTCTGGTTCCTGTTCTGTATTGTTGCGTGTCTTTTAAAAGCATGAATACATGTTCCAGAAATCCCATGTATTTGTAAATGATGTCATAAGGTTGATCAGCCTCTATGTAATTAGGGACAAAATGTGGTCTAGTGAGGGTTACATAATCTGGGTGGATATGAAAGTCTCCTCACTGTTCTATGATTTCTCATGTCTTGATATCCATTCTTGGTTCAGGCTTGACCCTTGGTTGCTCTGGTGAGTGGCAGTGTCCACATGACGCACAAAGGGTGTATGTTCTCTGGAGTCTATAAAGTGGTTGTTTGTCACCCCACCCGGACTCCAATGTGTGTGCAATCTCGTTTGTTGACGTCTGATTTCACAGTGTGTGAATGTAGTGCCTTACTGTTATAGTGGTAGTGACTTGTTATTAGTTTTACTTTATCAATGCTAAATCTTATTGCAAGTGATGTCAAAAGGGTAGGCAATCTAATTATATTGCACTTCCAGGAACTGAGAGTGTGACCTCCGCTCCTAAAATAAATATATTTATCAGCGTCTAAGAACATCAAAGTCACAAGACAATGCGTGGAAGAGATTTTCTTTTCTGGGCCCAGTGGTCAGAAAGATAGTTTGGCCATATTCGGCCGCAAAGGCTTTAATACCAATGTTCTCTCCACAATAACCGATATGGATGGAAAATCGGTTTCAAAGTTATGGCATTGGATGGTATGTCTGTACTGATCATAAACGTCTGTTGATTAACACCCTGTAATCAGCCTATGAGTCTGATCCAAGACAGGCTATCCCATTGCGGACTCCATATTAAGATGCTTAAAGACTGGAATCAGTTAAGTTACCATTCCACGTTTAGCTTGTGTCAAATTTGTTATTCTGTGGAAAGGGAATATACATGCATTTTGAATGCCCAAGGCTCAAGCTCTTGGATTGACCATGTACACTTAAGGAAATTATGCAAACTATAAGTTAGAAATTAGCCCTATTGTCGTTTTGGAAAATGCCCCCGTTCTAGCCTCAGTCACATGGAGAGATAATAATGTCCAAATACAGGGAGGCAGCTGAATAAGGACCTGCTTAAAGGTAATGAATGTACTTAATACCTCTGTCACTCAATTCTCAGACAATGTTTTCAAAGGAATGCCTAAGGTCATACTTGTGGGAGGACTATAAGACCTCTGATTGGAGTCACACTGTTTCCTATTTTGCTCATAAGTCTAAAGTTCACTTATCTAAAGATGTATTCATGCTAAACATCATTTTAAAAAACTGGAGCTTGATTACTTGCATTCATGCTCCCACATGGTTTTCACCTGGTGAGTGAAATTAAATACTCCATGGGCATAATTGGTACCTTTGTCTCTTCATAGCACATGCACTAGAGCTACGAAAACCCAATTGTAATAGGGAATTTACAGAAAAGGTACATCGTCTATACACTGACCCAAAAGCAAGAGTAACCAGGTTACTCACCGTAGTGACCACCTTACTCCTAGTCCATAGTCCCCTTTCCTCCATACTTATGGGACATTTCTCCGTCCTGTGGGACGGGACCGGAGCACAGAGTAAAAAGCATCCAAAATGTTTTCAAAAAATGTGTCCTTCCTCTCTTTCTTGCGCAGGGCCCGGCACGCAGCCGTAACCCCGCCCACCTTGGCTCCGCCCCGCGCATCGCCCATCAGTCCTTTTCTATCGCCAGGTCAGAGACCTATTAGCAATAACAGAGGAACCTTATTAGAGGGGACGGCGGGGCGGCCGTATGGAGGAAAGGGGACTATGGACTAGGAGTAAGGTGGTCACTATGGTGAGTAACCTGGTTATACTCCTACATCCCGTCCCCTTTCCTCCATACTTATGGGAGATTCCCAAGCACTCCTAACAGGAACTACGGGTGGATGGAAATACCCCTTACTGAAAAAGGTTCTTCAGCACAGCCTGACCAAACTGAGCATCAGCTCTTGAGCTCATGTCAAGACAATAATGCTTACAAAAGCAGATGGGGAGGCCCAAGTAGCTGCCCTAGCGATGGACTCCTAGGGGACATATTTCTGAAAAGCAACCGCGGCTGCCTTGCCCCGCACCAGGTGTGCATGAATACCCTTAGGAGGTTTCAGCCCTTGGACGGTGAAAGACTCTGTGATGCAGGCGGCGATCCGCCGAGAAATAGTCACCTTAGACGCCTGCTCACCCTGAGGGTTACCGAAGGTCACAAAAAGTTGAGAAGAACTCCTAAGCTCGGAAGTCCTGTCAAGGTAGAACTTAAGAGCCCTTCTGACATCAAGACAGTGCAGAACCCTTTCAGCCTCTGAGGCAGGGTTCGGAAAAAAGACTGGTAGGGAGATCGACTGATTCAGATGGAATTCAGTTATCACCTTCGGTAGAAAGGCCGGGTTTGTCCGTAGGACTACCTTGTCCCTGTGAAAGACCAAGAAAGGATGCTCCACTGACAAGGCCTGGAGCTCACTCACTCTTCTGACGTAACAGCGACCAGAAAGGACACTTTCCAGGATAGGTACTTGAGGTCCACCGTGGCCATTGGTTCAAAAGGTTTATGGCACAGCGCCGTCTGGACTACATTTAGGTCAAGCCTGCAAAATGCCTCTTAACCACTGGGTCACTCAGAGAATAAGAGCATTGGTCTGTAGGAAGATAAGCGGAAAGCGCTGAAAGGTAAGTTTTGCATGACAGAAGGTGAACACCTGACTCTGCTAGGGAGGACACGAAGGACAGCACTGTGTCAATCGTAGCCACCCTTGGATCCAACTGCTTTTCCAAACACCAATGACAGAACCTGAGCCATTTACTCCTGTATTGGGATCTGGTCGAGGGTTTCCTGACTGCCTGGATAATACGCATGTTATCCGTAGACAAGTTAAGATGCTCTAAAGACTCGAACTCAGGCACCATGCCGCCAAGCTGAGCGATTGTGGGGAGGGGTGCCACATTTGCTGTTCCCCTTGATGAAGAAGATCGGGGGTCACTGGTAACCTGATCGGCGGATACACCGACAGGTGTTGAAGTTCTGAGAACCAAAACCTGTCCGACCACCACGGGGCTATGAGTAGAAGGGAACAGTTCACTGAGTTCTTCAGCTTCCAAATTGCTCGATGGACTAGAGGCAGAGGCGGAAAGGCGTAAGCTCTCATGTTGTGCCATGGAATCTCGAGAGCATCCCCCAGAGAGAAGGCTCCGAGCCCCCCTCTGGAGGCATACTGAGGAAGCTTCTTGGTTACCGACGTAGCGAAGAGGTCCACCTCCGGTGTGCCCCAACGCAAGAAAATCCATGAGAGGATCTCCGCCTTCAACTCCCACTCGTAGCTGACCACTGTCCGCCGGCTGAGGGCATCCGCTGTGACAGTCAGCTGGCCCGGGATGTGCACTGCAAGCAGCCAGACACCATGAAGCACGGCCCACTCCCATATCTGGATGGACAGGTCCACGAGGGGGGGAGACTTCGTTCCCCCTTGCTTGTTGATGAAATACATTGACACCACATTGTCCGTGCGTATGCGGACCACCTTGTTGGCAATGAGCGGTCTGAACACCCTGAGCGCTAGGAAGATCGCCAGAAACTCAAAATGATTTATGTGCAGGAGCTTGTCCTGAGGCGACCAGAGGTCTGAGAACTGAAGAAGATTTACCGTTGCACCCCACCCCAGAAGGGAGGAGTCTGTCGTGATCGTCACCGTGGGGGCTGGGTCCTGAAACCCTGCACCCACCGACAGGTTGCTGAGAGATGACCACCAATCTAGGTCCACTCTCATGGAATCCGGAATCATTATCAGCTTGGAGTCTGGGTCCACAGCCTGACGCCAGGAACTCTGAAGAGCCATCTGGGTCCGTCTCATCTTGAGACGAGCAAGAGGAAGAGCCAGCACACACGAGGCCATGAGGCCCAGAAGCCTCTGGAACCACCAGGCCGACATGCTCTCCGACTGAGCAAACATCTGACACGTGGCTAACAGATCCGCCATTCTGTCCCCGATCAGGTACACTCTGCAGTTGTTAGTGTTCCAGCGAAAACCCATGAAAATCAGGTCCTGCGAGACCATCATGGAAGATTTCCGCCAGTTCACCGACAGCCCAAGATGGAACAGGAGCTGAAGGAGAGACTGGAGATTGCCTGCTGCTGCCAGAAGACACGCGGCGCCGAGCTGAGGCCAAAAGGAAGCACTCGAAACTGGAAGTGCTCCTCTCCCAAAGAGAAGCGGAGATATCTCCTGTGTGCGTTCCAAATCAGGATATGCATGTACGCATCCTGAAGATCCACAAAGCTGAGCCAATCGCCCATCTGCAAGGAGGACTGTATCTGGCTGGGCGTGATCATCTTGAATTTCTCTTGGGGTAACAAAAGATTGAACTGGGAAAGGCCTAGGATGGTGCGCAGGCCAGCCTGGTTGGGTTTGGGCACCGTAAACAGCCGGGAGTAGAAGCCCTCCCCTCGCTCCCAAGGGGAACGGGTTCCACAGCTCTGAGGTCCAGAAGTTTCTGAACTTCGGCTTTGAGGGAGGGCGAGCCCGACTGCTGAAAAGGAGGGTTGAGGGGTGGGGTAGGGGGTAGGGGTAAGCGGAAGCCCGCTCGAGCGACTGACAAGACCCATCTGTCTTCTGTGATGGCTTGCCACGCCTCCGAATGAGACGCAATGCGTCCTCCCACTGGGGTCTCGTGCGAGCGCAGAAAACCCTCATTTAGTAGGTTTATCGGTGGCGGTGCCACCTGAACCTGAGGAGGAGGCTGAGGAGCGGGAGAAAAACCGCGTCCGTTGTTGCCTACGGTGGTTATTCCCCGCAGGGGTATCCACTCTGCGAGATTTGCGGTCGAGGAAGCCCCTAAAGCCAGAGGAAGGTCGACTTTGCGACAACGGTCTCTGGGTTTTGAAAGGAGCCTTAACCAGGACAGACAAGGACTTAGCTGTATGAGTGCTATCCTTCGTCTTGGTGAGCTCTACATCTGTTGTAGCATGAAAGAGCTCCCTCCCATCGAACGGAAGATCTACACCTTGTCCTGTACTTCTTTTGAGAATTTAGTTGCATGCAGCCACGCCTACCGTGAGGTATCAACCCCCAGCATAAGGCCCCAAGCCGAGGTCTCTACGTGATGAGCCGCAGCCTCCAGGAGATCCTGGGCCAAGACCCTGGCGTCAGAAAGGCCTCCTTTAAAGTCTTTCAGCTTCTCAACCAGGATAAACTCCTCAAACTCCGACAGACCTTTCCACATCCGCATGTTAGCTCCCGCTAATATCAATTCAGCGTTGGCCTGCCTGAGCTGCAAGGCCGAGTTGGCGAAGATTTTCCTCCCGAGGGAGTCGAGGAGCTTGTCCTCCTTTCCTAGAAACTGAGTAGCCGTCGTGGAAGAGGGGCTGCAGGTCTGGACTGCAAAGTGGCCGCAGCCACCACTGTGGAGGAGGGGGGCGGACAAGACGACAGGGCCACCTCTTCCGAAGAATGCAGCCTGTATCTCGCGTCAATTTTCTTATTGACAAAAAGTCCAGAGTGTGGCTTTTCCCAGACTCTACGGACCTCGGCCAGAACGTCCTTCTGCAAGAACAGGCCAGTACGCTCCAAGGGAGGCATGGTGAACACCCCAGAAAGCACGCCTTCCTGCGGAGTGGGTGCCTCAGGCACTGGAACATCTAAGAGGTTCATCATGTCCAGTACCCGGTCATGAAAAGTTCTGATAGAGCGGGGAAGGTCCTCGCTGTCCCGATCGCCTTGTGCGTCATCCGACAGATCAGGATCCTGCTGAACCGTGTCAGGCGCTGCCTTGTCCACAGGGGACAATGGGGGCAAAGGCGGAAGAGTCGGCGGAGGCACCGTAGGCAAGGGAGGCGCGGCGGAAGCACCGGAGGAAGAGGTGGAGCCAGAGACGTGGGAGGACATATCTCCCTAAAAAGCCCTTTAAAATACACCCTCATGGGGTCGGTATGCATAAGCGCTTGAAATGTACTGAAAAAAGCTTCCTCCAGAGACTGCTTCGGAACCTGAGGAGGCTTCTCATGAGGTGGACAAATCCAGGGATGTAACGGGGACAGGTGCCACACTGGCCCCTCCACTGACGTATCCACATAAATCAACGGTGCCGACCCTGCAGGCAATGAAATATTGTGCGGAAGAGGCATCCGAGCGTTCCAGTCATAAACTGCCCGATAAGGATGCGCACAAGGCACTCTACGCAGGCAACGAAATACAAAGTGCTCCGGTCCCGTCCCACAGGACGGAGAGATGTCCCATAAGTATCGAGGAAAGGGGACAGGACGTAGGAGTATCTCTTTTAATGGCCACCTTTCAGTACCACCAGGGGAACCAGACACATTTGACCATTACCTCCACTATTGTTTTTTTGGTCTTGAAACCTCTTGTAGTTGTATGTATGTTTTATATAGCACAAACCTAACCTAGATGAAGAGCAACCGACTATACAAGAGTTCAAGGGAAAGGAGGGCAGTTCACAATGGGTCCGGAATGGTGGTTGAACCAGGGAAGGTACAGATTTACCTAAGTCAGCGGACATAAAACAAAATGATATGAATAAAGGAGTGCATACTGTTGCAAGAATGATTAAGGCTTTACTGTACAGTGACAATATCCACATAGCCCTAAATGACCCTCAAAACTCCATACAAGAATTCAGGGATATGATTACTTATTTCTTGAGGTACAAAATTAAATTGTCAAAACAACTTGAAGTCTGACAAGCTACTACAAAAATATATTTTTATACATAGTCATCCCTTTTGCTGGGAACACAAGAGCATTCAAAATGTGGGTATCATTCTTAATCAATGAATTACAGATATGCTAGCAGACAGCTTGTACTCCCTCTGGAGGGCAACACTTAAGACATATTGAGATGGAGCACATTAAATATTTCTTTATTGCTTTACTGGGTAGGACCCAAGTTATGAAAAAGACCAGAGACCCTACATTACACTAGCTTGATGATTAATCAGAGCATTAAGTCTTTTGTGTGGGGTAATATTACCCATACCAAGAACATGCCACACCATACCAAGTGTAAATTAACGACAAAGGTTTTATGCAGGCAGTTTCAAACTTCCAAATGTTGACTTATATTGCCTTATATTGCCTTTCCTTTCATCACTCACTATGGTTATGCTGAAAGACACCCCTGCATATCTACAATAGCTAAATCGACAGTGTATGTTGGGAACCATACAAAAGACTATTAGTTATATTATATTGAAAAAAGCATGCGTCATGCTCAAAATTGACCCACGCATGCACCTTGAGTCACAATTATGGGATAGACATAGGACACACGTTGCAAGATCGACATTGGTTCATTTGGAAAGAATGTGGTTCTGAAGGTATTAAGTATATTGCAGATGTACGAGAAGATGGTGCTCCATTCATTTTAATATTTTAGAGTCTCATTTTAATGAAAGGAATAGTGTGCTCAAAAATATTATTGTCCCGAGGGTTCGGGCATGTGTTTTTAAGCATATGTTGATCGATCGTACAAACATTTCCTATGCACCTTATCGTATTTTTCCTCACTTTTACAATGCGAAATCAGGCAGCAGAGCGCGGCCATCTTGTGCTAATCTTATCCGTTGCTGCATCGTCCTAATCATATCCCCCGCCCCTGAGGCTGACATCACCAAACCTAGCGATATTTTCCGCCTATCTCCATGACGTTACTGGGCAGCGTAGCCAAACGCGCCCAGTCATCACCTACGTGTTGACATCAGTTGACGCAGAACCCGGAATATCAACACACATCCTCTCACAACAGAGCGTGTCCCAAAAGGAAATGGCAATACTCTGCAATTTATAATGTGCTTTTATTTCACAATAAACGCTCCGAGAACATCTATATTCAACCACATTGGTGATTTCTTTCTTTGTTCTTGTTGCACAAATGTTTATCATGAGTCATACAGTGTTCCTTTTGAGTATAAGAAGTGCATTGGACGCACCATGAATCGCAAGACTTCGGCATCAGCTTGGCGTTAGGCCACTGTAAACAATGTCAGGTTGCTCCTTATCGATGGTACCGCGAAAGGGCATATCGGCCCGGAGCGGTCGTCCCAAAACAGCGTCATAGTTATCCAGCCATTTAAGTGTATCTGCAGCTGCCGACTAAAGAAGCCATCAATAGGTATCTGGAATCAATGACATTCGCAGAAAGGTAGGATGTAGCTGTGTGGAAAACATAACAGAAATGTGTCTCAGTAGCCATTCTTTATTATAATTTATCCATTTACCCATTAATTCTGCACTGTGTGAAAACTAATGATGAATACAAACGTGAAAAAATGGAAACACAGAGAAAACATTGTGGAAAGCAGTCTACAATTTGCATGAGAGGTTAGTGCTATGGAGTATGTTTAGCTCTCAATGGGATGCAGAAGCTGACGCTAGAATTAGAAGAACACATATACGGCATTTTAACGAAATATTAGCATAGAATTTGGCGTTGGTGGAACCTTGGGAACCCAGATGTGGACTACATGCATTTCGATGCTGGTCTGCCCATGTGCCCGGGACAAGGACAAGTACACACAGGTTGTTTTTTTCGTGTCATTGCATTATGCTACAAACAACAACCCATTACAATGTAAGCCAGCAATATCGGTCAGAAAATGAAACCTTGACTCGTTTGTCTATAAAATCGTTTACAGTAAAACTTACATAATATTCAGCATTTCCATTTTCTCGGCGTAACGCAGAGTGTCCATTCAGATCAACACATTTATATAAAATGAAATTACATGTTCCTTTGTCCAGTTTTGGAATAGTGAACTTTATCATATTTGATGGTATTACACACCTCCCTTCATTCATTCCGTTCGGAATCCTCCCGTTCTTCCAAGGTCGAAAAACAATCGAACCTTATACTGTGTACGATGCGTGGGTGTGCTCAGCTCACAAGCAAAATTCAAAGGCGCTGACCTTCACTGCCAATAGGAGCAAATAGCCCTTCAGATCACAGTGGTATTTGAAATATTTTTGAAAAACAAATTAATTGTTCGCTGCCATCCACCAATGCCGCGCAGAATTTCTAGAGATTTACTTTTTTTATGGAAACAGTTACAGTTACTTTACTTCCAAATGCCTTATTTATAATGTCCCTCTGGAAAACTTCGCACTCTCCCAGCAACTCGCACAGCCAGCCCACACCACTTGTCATCTCAGCCCGTCTCCTCTTCACACGGCAGATCCCGTAAAAAAAAAAGCAAGTAGCAAGTCTCGAGCCCTGACAATATGTGCTCGTACGAGAATGTCAGAGCCCTGCTGCAACCCCCTCCTACCAGGCTGCGGTCCCCTGAACCCATGACCACTGTTCCCTTTGAACGCATCTGGTCCCCAGACCCTAACCCCACACCACCTCAACTTCACCTCGCATATACCTAATCAGGATTGGTCATATATTTGTATTTATTAAGTTTTATATAGCGCTTTACGCCAAAGCGCTTTATATATTCTGGTAACGCTGACACCTACCCCCCACAGCGTTTGAAATCGTAAGACTCCGGCCCCTGTGATAAGGCATCCGATAGCAACGACCCCTAACACATGTCCCCATAAAAATATAGGTCAGAATGCACCTATTTCTCACAAACAACCCCCTTTGATGCGCTGTTTTGCTTACAGTCAGTCAGTAGTTCTTGCATGCCAAGTATCTTATCTAGCCTAGGTCCCATTCCTTTTGTGGGATGTGTATTTATTCAGCTATTTGGACAAGTGTTTGGTAAGGCAACTGCAGAACCCCAAAGTTGCTTTCATGCTGATATCCATCTGACCCTCCCCCAATCAGTGAAGGACCCACAAGAGCTTGACGAAAGCGGGAAGTGTGAAAGCACAGCATTACACTCTATGGCATCCTCCAAAAGGCACTTCCTGCAAAAGAAATTGACAAAGACGATTCATTTCAAAAGACAATTTGGATGCTTTATTTGGGCACTTTATATAAACATTGGTGAACAAATAAATAGATGCTAATCATTTGTACCGGGAAGTAAACTGTTCCACGAGGTCTGCTTTTGGTGGACAGGGCACGTTTGCAATGTTTTGTGGCAATGTATGTGTCCTCTGAACAAAATCATGAGTGATTCCATGAGTATGTATGTCGAACACAGTCAAAATGAGATCTTTCACAACATCTAATTCCATTTCCTGGTATATTGGCTTGACCAATTCGTAAAAGCCATTGTCTAATGAAGCATCCCAAAGTTTCATGCAGTCCTCGATTGTTCTCTCCCTACGTTCTCGTTATGCGATAAGATCGCTAGTAATGTCCTATATTGCATCCCATCTATGCCAAAATGCAATCTCTTGGGCCTGTACTTAAGGCATGTATTGTGGATCACCTCCAAATCTCCCATGTGACAGAATTCTGTGAGTCCCTTCAGATCTCTTGATCTTCTCAAAAGCTTTGAGTGGAGGTGAAGATGGAACCAACCACTTCTTATTGCGTTCCTGCTCCTCTGATAAAGGTCCATGTGCACATTGGTGAAAATGTAGGTTTTCTGTCCAAGAGTGAATGTTGGAACAGTGGTGCATTAGTGAGCGCCATTTTTCAAGTAGAATTTCCACAGACCCACCACAAGTTTTGGAGCTCCACCAAAGATGGTTGCTTAAAGACTGGGACCACTGTAAAATATTTTCAGAACCTTTTTTTCCAGCAGCTGAAATTCTTTTATTGATTGATTTGGCAATGTGCCATACATCAAATTAATGGCGAATATTTTGAAACTGCTCTCTCATGGTCTTGGCTATTGAAACATGTCTGCCGGTGGCTATGAGGTCTATTTGCATTCCCCCCGATTGGCGATCTTCCAGGGATTTGATAAAACCATGTTTCTCCATGGCCACTGAGGATTTACATTCGGACACTCGCAAGACCACCGAACTCACAATTCTTTTAGTTTCCATGTCCTGAAAGTGGTATGTGCAGTACTTTGCTGAAAAGTCGGGGCTGTCACACTGTCCATTGCCAGCTAGCCTGGACCGTTTGTCAGAAAATGTCCTTTCAATTGACATTTGTTCAATTTTCTAAGCTTCACTAATAGCAGGGAATAAATATTCTCGTTGATATTTGTAGTACTGCATTTTAGAAACGAACTCGAGTCCCACAAATTGACAGAAACTGGACATCTTACTTGGAGCCACTGAAAAGTAAAGCTGCTGCACACAGTAGATTTCCAGCTGGCACTTTGCTCAGCATCGGTTGAGCGGACCATGAAAATTTAGCATGGAGCAGATCACAGGTGGCTTGTATTTTCAGGTTAGTGCCTTGTGATACATGAGTCATATTCAACAATGGCTTCCCGCATACTTCCCCCCTCACTGGATGGACACATTTCAGAATAAGTTTAATCTCTACCAGGCAGCTGTTGAAAAACAATGTATTTGGGCTCCTTTATTAGACTATCGTCCCGCATGCATGTGGTTTGTGACTCAAATGTGGTGGGGACATATCGGTCGAACAGGACACACTGAAGTTGAGATCTTTGTCTAATTCCTCGGTCGATTGCGTTGAGGCTTCAGTCTGTTATTTCAGCTTCTGTTATTTGAACACGAATTGGAGAAACCATCAATGTCGATTGTTTGTTGGTTGGCCCTTTTTTGCGGGTGTAGATTGTGTGAAGTGGTCACTGAGTACTTCAAAAGCATATTCCTTATATTCAGTGTTTTCTTCTTCATCTTGTCTAGTTCTCACATTGTAGCAATGGTCCAA
Organism: Ambystoma mexicanum; assembly: GCF_040938575.1. Taxonomy (NCBI): domain Eukaryota; kingdom Metazoa; phylum Chordata; class Amphibia; order Caudata; family Ambystomatidae; genus Ambystoma; species Ambystoma mexicanum. Next base: position 1,121,686,671 of record NC_090935.1, on the reverse strand, counting down.
AAACACGTTGCTTGCTTCGCCGGTCACATTCAATTCATTTTCTGGCCATTGGGCATAAGCATCTCGAGTCTGCTTATTGACTAGACTACACAGCGCCTCAAATAATAGTTGCTCCATGGCGAAATCTGTTTGGCAAGCAGCATCTATGGTTTCCTTTGTTGTCTGTGTCTTCATACTTCGTTTTCTTCTTGGCCTCTGAGATGGGTTGTAAAAACATGTTCAATGTAAATCCAACATACAGTATATAGCACTTTACATTTAAAAAAAGCATGCTATAAAGACACCAGCCCAAAACAATTTTTGTAATCGAAATTGTTTGTTAGTTACCCTCGCTTTCTTGATTTTCTTTGAAACCGTGTTCTTCACTGAAACGACTGCACCAGCAAGCTGGTCTGCCGCCTCGGATCCACATGCCTCCTCTTCTATTTCCCAATCTTGTATACATCCCTTGAATAGAAAATTCATTAGAAAAAGTCAATCGTATTTGAAATCAAATTCTTTCCTTGCACACATGGCTTACATAGATACCCTCGTACACTGTGTACGTCATTTATTCAAAATATAAATTTCAAATTTAACCTGATTGATGGCTAGTGTACTCGATCAGAGATCACCGTGCGAAACCCACTGATTGTAATTTGCACTCAAGCATTTTGCATTGTATTCGGCATTAGGGTAGAAATTGAAAAGATGCTTGTTTATAATAATGTCACTGTCTAATAGTATCAGATGTAGGATATACTTTCTTTCATTCAAGGGAACTGTCAGTACACATACCTCATACTGTGGACCAGCTCCAAAGGATGATGTAATTGTAGTCGAATTACCAGCATCACCCTGTAACACAGTACTTGGTTTAGTATGGATGAAAAAAGTGAAATTGAACAGACACAATGGGATGCAGACAATCATACACAAGAATAAAAACCCATGAATAAACATTATGTAAACAAATGACAGGATACGTAAATTATTTAATATTATCGAAAATTCCATACATAATACATTTCCGGAATCGAATAGCGAAATAAAACGACCTGATAGGCTTTTGAAGTTGTTGTTGACTCCGGGAAAGAAATTGATGCAGTATCTTGCTCCATCAATTTCAGTGCATTGTCACAGAGTTGTAAAAAGAAAATTAGATTTGAATTAGAAATGTGGGAAGATCCAACTCTGAAGAATATGAACTTGAGCAAGACTGTATGGCTCACTATTGGTATACTGGACGTGTCGGTGACGTCGTCACTACCGATAGTCTGTGCTTCAGTCAATATGCTAACATAAAAAAATGGACATGTAAAGCAACCAATTACGAAAAGATTATGCTTATTGCTAAGGGCACTATAGCATAGTTTTCTGTGTCCATAAAGTTTTCTATGATGCTCCTAAAACCAGGGACAGATGTATAGCAAAATGGGGTGTAGTTATAAAGCAATACAATCTGGTAAATAAGCAAAGTTTTGTGAGAAACATTTAAACCAAAAACACCAATCCGTCAATGTAAACACCAATCCGTCCATGTAGTTACCTATTCAGTACCCCAAGGCCTACAGCTAATTCATGAACTGTGACTAACCTGAGGCAGTGTGTGCATTAATAGAGTTGGAATTGCATTTGGAAGCAATTTACGAGACGTTCTGAGTCAATACTTCTTTGTGCACTGCGATTCGTTGTACATATTCGTGGTAAAGTGCAGGCTGCAGATGTGGAATCGATCCCCCCTCAAGTCCCCCAAGACTTCTTGGGCTCGACTTTCAAGCTCATCAGGCGCAAATCCGCAGTATCTGACCCATTCTCTTATTAGATCTATATTCCTCGGGAATATATGCATTATTGTGCCCTTAGGTTTGTTATGGGTCTTTGAACGCCAACCGTAAACCATACAAGCAGGCATTGTTGAAAAATCTGTAAAAGAAAAGTCCACATAGTTAAAAAATTATGTTGCATGAATGCGTGAGAAAGATGGAAATATATCATACATTTTTCTATGCAATGTTTCTTTTGGTCACAGAGGCAAAACCTTTGTAGCGTAGTCGAATATACACTAGGATAACTTTCCTACACAATTGATTGATGTGACGCAAATCGTAACGTGTTACTCGTCCGTTGAATGTACTTTCATGCATCAAAAGGAAACATGTTTATAGACATGGTCCGTGAAGGATGCAATTCTATCCCAATTGACACTGATGACATTTGCTATATATCGAGAACAGAACAAATTACACAGAAGTCAATGGTAATGGCAATGAGATGAATGAACATTACACTGCTGGGTACATTTGTTCGAAATAGATAGAAATTTAGAGATCAGGAAGAGATGATTAGGTGACCTGCCCTTACCTTGACCAACAAACAGTTAGATTCAGCAATCAGGGTATATAGTAGCAGGAGAACAGGTAGAGCGATCACGAGTTGACTTCCACTGCACAGATATGTTCTCAGGTAGCACGATCACAAGTTGACTTGCAGTGCTCACAGATGTTCTCATGATAAATATCAAGGGGTTTATAAAGAATTAGAAAAGTGGGTGTGTATGGGAATGAGTGACGTGTATATGGCGTGGTCTTCTGTGGATAGCATGGGCGCAGCCTGCTTCAAGGGGACCCTGCTTGGAGACACTGGGTCTGGCTAGGCCATGTTTACAATGTCCGCTGTGCAGAAGATACCTTTGAAGTGTACATGGTGTTTGGCACCTTGGCAGTTCCCACCCTGCCAGGCCCCTTGGGAGGGCACGGCCACAGGTGCTAACAGCCATTGATACTGGAGGGGGGATGGAGGGGCATGAGGCATGCAGAAAAGGGCCGGAACACTGCTGAATGGAGACACACTTATGTGGATTGCAGGGGCACGGCCTGCTTCAGGGGAGCCTTCCTGGAGACAGTGGGTCTGGCTAGGACATGTGTACAATAGCCCCTGCATGTAAGATACCTTTGAAGTGTACATGGTATTTGGCACCTTGACCATTCCCACCCTACCAGCCCCCTTGGGAGTACACGGACACTGGTGTGAACAGCCATTGATCGGGTACGGGGGGAAGGACGGCCAAGAGGCATGCAGGAAAGGGCAGGAATACTGCTGATTGGAGACACACTTATGTGGATTGCAGGGGCACAGCCTGCTTCATGGGAGCCTGCCTGGAGACACTGGGTCTGGCTAGGCCATGTGTACAATGGCCCCTGCGCGTAAGATACCTTTAAAGTGTACAATATGTTTGGCACCTTGGCCGTTCCCACCATGCCAGCCCCCTTGGGAAGGCACGGATACTGGTGTGAACTGCCGTTGATCGGGTATGGGGTGACGGATGGCCAAGAGGCATGTATATAAGGGACTGAACACTGCTGATTGGAGGCACACTTATGTGGATTGCAGGGGCGCGGTCTGTTTCAGGGGAGCCTGCCTGGAGACACGGGTTCTGGGGAGAGCATGTGAACAATGGCCCCTGCGCGTAAGATATCTTTGAAGTGTACATGGTGTTTGGCACCTTGGACATTCCCACCCTGCCAGTCCCCTTGGGAGGGCACGGCTACAGGTGCTAACAGCCATTGATACTGGAGGGGCGATGGAGGGGCATGAGGTATGCAGAAAAGGGCCGGAACACTGCTGAATGGAGACACACTTATGTGGATTGCAGGGGCGCGGCCTTGCTTAGGGGAGCCTGCCTGGAGACACTGGGTCTGGCTAGGCCATGTGTACAATGGCCTCTGCGCGTAAGACACCTTTGAAGTGTACATGGTGTTAGGCATCTTGTCTGTTCCCACCCAATCAGCCCTGCCACGACAAGTGAGCTGTCCTTGATTCACTGAAAATTGAAACAACCATTCATGAAAGTTCAGTTGTATTTTATTTTGTTGCTGATGTTGATGGCACAAATGTACTACACATTATATACTTCGGGTTGCAGCACAGTGTGGGAAAATCCCCTCTACTGACCGCTGTCCCTGGGGAATGTGTCTCTAATGGCACCAACGCCACAGGCGGGTATTACTCGTCGAACGCGGTGTCCAAGCCTCCCATGAAGACACCATTTAAATGCACGATAGGCCACAAGCCTGTACCACCTGTGGAAGACAAATATACAAACTGTGTTTAAATGAACAAGATAAGTGTATCAAACCTTAGTTGAAAATGCAATCTTGTATCCTATGGCATTGTTGCCAGTACAACTGTTACTTCACGGATCAATCAACTTGGGCTTTAAGGTGTAGACACATTACAAAAGTGAACAACTATGCATTCCATTACACATGGGACACAGAAAAATATTGTTTCTTGGTTGTACGTGAAAGAAACATAAGATGACCACTATGATTTCCCCAAATCGCGAGTGATGTATAGAATTGCAAGACTACATTCATTTGGCAGTGATAGATCAAAGTTACGACAATATAGGAAACAATCATGAAATGTTAGTGGCCTAAGTGACATCACATCTAGAGTACACTTACTTGTTACTTGGATTGCAAGGGCAAACTGTTGCGCGAAGTTCTGCATAAGCACCATCATAGTCCTCAACATGGACCGTGTGAGGCAGGCTGCCCTGAAGTCATGCAGCTCGGTAATGCATTGCTGCTGTGTCTTGTCTTCCGATATGTAGGACAAGCATCCAGAGTTTTCTCGGCAGCAGCAGTTCTCCTCCTCGGTTGGCATTACTTCGCACCTATTGCAGGTACACCAGGTAGAGACGTCATCCATGCGACTAGGCTCAGGCTCTTGATCTGGTGATTCGTCCTCCCAACTGTCGTCCAAAGCCACATCGTTTCCGCATCTTTCTCTTTTGAGTAATTCCGCCTCGGAATACTCTGGCTCGTACTGGTAGGGCTGTATTGTTGCCATTATGCGACAAAATAAAAATAGATAGTAATGATAGTACTAGTATCTGTTCACACGGGCTACGAGCAACGAAGATAGCAGAACAGAGCAGAAACGAGCCAGAGTATACACAAAAACAGACAGTGAAACGATTAGAAAAGCAAATCTGATGTCTGTTGAGAAGCGGTCTGTTTATACTTATTGAGGAAAAAGGCATCCTGCCATTTCCATGGAGACACGTCATTAACTGAAGTGCAGAGAATGTTGACACGAGACGTGCATTGGCGTTGTGAAATGAGCCGTATGCGTAGTGATGTCAGTTTCAGGCGCGGGGATATGATTTAGTGCCGCCAGGGCAGTTCACTTTAGGGAAATGCGGCAACGAATAAGATTAGCACAAGATAGCCGTGCCCTGCGGCCTGATTTCGCATGTGTAAAAGTGAGGAAAACTATAATAAGGTGCATAGGAAATGTTTGCACGATCGATCAACGTATGCTTAAAAACACATGCCGAACCCTCGGGACAATAATATTTTTGAGAGCACTATTCCTTTAAGAGAAAAAACATGTTTGGCCATTTTTGCAACTAAAATAAGATGCTCGAGACTCCAGCTGTAAATGGGGCAACAGAAGTCTTATAACATCAGTACGTTAATCTACAGATATCCATTAACTATACCATGACCCAACTTTCTGAAACCTCCATAAAAAAGAGGAAGAAATACTGTCTTGCACACTCTCTGAGGCACCATGAGCTAAACTCCTGCAGTGTAACAATGGAGAGCTTGAGGAAGTGGGACTTGCCTGCTCTCAATATAAATTACCTCACATTGGCATTGGATACCCACCAGAATGTATACGGCCAGTTTACATTATGATGACCTATGAGATGTGGAGATAGCAATGCAAACATCACCTTTACTCTGGCCCTGTACTGCCCTGAATCAATACTGGAAGTTGTATATGATGAAATTGATGATTTATTGGAAAAGCAAATTAACAGGCATGCATGGTCAGCATACCTATACCTGCTAACATTGAAGGGATATAAATGAGCAGATTTGGTAATTACCTCTATCTGACGAACAAAGCATAACTGGCTGTCAAAGCCCCCATATTTCGGACTCATTCCACCAAGGTCGGCACTGAGTTGAATACGCCAATAAAAGGGCATCAAAACCAGAGAGATGCCACCCAGGAGAAGGAACTCCATCTCATCACCACTGAAGGGCAGCCATCTATAGAGCATCCAGTGCTGCACCGCTCCCAGGCAAATCACCACTTTCCAAACCTCTCCAGTCCCCACAAAGAGATCAACCAGAATCTGGGTGTCATGAGCTTACAGCTCACACCAAAGGCCAACAGCAAGTGGGCCAGGGGCAGCATATGGGGTAAATATGCAATAGGAAGAGGGTAGACCCCGGTTTGCCTCTGAGAATTTGCTTCAGCAAACAGGGTTCCACATAGGCTAATTGGATGGGGGACGTATAATTCCATCCACATTTGTTATGGACTATTTCTGTTTTTTGTTTTTGTTTATTCTCCTATTTCATAATAGGAATTGTAACTATATTCATGAATGTGTGGGTGTTTATTCAGCATTTTGTCGCCTAGAACATGTCGAACTAATTAGATTGCAACACAATACATTTGTAAAATATTAGACAGTCTGATTACAATTACCCTTAAAGTAATTACATTGGGCCTCATTCCGAGTTTGGAGGAGTGGTAAAAGTGGTGGTAATTCTGTTACCACCACTTGCTGGGGCGGTAATGGAAATACTGCAATTTTTACTGGAGGGAAATCCTCCACTTTAATGGCAAAAATCGGCAGAACTACTGCAACGGAATTACAGCTTGCAGTAATTCCACCAAAATATCCATGGAGTCCTATGGAGTCCGTAAATGGGGAGTAACACTGCTTTACCATCACTTGCAATCCCATGGTAAACCAATAAGACAAGGTGGCTGTAACAGTAACCGATTTTGGCAGTAATTTGGCCGAATTACCACTGAATTACCGCCAAACTCAGAATGAGGCCCATTGCAATGAAAAGTTCCTGACAAGATTTGCTACGATGCTTGGTGGAAGTATGGGTAACACATAGAATGGACACAGTTACAACTCTGAAGCTCTCTGTATCCCCTTCATTGATTCATCAATTGAGCGTTTGTCAAGGTTTTATTTACCAGAATGGCCTTCCATCGCTGGATCATCCCATAGCGATTTGCCTAGTTATAACACAGAAGGGAATAGTTTCTTACCTGTAACTCCATTTCTCCAGCATTGGAACCCACGGTCCCAGTCTGACGACGGGGAATATTCTAAGCATGTGAATCCATGAAAGATCCAATGCTGGAGAAGGGAATAGTTTCTTACCTGTAACTCCATTTCTCCAGCATTGGTATTTTTCATGGATTCACATGCTTAGAATATTCCCCGTCGTCAGACTGGGACCGTGGGTTCCCAGTCTGACGACGGGGAATATTCTAAGCATGTGAATCCATGAAAGATCCAATGCTGGAGAAGGCTGTAAACCTATTTGAGAACTGTGCACATAATACAAGTGTCTATCTCATGATTTTGGGGATTATGTCCCTTGTTCTAGCTACTGGATACAACAGATAAATTCAATTTAGGGATGATTGTTATATTGTACAGTTATGTTATCCTATCCCTGGTACAAAATTCATTTTATACATCCATTGTCAGTCATTTAATTGTGGACAGGAAGTGATATACTGTTCGAAAAGTGGGGGTAGAGCACCAGAATATACAGATCACTGCGCTGATCATGATTGTTAATGGTGGATTCTACTGCCGGTGATAGGTTCTTAAGAGACAGTGCTCTTCCGTCGCTGCGAGTTTAGAGTGGGTTTGGGTTAGAACTAGGATCACCCAGGTGCTGGGTCACTGATAGTATAGTTTGTATAGATTATTGAATTAGTAATCAATAAATGAAAAGTCTTGTAACTTGTTTTTATAAAAAAATAACAGAAATTTAATTACACACTTCAAGCCGACATATGTTTCGACTCGACATGGGTCTTTTTCAAGGCGTGTGTGACATCCATAAGAGTGGTGTTTTGGTATTGGGCTATTTGATAAGGGGTCTTGTTGAGTAACCTGGCAGGCCTGGAGGGCCTCTGAAGAAAGATGTGAGGTCCCAACGATCTTTCGCTTTATCCTTCTTTAATCACCCCCTAGGATTAAACATGTTGTGCTAACTTCCTCTGTCCTCACACATCCAAAACACCTTGCTTATTGTTCTTGCTTTTTGTGTGTTTGTAATCTAAGTGTATTGGTGCCTCATCACGAGTGGGCGGTATCCCGGTGGTAAATCTACTGTGATACTGCCCAACGCAATTAGAGTTACTGCAACTTGGTCCGGCGCTATTAGTGCCAGATCACAAGTTGCGGTACTGCAGTAAATCCCAATTTTTTTAGTCCTTGGGACTCAATGGGTCATTTTTGGTGCAATTGCTGTGGCGCTAATTGCGCCAAAATGGGCGGAAAGTCAGCGCATTCACCTCCAGGTCGGGTTTGGGTGAAGCAGTAATGCAGCAGTTACAGCGTTACTGCCGCATTTTTACCGCTCTGCCCAACTCCGGATGAGGTCCTTTGTCTTTTCTCTGCCTTAATTATCACAATAGGCTAACCATATCTAAAAATCTTGGCATCTCGATGCTGATAAACGTTCTGTAATGGAAACCAGAGTCAATTATATTCATTTTATTATGTTTGATCAGGGTATGTATGGTAAAGTTATACATGTGACTAGACTATGTATGGTTTGGGATTCCCAGTAAATATTCTGAGTTGTGGGTGTTGTTTTGTTGTCTGGTATGAAATTGAGAGTATGCCATGACATTTAACTAATTCATTACGCTGTTCTATTTACTCATGTAACAGAATTAATTGACCTTTCAGTTACATTCTGATGAATTGTAAACAATCAATATTCAAATTTAAATCCCATGCCTGGAGTGTATACGACAGCATTCTCTCATACTCTCATCCACAGGTAGGGGTAGATTTTAACCTCTGCCCCCCCCTTTAAAGGGTCCAATTTTGCAGTCTGAAGCCCCTCTGCAGCCATCCCACCAGTTCCCTACCGGCAAGCTATGATCCTGATGCTGTTACTTTCATTGACAAAATAGGACTGACTTTTTGTTTCCTGTGTATCTCTGTTTCCTACTAACTACTTCCGGGTCACTTTGGAACTTTAAGTACTTTCCCTAGGATGTCCACCCCCCCGGGCATCCAGAGCAAAAGATGCCCGGGGGTGGACATTCAACTGTCGAAAATACCTCATCTTGCAACCGATGGCCAAAACGGAATCTGCGAGGTAACCCAGCCCACCTCAATAACTATTGCTCCAGAATCTCAATCTCCTGAGATTTTCTGAAGCGGTAGATAAAAGTTGGGAGGAAGGAACAGCACCAATGCTGTGAACCCCCAGGCTGTAATAAAGAAGGGAGACATCAGTACATATGGAAAAGCAAGAGGATACTGAAACTACTCATAGAACATCCACCTACATATGGTCACAAGATGATCTGCAAGGAACCTAGTTGGTGAACTGGTTCCTTCCCTCTGTTGCACTGAATCCATAGGTCAGGGAGCTTGCAAGGACAGCATGAAGTGAGACAAAAATACAAATTTCACAAAGACCTATCCCGGCGACACGAGGACGAACAACAGGGGATGATAGGGATGAAGGTAGTTTGTTCACAGATAGGCGAAGTACAAACCAACCAGAAGTAACAGGATATCCACGGCTAAAACGTAATCCAAAATCAAAACCAAAAAGGCAGACTGGGTTCATTACGGCGTAGGCAGTTGTAGAAAAATCCAGGTTCAGACACTATCCAAAAGGTGTAGTCCAGAAGGCAGGCTAAGGTTAAAACAGTAAATTAGGGAGGAGGAGGCAGAGAGGCAGAACACGGATCAGGCAAACCAGGGGAGAATAAGGACGTAGAGTAAGAAGGAGGACAGACACAAGGAGGAACAGATAAGGGTAGGAGTTGCAGGGACCATATAAAAAAGACAGCAAGGCAATGTAACGTGGAATCATGAGCACAAACACTTACTCAGTGAAAAGCGATGCGGACTGCGTTTCGTAGTTTCTTATGCTGGGAGAAGATGTTGCTGTGTGTAGAACGAGTCGCTGCTCACCAGTTACCCAATGTGTCAGCTGACTGACGTGACACTGCTTGTCAACATCTATACAACGCATGCTGGGAAATTAAGTCGCTCCATACCTGAGCCTCGAAGGAAGAGCGCTGCGCCGCTGCCGCGCAGAAAAACTGACACAGACAGAGCTATGGGCTCCTTCAATTATCTTTTATGTGTTTCATTCTTTGTCTCCTGTTAGCCCCTGCTAGCCATTGGGTGCACAAAAGATGCCACAAACTAATTACAAATAGCATTCAAATGAAACTCCAACACAGCACTTCACTCTACTTAATTATCACTCTGCACCAGGATACACATGCAATTAATTAGCTAATTAGCACACCCTCCCCATACATAGGGCCTCTTTACCACCCAGGCGGTAGAGGGTTAACAGTGCCGGTAGAGCTGCTCACGCCGTTAACCCTCAACCACCTCATTACGAGGTCTGCTCGTGGGTCCCGCTAAGGACGTCTGGTAAAACCAGGTATCCTTAGCGGGACCAACTAGCGGACCAGGATGGTTACAACGGGCCCGTCATTAAAGGGCCCGCTGTTAGCATCCTCCCCATTCCCATTGAGCCCTATGGGGGCTCAAATGGGAATGGGGATGTACCGGGTCCGGGTCCCGGGAAAGGGAATTACTGGGCACTCCAAGGTCGGAATGGCCCAGTAATTCCCCATTCCAGGAACCTGGACCAGGTACCCGGTATGGAGGTAGCCATGCCGCTAAAAGCGGCATGGCTACTTCCATACTCGTAATGAGGCCCATACTCTTTCTTACAGAAACTTGCCTCAAACTCCACATGCCTATTATCTCTGACATGCCTCCAACACACTATCTCATCCACCTCAGAGACCACTTACACAAACAAGGTGGTGGCATTGCCATCATTTACAAATGTTGGCAACCCCATACACTTCCTTTGAAGCGCTCTCTCTCACTTGCTCCCCTACATCACACCTACAGCCACACCCCACATTTATCCACCAGATTTACCACCCCCCAAAACGCAATACCAACTTCCACACTGACTGGACTGACTTCACCACTAACAACCGCAGCTCCCTCTACACCAATATCGATTTCAACCGTGGTAGTTCCCATACAGACAGCAGCCCCATACTTAACAGTATCCTCGCTCCACTCACCCCCTATGATCCCGGACAATTCAACACCTACCCCGCAAACAGAAGTGGCAACAGCATTGGCCTTTTCATTTCAAAATCAAATCTTGGTGTTATGGTCTGACCATTTTGTGATCACCTTCACATTAACTCTACTACGCGAGATCTCCCCACTGCCATACACCCCCTTGCCCCCAGCCAAACAAACCAAACACATTACATACAGAGCCTTAGCATCACTCATAACACTCCCTCCTCCCCACACATGCATTCCTCCATTCTCTGCAACAATTACATCCCCATCATCACACAGGCATTAGACAAAATTGAGCCCTCATATCACAAGAACCCAGCAACTACCACCATAAACCATGGTTCAACAGTTCCCTCCTCTCTATCAAGCAGAAAGCCAGATGCCTAGAAAGAGCCTGGCTAAAGAATCCATGCTCTGCCACCAGGACAACCCTCAAACATTGCCACAACAAATACAAAACAGCCATACGTCATACCAAAGCCACCCACAAACTCTAAGAACTCCAATCCGCCACCAGTCATACGCATAAACATTTCAACATCATCAAGCCCCTCTCCAAACCACCATCTACACCCACATCCTCTCGGTGTGCAACTCCCTTATGGACTACTTCAACTCTAAAAAAACACAACATCAGGCAATCCCTCCCCTCATCTCTTCCGCTCCCACCCCCCACTGCCAAATATTCCAACACATGGGATACTTTCCACTCCATCAACCTTGACATCCTCATCACTCTTACTGCCAAAAGAAAATGTGCACACTTCTTGGATTACACATGCTCACCTAAAGCCACATCCAATTGCATCACCACACTTGCTCCGCACTGGATCAACATCAACTCCTGTCTCTCACATGGTACTATGTGTTCTGCGTTCAAAACTGGATAATTCTCCCCCTCCTCAAAAAAAGCGCATTTCTGCCACACACTCCATTAAAACTACTGCCTGACTGCTGTCCTGCCATACCTGGCCAGAATCATGGAAGGCTTTGTCACAACCAAATGTCAAGAACACATCACCACAAACATCCTCCTCAACCCCTTCCAATCTGGCTTTCCACCTGGACACAGCACTGAGGCCACTACACTTCAAATCTTTGAAGACCTCCACAATATCTGAGACAATGGAAATGCAGCCCGATCCGTACTCCTCGACCTCTCTGAAGCCTTAAACACTAGCAAACACACCATTCTACTCGATATACTAGCCCACAAGATGAAACTCTTAGTCACCGTCCTTGACAGGTTCACCTCCTTCCCCACTGAAAGAACACGATTTGTCTCCATGCTGGCTTATCCTTCCCACCCCACCCCACCCAAGTATGGGGTCCTGCAGGATTCCTCAGTTTCTCCACTCCTCTTCAACCTATATGTAGAATCCCTCAGACAGACCCTTAGCAAACACAAATTCTATTCCCACCAATACGCAAAAGACACGCACATGTACTTCCAAATCTCATTCCCTTCACAACTCCACACCCTCAAATGCTGTCTCTCCACCATCACCACCTGGATGGCCACCCACTTCCTCATGCTAAACCCTTCCAAAAGAGAACACTTCCTCATCTGTTCCTTTCCCCCACCCCAGACACAAACAAGACCACTCATTAGATCAAAGAACTTGCAAATGACAACCCACACATAGTCCTCTCCACACTTGTCGAATCCTTCTGTTTCATCGTCGACCCCCAACCTTTTCTTCATAAACCATGTAGCTGCTGTCACTAAAAGAGGCAATCTACAACTACACCCCTGTGCAAGATCAGACACATCCTTCACCCCGATGACTTCGACACTGCAATGTGTGAGAAACCTGAAGGTACTCTCAAATTCACTCCCCAGGGATCTTCTGTTCAGGTGGCCAGCGAAGGGCCATTTCTTTTGAATCACGACCTTGGGGGTGGACAAGCGAGGGAGGATCACCTGGGTGGAAGGTCCTTAGGGATTGGAGAGAGGGTGCCTGAAGGCGAGACATAGGGCCTCATTAGAAGTATGGAGGTAGCCATGCCGCTTTTAGCGGCAAGGCTACCCCCATACCGGGTACCGGGTCCGGGTTCCTTGAATGGGGAAATACCGGGCCATTCCGACCTTGGAGGGCTCGGTATTACCCCATTCAAGGAACCCGGACCCGGTACATCCCCATTCCCATTTGAGCCCCCATAGGACTCAATGGGAATGGAGAGAATGCTAACAACGGGCCTGTTAATGACGGGCCCGTCGTAGCATCCTGGTCTGCTCGTAGGTGCCGCTAAGGACGCCTGGTTTTACCAGGCGTCCTTAGCGGGTCCCGCGAACAGTCATTGCAATGAGGTGGTAGAGGATTAACAGCATCGGCAGCTCTATCAGTGCCATTAACCCTCTACCGCCAGGGTCGTAATGAGGCCCATAGTATCCACCTTCACAAATACTGACCTATCCGACCCTCCCTCAGTCTTCATGGGATATTGTCAGTCCTTTCCCATTTTTCCCTCCAATCAAGTACTGAGACAAGGAAGAGGCAACAACTAAGAGTAATGCACACTTCCTATTGTAAACACCACTCTGGTACTGGGACGAAGAAGAGGAGCCTGCAACCACTTAGTAATAAAGGTCAGGCATGTCACACTAACAGGCTTAAACAAGGTAGGGCAATTGAGTCTAACCCTTTTCACCTGCAGCCTGTTAATAATGATAAAGAGTATAAATGCTGGAGCCCAAAAGCAGAGAGAGCAGAGAAAGGGAAGAGAATCCGCTGTGTTCGGACTGAGCCAAGGAGCAGAAACGCTGGCAATGATTCCCGTAGACATGCCAGAGGGCAGCAGGTGCTCCCAGGTAGCAGAGAAAAGCTGTCCTCGCCCAAGCCTGGCTGTTGCTGGAGCTGTCCAAGAAGCCGGGGACGCAGACCGCATGTGGAGCAGAGCAGAGGTGCTGGGCCGCGCCTGGAGATGTGTCCAGCAAACGAATTGAAGGTTTTCCCATTCGGGGAGAGCTGCTGGGAGGAGCCGCACAAGCCGTTAAGTGTCAGGAGACACTAAGGAAACCGGAGAACTCCAAAGGGACTTTGAATAAGTAACGTTTCCTGCATTCAAGTAAATGCTACTCATATTGAATACCGAACTGAAAGAAAACCTCTTATTGAGTAAACCCAAGTGAATGCTACCTATATTGAATACCAAACTGAAAGCAAATTGCCAGTCAAACAAGCACAAGTAAATGCTACCTGTAATGAATGCTGAACTGAAAGAAAGCTGCCAAATGAGTAAACTGCGATATGCTGAATGGTGAATGAACACTTTAATAGATATGTCAACCAGCACTATCAATTAACAGCAATATGGACAGAATCAAAGGCATATGAAGGACTGAAGAGTTGTGGTGAGAGTTAAGTGTGCAAAGATCAGAAAGACTGCCAATTAGATTGCAAACGTGAGAAAGAGTCACCAATATATTACAATCCAAGAACTGGCATCAAAGAGGGTTACAAAGAATACAAGTGTAGAAAGTGAAAGCCCAAGGAAGAAGAGTCTACAAGGGGCCCAACAGCTTTGGTGAAGCGTATGGTTGTGTACCTGTGATGGGTGGTCTGTGCGGTCCAAGAACTGTGCCTAGACCCAAAAGTCTCCTATTATGCAGGGCTACTGGTTGCGTGACCTGTGATGGTGTGGACGTGTGGTCTGATAACTGCGCCTAAACCCGGAAACCCTGAACGATGAACAAGTTGTAAAGAACTTTAAAATATTGGTGACGCAAACCTGAAGTAGGGTCAATCGGATGCTGTGTTTTCTTTTGAACTATTCAGCAGATGAAACCCAAAAAGAATGTTATGTTAAAGTCTTGGGAAGCGAATCCTGAGTCAAATGCACAAAAGACTTTGTCTTGGGGAAGGAAGTCCCAGGACCTCCATTGTGTGTGAACTGTGATAGATTTGAACTTGGAGAAGGCAATTTCAAAACAGATCAAATAGTATTGAGCTCAATCTTTACTGGAACTCTGTTGACCTTCAAACAGGGAACCCAAGAAGAACTGGAGCTGAAAGTAGCTCAGTCTTTACTTTTGGCCATTTCTTTTTTGTTGAGAAAGATTCCCATACCATGTTTTGTAATATATGTGAGGACAGGAATAGGTTTTGACACAGACAGATTTTCATTTTGGACTTACAGACAAAGACAGTTCTTAGATTTCTTTAGGCAGGGAAAATCCAACTATATTATGGGGCTAGTTAGGCATTACACCATCCTGATCATTAATAAAGTTTTGTTTAGGATTACACTTCTGTTGTCTGTGTCATCTCTCTTGATACCATGCCTGTCTCACAAATGGTGTCAGCAGTCGGATGCAGCTCAGCGAAACATGTTGGGGGACCCTGAAGTATGAGAAATTGAGTAACAGAGCATTGGATCCTACGATAGCCACAAAAGAATCTGTGGGCTTCGATATTTGTAGCAGTAGACAAGAGACCATTCCTCCAGGGGAAAGAAGGCTGATATCTACAGACTTAGGGGATCATTACGAGTCGGGTGGTAAGGGATACTATCTGCGAGGTAACCCAGCCCACCTCAATAACTATTGCTCCAGAATCTCAATCTCCTGAGATTTTCTGAAGCGGTAGATAAAAGTTGGGAGGAAGGAACAGCACCAATGCTGTGAACTCCCAGGCTGTAATAAAGAAGGGAGACATCAGTACATATGGAAAAGCAAGAGGATACTGAAACTACTCATAGAACATCCACCTACATATGGTCACAGGATGATCTGCAAGGAACCTAGTTGGTGAACTGGTTCCTTCCCTCTGTTGCACTGAATCCATAGGTCAGGGAGCTTGCAAGGACAGCATGAAGTGGGACAAAAATACAAATTTCACAAAGACCTATCCCGGCGACACGAGGACGAACAACAGGGGATGATAGGGATGAAGGTAGTTTGTTCACAGATAGGCGAAGTACAAACCAACCAGAAGTAACAGGATATCCACGGCTAAAACGTAATCCAAAATCAAAACCAAAAAGGCAGACTGGGTTCATTACGGCGTAGGCAGTTGTAGAAAAATCCAGGTTCAGACACTATCCAAAAGGTGTAGTCCAGAAGGCAGGCTGAGGTTAAAGCAGTAAATTAGGGAGGAGGAGGCAGAGAGGCAGAACACAGATCAGGCAAACCAGGGGAGAATAAGGACGTAGAGTAAGAAGGAGGACAGACACAAGGAGGAACAGATAAGGGTAGGAGTTGCAGGGACCATATAAAAAAGACAGCAAGGCAATGTAACGTGGAAGCATGAGCACAAACACTTACTCAGTGAAAAGCGATGCGGACTGCGTTTCGTAGTTTCTTATGCTGTGAGAAGATTTTGCTGTGTGTAGAACGAGTCGCTGCTCACCAGTTACCCAATGTGTCAGCTGACTGACGTGACACTGCTTGTCAACATCTATACAACGCATGCTGGGAAATTAAGTCGCGCCATACCTGAGCCTCGAAGGAAGAGCGCTGCGCCGCTGCCGCGCAGAAAAACTGACACAGACAGAGCTATGGGCTCCTTCAATTATCTTTTATGTGTTTCATTCTTTGTCTCCTGTTAGCCCCTGCTAGCCATTGGGTGCACAAAAGATGCCACAAACTAATTACAAATAGCATTCAAATGAAACTCCAACACAGCACTTCACTCTACTTAATTATCACTCTGCACCAGGATACACATGCAATTAATTAGCTAATTAGCACACCCTCCCCATACATAGGGCCTCTTTACCACCCAGGCGGTAGAGGGTTAACAGTGCCGGTAGAGCTGCTCACGCCGTTAACCCTCAACCACCTCATTACGAGGTCTGCTCGTGGGTCCCGCTAAGGACGTCTGGTAAAACCAGGTATCCTTAGCGGGACCAACTAGCGGACCAGGATGGTTACAACGGGCCCGTCATTAAAGGGCCCGCTGTTAGCATCCTCCCCATTCCCATTGAGCCCTATGGGGGCTCAAATGGGAATGGGGATGTACCGGGTCTGGGTCCCGGGAAAGGGAATTACTGGGCACTCCAAGGTCGGAATGGCCCGGTAATTCCCCATTCCAGGAACCTGGACCAGGTACCCGGTATGGAGGTAGCCATGCCGCTAAAAGCGGCATGGCTACTTCCATACTCGTAATGAGGCCCATACTCTTTCTTACAGAAACTTGCCTCAAACTCCACATGCCTATTATCTCTGACATGCCTCCAACACACTATCTCATCCACCTCAGAGACCACTTACACAAAGAAGGTGGTGGCATTGCCATCATTTACAAATGTTGGCAACCCCATACACTTCCTTTGAAGCGCTCTCTCTCACTTGCTCCCCTACATCACACCTACAGCCACACCCCACATTTATCCACCAGATTTACCACCCCCCAAAACGCAATACCAACTTCCACACTGACTGGACTGACTTCACCACTAACAACCGCAGCTCCCTCTACACCAATATCGATTTCAACCGTGGTAGTTCCCATACAGACAGCAGCCCCATACTTAACAGTATCCTCGCTCCACTCACCCCCTATGATCCCGGACAATTCAACACCTACCCCGCAAACAGAAGTGGCAACAGCATTGGCCTTTTGATTTCAAAATCAAATCTTGGTGTTATGGTCTGACCATTTTGTGATCACCTTCACATTAACTCTACTACGCGAGATCTCCCCACTGCCATACACCCCCTTGCCCCCAGCCAAACAAACCAAACACATTACATACAGAGCCTTAGCATCACTCATAACACTCCCTCCTCCCCACACATGCATTCCTCCATTCTCTGCAACAATTACATCCCCATCATCACACAGGCATTAGACAAAATTGAGCCCTCATATCACAAGAACCCAGCAACTACCACCATAAACCATGGTTCAACAGTTCCCTCCTCTCTATCAAGCAGAAAGCCAGATGCCTAGAAAGAGCCTGGCTAAAGAATCCATGCTCTGCCACCAGGACAACCTTCAAACATTGCCACAACAAATACAAAACAGCCATACGTCATACCAAAGCCACCCACAAACTCTAAGAACTCCAATCCGCCACCAGTCATACGCATAAACATTTCAACATCATCAAGCCCCTCTCCAAACCACCATCTACACCCACATCCTCTCGGTGTGCAACTCCCTTATGGACTACTTCAACTCTAAAAAAACACAACATCAGGCAATCCCTCCCCTCATCTCTTCCGCTCCCACCCCCCACTGCCAAATATTCCAACACATGGGATACTTTCCACTCCATCAACCTTGACATCCTCATCACTCTTACTGCCAAAAGAAAATGTGCACACTTCTTGGATTACACATGCTCACCTAAAGCCACATCCAATTGCATCACCACACTTGCTCCGCACTGGATCAACATCAACTCCTGTCTCTCACATGGTACTATGCGTTCTGCGTTCAAAACTGGATAATTCTCCCCCTCCTCAAAAAAAGCGCATTTCTGCCACACACTCCATTAAAACTACTGCCTGATTGCTGTCCTGCCATACCTGGCCAGAATCATGGAAGGCGTTGTCACAACCAAATGTCAAGAACACATCACCACAAACATCCTCCTCAACCCCTTCCAATCTGGCTTTCCACCTGGACACAGCACTGAGGCCACTACACTTCAAATCTTTGAAGACCTCCACAATATCTGAGACAATGGAAATGCAGCCCGATCCGTACTCCTCGACCTCTCTGAAGCCTTAAACACTAGCAAACACACCATTCTACTCGATATACTAGCCCACAAGATGAAACTCTTAGTCACCGTCCTTGACAGGTTCACCTCCTTCCCCACTGAAAGAACACGATTTGTCTCCATGCTGGCTTATCCTTCCCACCCCACCCCACCCCACTCAAGTATGGGGTCCTGCAAGATTCCTCAGTTTCTCCACTCCTCTTCAACCTATATGTAGAATCCCTCAGACAGACCCTTAGCAAACACAAATTCTATTCCCACCAATACGCAGAAGACACGCACATGTACTTCCAAATCTCATTCCCTTCACAACTCCACACCCTCAAATGCTGTCTCTCCACCATCACCACCTGGATGGCCACCCACTTCCTCATGCTAAACCCTTCCAAAAGAGAACACTTCCTCATCTGTTCCTTTCCCCCACCCCAGACACAAACAAGACCACTCATTAGATCAAAGAACTTGCAAATGACAACCCACACATAGTCCTCTCCACACTTGTCGAATCCTTCTGTTTCATCGTCGACCCCCAACCTTTTCTTCATAAACCATGTAGCTGCTGTCACTAAAAGAGGCAATCTACAACTACACCCCTGTGCAAGATCAGACACATCCTTCACCCCGATGACTTCGACACTGCAATGTGTGAGAAACCTGAAGGTACTCTCAAATTCACTCCCCAGGGATCTTCTGTTCAGGTGGCCAGCGAAGGGCCATTGCTTTTGAATCACGACCTTGGGGGTGGACAAGCGAGGGAGGATCACCTGGGTGGAAGGTCCTTAGGGATTGGAGAGAGGGTGCCTGAAGGCGAGACATAGGGCCTCATTAGAAGTATGGAGGTAGCCATGCCGCTTTTAGCGGCAAGGCTACCCCCATACCGGGTACCGGGTCCGGGTTCCTTGAATGGGGAAATACCGGGCCATTCCGACCTTGGAGGGCTCGGTATTACCCCATTCAAGGAACCCGGACCCGGTACATCCCCATTCCCATTTGAGCCCCCATAGGACTCAATGGGAATGGAGAGAATGCTAACAACGGGCCTGTTAATGACGGGCCCGTCGTAGCATCCTGGTCTGCTCGTGGGTGTCCTTAGCGGGTCCCGCGAACAGTCATTGCAATGAGGTGGTAGAGGATTAACAGCATCGGCAGCTCTATCAGTGCCATTAACCCTCTACCGCCAGGGTCGTAATGAGGCCCATAGTATCCACCTTCACAAATACTGACCTATCCGACCCTCCCTCAGTCTTCATGGGATATTGTCAGTCCTTTCCCATTTTTCCCTCCAATCAAGTACTGAGACAAGGAAGAGGCAACAACTAAGAGTAATGCACACTTCCTATTGTAAACACCACTCTGGTACTGGGACGAAGAAGAGGAGCCTGCAACCACTTAGTAATAAAGGTCAGGCATGTCACACTAACAGGCTTAAACAAGATAGGGCAATTGAGTCTAACCCTTTTCACCTGCAGCCTGTTAATAATGATAAAGAGTATAAATGTTGGAGCCCAAAAGCAGAGAGAGCAGAGAAAGGGAAGAGAATCCGCTGTGTTCGGACTGAGCCAAGGAGCAGAAATGCTGGCAATGATTCCCGTAGACATGCCAGAGGGCAGCAGGTGCTCCCAGGTAGCAGAGAAAAGCTGTCCTCGCCCAAGCCTGGGTGTTGCTGGAGCTGTCCAAGAAGCCGGGGACGCAGACCGCATGTGGAGCAGAGCAGAGGTGCTGGGCCGCGCCTGGAGAGGTGTCCAGCAAACGAATTGAAGGTTTTCCCATTCGGGGAGAGCTGCTGGGAGGAGCCGCACAAGCCGTTAAGTGTCAGGAGACACTGAGGAAACCGGAGAACTCCAAAGGGACTTTGAATAAGTAACGTTTCCTGCATTCAAGTAAATGCTACTCATATTGAATACCGAACTGAAAGAAAACCTCTTATTGAGTAAACCCAAGTGAATGCTACCTATATTGAATACCAAACTGAAAGCAAATTGCCATTCAAACAAGCACAAGTAAATGCTACCTGTAATGAATGCTGAACTGAAAGAAAGCTGCCAAATGAGTAAACTGCGATATGCTGAATGGTGAATGAACACTTTAATAGATATGTCAACCAGCACTATCAATTAACAGCAATATGGACAGAATCAAAGGCATATGAAGGACTGAAGAGTTGTGGTGAGAGTTAAGTGTGCAAAGATCAGAAAGACTGCCAATTAGATTGCAAACGTGAGAAAGAGTCACCAATATATTACAATCCAAGAACTGGCATCAAAGAGGGTTACAAAGAATACAAGTGTAGAAAGTGAAAGCCCAAGGAAGAAGAGTCTACAAGGGGCCCAACAGCTTTGGTGAAGCGTATGGTTGTGTACCTGTGATGGGTGGACTGTGCGGTCCAAGAACTGTGCCTAGACCCAAAAGTCTCCTATTATGCAGGGCTACTGGTTGCGTGACCTGTGATGGTGTGGACGTGTGGTCTGATAACTGCGCCTAAACCCGGAAACCCTGAACGATGAACAAGTTGTAAAGAACTTTAAAATATTGGTGACGCAAACCTGAAGTAGGGTCAATCGGATGCTGTGTTTTCTTTTGAACTATTCAGCAGATGAAACCCAAAAAGAATGTTATGTTAAAGTCTTGGGAAGCGAATCCTGAGTCAAATGCACAAAAGACTTTGTCTTGGGGAAGGAAGTCCCAGGACCTCCATTGTGTGTGAACTGTGATACATTTGAACTTGGAGAAGGCAATTTCAAAACAGATCAAATAGTATTGAGCTCAATCTTTACTGGAACTCTGTTGACCTTCAAACAGGGAACCCAAGAAGAACTGGAGCTGAAAGTAGCTCAGTCTTTACTTTTGGCCATTTCTTTTTTGTTGAGAAAGATTCCCATACCATGTTTTGTAATATATGTGAGGACAGGAATAGGTTTTGACACAGACAGATTTTCATTTTGGACTTACAGACAAAGACAGTTCTTAGATTTCTTTAGGCAGGGAAAATCCAACTATATTATGGGGCTAGTTAGGCATTACACCATCCTGATCATTAATAAAGTTTTGTTTAGGATTACACATCTGTTGTCTGTGTCATCTCTCTTGATACCATGCCTGTCTCACAAATGGTGTCAGCAGTCGGATGCAGCTCAGCGAAACATGTTGGGGGACCCTGAAGTATGAGAAATTGAGTAACAGAGCGTTGGATCCTACGATAGCCACAAAAGAATCTGTGGGCTTCGATATTTGTACCAGTAGACAAGAGACCATTCCTCCAGGGGAAAGAAGGCTGATATCTCCAGACTTAGGGGATCATTACGAGTCGGGTGGTAAGGGATACCGGGCACCGGTAAATAGCGCCATGGCTACCTCCAATCTCGGAATGAAGCCCTTAGTACTAATACCACTCCCTGGGACTTATATTCATTCGACTGGCTGGAGTTATTGATCCAGATTTCAAAGGAGATGCTATTGCAGAATAATGGGAAGGTTATATTCCAGGTCCAACCAGGAGACAAAATTGCCCAAGTGGTACTCGAAAAGGTAGCACTCCCTAGGTTTAAGGAACAGTGTGTAAAATGAGAAACTGAGAGAAGTGCTCTAGGTTTTGGAGAGGCAGATGAAAGGCTTGAGATTCCCTTACCTTTAAAAACTAGTGAGGAAGAACCTGATACCCTTCCTGACTTAGCTTTCGCCCAGAGGAATTACCCTTTATTAGCCGAAGCCTTTCTCCAGGTCATACCTAAACCTGAAGGTCGGGGAAAAGGAGGCCCTTTTTTCCCCTAAAACATGGGTTATATGATATGATGATAGGTTATTTATATGATAGGTTATTTATAATGTGCTTAACACTGAGAGGTTTCTAAGTGCAGATCTGGGAATCGAAGCTGTGTTGCTTAGTGTCGTCTTGCTTCCAAGGCGAGCGCGTTGTCCCTGAGCTATCCTCTTCTGGTTGTTATATAGAGGAGATATTACATCAGATGGCTTAACAAAAACCAAGTTAGATGTTCCTAGAAGTCACAAACAAGTGGTTCTTGAAATAGCTCATTCACACCTAACATGGGTACATCACGGGCAAAAACTCAATCCCACATAAGTGCTAAGTTCTATTGGCCAGGAATACATGCTGTAAGGGAGGAACCCCAAGAATGCCAGAGGGACAATGGAAATCCGAAGACTTGGAGGGCCCAACTCCCTCCCCCCAGGATACACAGAGGACTCAGTGAACGGCAAGTTCAAACTTTGGTTTATTACAGGCAAAACCAACAGGGATCAGCACAGGAACAGACAAAATCCATGCACATCTTGCTCTTCCTCGGCTCGCAGGCCAGTTTTGCAACCCAATTACGTAAGCATTACATCACACTCTGGGCCCTTCGCCAGAAAACTTATTGGCCCAGATGATTGGGTATTGAGTATTATACCACCTATAATGGACCTTATAGATGCTATTCTACTGGCCTTCGCATGTCAGGTGGCTGGCCTGGTCCAACCCAAGTTTCTAACCATAACATTGTTGCACTTTGATGGACTTACCATAGGTTCTTGCCTGTTGCTACCCACCCAGAGGGTACTAAACTGTGATTGGTTAGAGCTGACGTCCCCAGGCCTGGGATCCGCAAAGGTTCTCAGCTTGCTGTGTACCTCTTCAAGGTAACAATGATGATTATGTGTAGGCATTGTAATTTGTGTATGGCACCTTAGCTAATGAGAGTGCTCTCCTGATAGGCGCAACACTTGTTGCATATTGTTGCATACTTGTCGCTGTCAGCGCCTGGCGGCCTGGGACCAGCGATCCTTTCCCACCGTTGCTCGCTGTCCATTGTCTGCTTCGGCCGCGTCACATGTTCAGAGACCACGAATTTGAGCTGTGCAGCTCTGAATTATGAGGATTTATTAGTCCTTTCTGCAGCTGGTCCCTTTGTCGTCTGGGGATTGGAATGTTATCTGTATATGTTGGCTTTGGCTGCGGGTCCTGTCTCACACGTCTTGCTCTCTGTGCAGCCGGAATCAGCTCAGCTCCTCTCTTGCTCTGAGGCTCAAGGCCTGTTGTAACTTTCATATGCAGCTTCTACAGTGTCCAAACAGTACTACATTTGCACGGGTTAGTCACACTTGGCTCTGTCAGGTCCCATAGGTGCTCCTGCAATTCCATAGGGTTAATTGGATGTAAGCATCTGCAAGCTTTGCTCAGGATATCTTGTCTCTTGCGTTTTCTGCGTTGCTGCGTTTGGCTAATGACAAAAAATTATAAAAGCAATGACAGTATGTATATGTATCTGTCCTCTAACTATACAACTGTACGCTCGTGTTCTTCATGTATTCGAGTGTTTGTTTGTGTCCCCAAGTGCGGATGCCACGCGTGCTTCATGTCTAACGCTGCTATGTCGTGGTGTCTCTAATGTCGTCAGCAACATGGCTTCTTGGTGTCTAGTCCAAGCTGTCCATACAGGTATCCTAAATCACGACCTGTGACTCTTCATCCACAGAGGGATAGGTCTGTACGTTCCTCAGGCAGTATGGCTGGCTGAGGGGATACCTCTCAACATATTTGTCAATCATGTGTCCATTGGGATTCATCTGAAATAGAATGGGTGGTTGTGGTGCTTTCTGGCCTTCTTCAGTGTCATGAATTTAGAAGGAGGGGGAGGGGTGGTAAGCTTCCCCATTCCTCTTCAGTGCAGATATTAAGAACTTTGTCCAAGCATGTGACATGTGCCAAAGAACAAGTACTTATATACCACCTCTGGCTCCACTAAACCCATTACCGAGATTCATTTATCAAGGATCGGGATGGACATCATAGGCCCCCTTGAAGTTTCAAGATGGGATAATAGGTATATCTTAATAATTATAGACTGTGCAACTCAGGACTCTGAAGCTTTCACTTTAAGAAATAAAACCACACAGCAACTTTTAAAACATCTAATCCCCTTCTTTTCCCGAGTTGGACTTCCCAAAGAGATATTGACAGACCAAGGCTCTAACTTCATGAGTAGACTCATGGAAGAGGTTGAAGAGTTGCTACACATCACCACACTGCAAACATCTGTTTACCACCCCCAAACGGATGGTCTCGTAGAACGGTTTAATAAAACTCATATTATGGAAGTTGGTGGATCAAGATGGAAAGAACTGAGACCATATGATTCCTTGGGCATTGTTCGCTGTTAGGAAAACACCTCAGGCCTTTACTGGATTTTCCCCATTTGAGTTACTTTATGGAAGGGAACCCCTGCATGTCCTAGACATGCACAGGAAAACGTGGGAAGAGAGGGACGAGGCATCAATACCACTCTCCCAAACCGTGACCAGACTTAAAGAACATATGGCAACAGTCCAATCACTATTGCAAACCCATATGGTCAAAGCCCAGGAACAACAGAAGACTTATTACAATCAGAAAGTTTCATTTTGATCCTTTTTTAATGGGCAAAAAGTACTAGTGTTACTTCCTACATCTGATAACCAGCTCCTTTTTTAAATGACAAGGGCCATATGAGGTAGTAGAACAGATGGGGTCCTGTAATTACAAAATCCTTCAGCAAGATCACCAGCCGAAAACACAGGTTTACCATATAAATCTCTTGAAAGAGTGGAAGGAGAACCCCTCTGAGTCCAATGCCACTATATTGTCTTGTCTGGTACCTAGTGAGGTAGTAAACATTGCTCTAATTCCCCCTCACCTCACCAACAATAAAAAAGAAGATCTATTGGACATTATAAATCAATTTCTAGAGGTGTTCCGGGAGGAACCTGAATCGGCTACAAGAATCACACAAAGATGTCATCATTAAAGAGGTAGAACCTTTGTTAAAAGCCATTATCATCAAGCCCTCAACCAGCCCCTGGTCCTCCCCCATCGAATTAGTGGCAAAACTCTTTGGCAATTGGAGGTTTTGCATAGATTTTTGGAAGGTAAATACCATCTCTGCCTTTGACGCTTACACAATGCCACATATCGATGATTTGATTGATAAACTGGGTAATGCTGTCTATCTATCAACATTGGATCTTACAAAGGGATACTGAAAGGTTCCGCTTCTTGGACCGGATAAAGAAAAAACTGCCTTTTGTACCCCCATAGGGCTATTCCATGTTAAAGTCTTACCATTTCATCTCCAGTGTGCCCCTGCAACATTTCAGAGACTAATGGATAAGATTTTACAACCCTACTCAGACTTTTGCGGGGCATATATTGATGATATTGTGATCTATAGTCGAACATGGGAGGACCAGCTATTTCATCTATATACAATCATGCGAGCATTAAGGAAGGCGGACTAACGACCAATCCCAAGAAAAGATAATTAGCTCAATCAGCTGTTAAGTATTTAGGATTTTTTTGTGGGTAATGGTAGTGTCCAACCCCAACAAGAAAAAGTTACAGCTGTCCTTGAAACTCCCATTCAAAAACCAAAAGAGATCTGAGTGCCTTCCTAGGGTTAATAGGTTACTATAGGCGATTTATCCCAAACGTCTCTAGTAAGACTGCCAAACTGACCGACAAAATGAAAAATGCAGAGCATCAGAAGGTTAAATGGGATACAGAAAATGAAATCTGTTATAACACTCTGAAACAACCATTATGTCAAAGCCAGATCTTAAAGGTAGCAGACTTCCCTAAGTATCGTATCCTTCAGACAAAGGCAGGACAAGGACGGGGGACAAGCCCTTCAGGACAAGGCAGCGGTGTTGAGGGATACAGGTGCACAGGAGACGCTCCCCGATGACACGTAGCACACTTTGCTACGTCCATGCTTCCGTGCCTATAAGAACCAAGGCACAAACCCTCTGCGACAAAGCCCTCGCAGGACAAGGCTGCAGTGTTGAGCGACACAGGTGTGAAGGAGACGCTGATCGGTGACACATAGCACGCTTCGCTACGTCCATGCTTCTATACCTATAATAACCATGGCACGGACCCTCTGTGACAAAGCACTTGCAGGACAAGGCTGCTGTGTTGAGAGACGCAGGGGCGCAGGAGACGCTGCCCGATGACACGTAGCATGCTTCGCTACGTCCATGCTTCCATGCCTATAAAAACCGAGGCACGGACCCTCTATGGCAAAGCCCTTGCAGGACAAGGCCGCGGTGTTGAGCGACGCAGGTGTTTGGCAACGAAGTGGATACTGCATAGGCAATGAGTGCGGACGACTCATCCTCCTGTGTGCGGCCGCCAGGTAAGAAGTTGCGGGGAGAGTTTAGCTTGCTATACTCTACATAACCCCCATGACCTTGTGCCCCTTCTCTTCTTGCACTCGCGTTGTTTCCTCCTTGACCTGTCCTCTGCCCCACCCTGCTCACTTCGCACCCTCGCAATCCCTGATTGCGTGCAACAACTCGCTCCCTAGGCTGCGCGCGCTCCCTCTCATCTTAGTCTGCATGCATTCCCTTGCAATCCTAGATTGCGTTTGCTCTCTCGTGACATTAGGCGGCGTGCGTTCCCTCGCAATCCTAGATTGTCAGTACTCCCTTGCATCCTCGCCCTAGTGCGTTCCCTCGCAATCCTTGATTGCGTGCGCTCCCTCGTTTCCTAGGACGAGTGTGTTCCCTCGCAATTCTTGATTGCATGCGCTCCCTCGCGTCCTCCGCCGCGTGTGTTCACTCGCAAACCTAGATTGCGTGCGCTCCCTCGCAACTCTAGGCCTTCTTCTCCACTCGGCTGTGCACCCTCTGCATCCCCAGCGGGCCCTCTCCTTCCCCCTTCCTAACGCCTTTCACCTGACCTATTGTATACTTCTGTGATTTTGTTCTCCATGGTTGTTGCATTCTTTTCCTCTATGTTCCCTTGGTAGTTTGTTCTGCCTTTGTGTTGTTTACTATCCATGGTTGCTTGCTTACATAGTATTGCCTGCATCCATGCTGCTTATTCTTTCTTCTAGGATCCCTGGTCAATTGTTTTGTTTTTTCAGCGTTTTTGTTTCTAATGGTTGTTTGCTGCATTGTATTGCCTGCATCCCTGCTGTTCACTCCTTCTTCTAGGTTGCCTGGTCGATTGTTCTGTTTTTTCAGCGTCTTTGTTTCTCCTGTTTGTTTGGTTACATTGTATTGGCGGCATCCATGCTGTGTCCATTTGTTTCTTCTAGTTTCCATTGGCAACTGACTTGTCTATATATTGCATCTGAGTTTCTGTCATTATTCTGTCCGCTGTGTGCCCCTCCATCTTCTGTGTCCCTCCGTCCTAGTGTTTCCCCCCTCCAGCCTGCCCCCTGGCTCACCCCCCTCCACTCTCCACTCTCCCTTCCCCCCAACTCTGCCCTCTGCACCCTCTATGGTGCTCTCTGTCTCTCCTATCTGCTCCAACTGTTTTTCTATCGACTATCCTATCCTTCTCACTAAGTCTGGTAGGAAGAAATTCAAAAGGTATATCCTGGTCTCCAACCCAGGCCTCCCTATTGCTGATACCTACACCAGTGCTTTCTCCAGACAGACCCTTACCGACATCCCCTTTGATGTTCCCTCTCCACACCTATGGACCCCACATATGGTCTCTGTTTTTTCTCCTCTTTCCTATTCATGCATTAATGGTGGCACCTACTGGTAGGCCTTCCTGGCCCCTTTCCACTCCTCCAAGACAATCATTAATGTTTACCTAAACAGCACCGTCTCGGTCCAAGGCCCTGAGGCCAACCTCCCCCTTTTTGATAGACGCTTCCCACACCTTATGAACTTCCTTTCTTCTCCTGCTGTCCCATCTCTCACCTCTCTGGCTCCTCTGCCTCCTTCATCCTCTGCCACCTCTATGGCTGCCTCTGCTGCTTTTCGGGCCACCCTGTTGCCTCTTTCCTCCGCCACCCATCTGGCACCCACCTCCTCTTCCTTAGCTACCTTGCCTCGCCTCCTTCCTCAGGGTGTACCTCTGACCTGTACCCCTCCACAGAAGTCTTTCAAAGGGGGCAACCTGCTCCACATTGCCACTCTCAACTCTCGCTGAGCTGTCAAACACTCCTCTTACATCTGCCATCTCCTGGAAGAACTCGATCAAGATATTTTCGGTCTGACTGAGACGTGGTTCACGGCCAGCTCTGTCACAAGCGTTGACACTCTCCTTCCTGATGGCTTCAAGATCCTCTCTGCGCCCAGAACCAGCCATCCCGGTGGGGTTGTAGCTTTGATCTTCCCAGAGTGAATCCCTGCTTCTATCATTCCTATGCAGGACTACTCCTCCTTTGAATGCCTGGTCTGCAGGCTCTCTCTCTGTCCTGGCCCTTCTCTCACTGCGGCCACTATCTACCGGCCACCCGGCCAGGTAGCCTCCTTCCACTCTGAGTGGCCGGATCTCTCCTACTTCCTCCTCGCCTCTACCTCTCAACTTCTCCTCCTCAGAGACCTTAACATCCACTTGGCTGCTTCTTGTCCTTCTGCAGGACTCTTTCACAACCTCTGTGACTCCCTCTGTCTCTGTATCCTTCCCTCTGGTCCAACTCACTCTGCAGGGCACACTCTGGATGTTCTGATCTCCTCCTTTCCAACCCTCCGACCATTCCTCTCTCCTGGAGTGATCACTTTTTCCTTTCCTCCCATCTCTCTCTCTATACCTCTCAAGCCAAGCCGACACCAGCACTGCCACCTACTTTCTCGGTCATCTGAGCCATGAAGCGTGTGTCAGTGGAGGCTTCCGCTGCAACATTCTCTCCCCCATCTGCATCTTTGGCTGACTCACATCTTGACACAGCCCTTTTTGACCTCCATCTTTCTATCTCTGACACTCTTGATGTACTTGCCCCTTGCATGGGGATCCGCTTGAAGCCCAACTCAAAGTGCAACTCTTGGTACGACTCTGACCTTGTCACGCTCAAAAGCAAGTGCAGGGTGGCTGAGAGGAAGTGGAGGGCTGCAGGTGCACCCTCTGACAAACTGGCCTTCCGCCTGCTCCAAAGGCAGTACAGACTCTCTGTCCTCGCCAAGAAGAGAGCAAACATCCAAGCCTAAGTCTCTATGGCATTTAACAAGTCAGCCAAACTCTTGAAAATCTGCAAGGAGTTGGCCAACTCTTCTGAAGTCTCTACCTCTCCTATTCCCTCCCAGGCCCCCGTTGTGTCAAAACAGGTTCTTCCCTGTACTTCCAGAACCATCAAAGACCACATCAACATCCTTGCTCCAGACCTGGCCGATTTCTGCAATCACTCTTTTGCCACTGGAATCTTCCCCTCCCCCTGAAGAACTGCCTTGTGCACCTCCTCCTCAAGAGGTCCTCTGTCGATCCTTCCTCTCTGGCTAACTATCGCCTGATCTCCATCACTCCTTTCCCGGGCAAACTCTTGGAAAAGCTGGCCATCTCCCAGATTAACCTTCATACTAAGTCTGTTGGTTGTCTCCAGGATGATCAGACTGGCTTAATCGCCAGAAGCATGGAAACTGCTCTACTGAACATCCGCGAAGACCTAGATTCTAACCTTCCTTCTGTCCTCATTCTCCTCAATCTTTCCTCTGCTTTTGATGCGGTCAACCATGCCATCCTGCTCAAGCGCCTCTGTGATAACCTGGGTATCCCTGATCAGGACCTGGCCTTGCTGACCTCCTTTATCACTGACCGACCCTCTCAAGTCCAACTAGGGCCCTTCCTCTCTTCTATCCCTCTCTCTAACTGCGGTGTTCTTCAGGGGTCTAACCTCTCTCCCTGGCTGTTCAACCAATAACTGGCACTACTTGCCCACTGTATCGCTGCTCTCTGCTCTAACTTTAAGTGTTATGCAGATGACACCCAGCAATCTTTCAGGCCCCCCTCTGCCACCTCTACTCCTTCTCTCATTCGTGACTGTCTGTCTGGAATTCAGAAGTGGTGTGCTGCCAATGATCTCTGCCTTATTGCCAGTAAGACAGAGATCCTCCTCTTCGGAACACCAGCTCCCTCCTTTCCTCTCTCTCTCTGGCCGCCCATTCTGGGACCTCTTCCTGCTCCTACCGGTATGGCTAAGAACCTTGGGGTCATCTTCGACTCCACCCTCTCCTTCTCTCCTCACATCTCTGACGTCTCCAAGAAGTCAAACTATCAGCTGCTCCTCCTCAGAGGTATTTCTTCATTTCCTCACTTTCCCCCAGAAGCTCACTGTCTCCAGAGCTCTGGTCCTCTCAAGGCTGGACTACTGCAACAACTGCATTCTAAATCTTCCTGCCTCTACTCTCCGTCCTCTACAACATATCCAGAACATGACTGCAAGACTTGTCCTTGGCCTCAAGCCCAGGGATCGTATCTCTCTAGCTCTGAAATCTCTTCATTGACGCCTAGTGGCAGCAAGGATCCAGTTCAAGAGCCTCTACGTTGTCCACAAGGCTTTCTGGGGCCTGGGAGTGCACTACCTCCAACTTTCTCTTCCTAAGTATCTCCCATCTCGAGCTCTCCACTCATCCACCTCCAACTCTCTGAGGGTCAGCCGCTTTTCCAAGCAGAGAGTTAGGGGCAGATCTCTTTCTTCGGCTTGGGCCTCCCTCTAGAACAGCCTCCCTGCCTCTCTCAAACTTAAGCAGAACCATCTCCAGTTCCGGGAGCAACTTAAGACCTTCCTCTTCGCTTCCGCTTTCTCTCTGCCTCTCCCCTGCTGATGAACCATTTGTTCCACGCACTGGTCACCTGGCCACCCTCTGAACTTGGGCCTAGGTCCCTGCCTGTCCAGTTGCCCCTCACACTGCCTCTTGCTCCCCCAGCACTTGTCTGTATCTGTAACTGTAGAGTGTCCTCTCCCTGCACTTATGAGCCACCCGTTGGCTGCACTTTCTGATTACCTGCACTGAGACACCCCCTGGCTGCACTTTTGATTACCTGCACTTCTCCACCCCCCCTTTGCACATCTCCCCTTCACTGCACTTGCGTGATCTGAATGACACAAGGCCTAGTACGATCGTTGTTTTGTCCTCCCTCAGTTTCCCCCTGCTTGTCTTGTCACGCCTAGAAACACTTGTGTACAGACGCGTTATAAAAGCCATATCATATCATATCATGCCTCCCTGACAGGATTAGGTGCAGTTTTATCTCAAAATCATGACAGACTGGAACATCCAATATTATACATCAGTCAGAAACTGTTCCCAAGGAAAATAATTATTCAGTCATCGAATTAGAAGACTTAGCTATAAAGTGGGCCATCCTTCATCTTAAATATTATCTAGTCGGTCGAAAATTCAGACTAATTACTGACCATTCTCCACTAGTCTGGATTAGCCAGAGAAAATAATCCAACCCTAGAGCTATGCAATGGCTCTTGGACCTTCAACCATATTGCTTCTCGGTAGAACATTGAAGAAGGTGAGAACAAGGTAACATTGACTACCTCTCGAGTTTCCCCTATGAAGCCCCCAGGTCCACCACGCATTGGGGAAGAGGATGCAAGAAACCTGAGGGTACTCTGACATCTACTCCCCATGGATCTTCTGTTCAGATGCCCAGGGAAGGGCCATCACTTTTGGATCCCGATTCTGGGGATGGACAAGCGAGGGAGGATAACCTGGGTGGAGGGTCTTTGGGGATTGGAGAGAGGGTGAGAGGGTGCCCTGAAGGTGAGACATGGTATCCCCCTTCACTAACACTGACCTACCCGACTCTCCCTCAGTCTTCATGGGATATTGTCAGTCCTTTCCAGTTTTTCCCTGTAATATCCCATCAAGTATTGAGAGGAGGAAGAAGCAACTAAGAGTAAAGCCCACTTCCTATTGTAAGCACCACTCTGGTACTGGGACGAAGAAGAGGAGCCTCCATGCACTTAGTAATGAAGGTCAGGCATGTCACACTAACAAGCTTACAAAAGGTCAGGCAATTAAGGCTAACCCTTTTCACCTGCAGCCTGTTAATAATGATAAAGAGTATAAAACCAGGAGCCCAAAAGCAGAGAGAGGAGAGAGAGGGAAGAGAATCTGCTGTGTTGGGACCGAGCCAAGGAGCAGAGACGCTGGCAACGATTCCCGGAGACCTGCCAGTGGAGCTTTGCAGGACCGGAAGCCCTCTACTGTGAAGGCAGGCAGAAGTGAAGGTGAGCAGCAGGCCTGAAATACTTGCTGAAGCAAACCTGAAGGAGGGTCAATCGGACGTGGTGTTTTCTTTCAAATTATTAAGCAGATGAGACCCAAAGTGAATGTTATGTTAAAGTCTTGGGAAAGGGAACCCTGGAGTCAAACGAGCGAAGGACTTTGTCTTGGGCAAGGGAGTCTCAGGACCTCCCTTGTGTTCGAACTGTGATCATTTGAACTTGGAGAAGGTAATTTCAGAACTTGATCAAACACTATTGAACTGAATCTTTACTGGAACCGTGTTGAACTTAAAACAGGGAAACCGAGAAAACTCAAGCTGAAGGTAGCTCAGTCTTTACTTTTGACCATTTCACTTTTGTTGAGAAAGATTCCCATAGGTTTTGACACAGACAGATTTTCATTTTGGATTTACAGACAAGGCTTTCCTTAGATTAAATTAGGCAGGGAAAATCCCACTGTAGTATAGGTGTAGCCCCTGTTTTTTTTCCTGGCCCGGTCGAGCACAGTATTATGAATTACCCCTGTCCAGGAACGGACTCTCTGACAAGACCCCACCATCCCAGAACATCTGCTCTTGTGGGGCGCAAAGCAACCTGCAAATAGAAAGGTTAATAACAGACACAGACACCAGAGCGAATTTTATAGAGATCCTCGACGTGGTACCTCTTTATTACACGTACCATTTAAAGACCAGAGGATTCCCCTGGCGTGAGCTCCATGTAAGCGGAGACCAGCTACGTCAGCTCACTTACAGGGGTCCCAGGAACCTTAAGGATGAGCTTGCCGCAACCAATCCCCTTCCTAAACTCAGGTACCACCCACATGGAGAGTGAAGCCAGAGCCAGAGTATGGCCTCTGTGGGTGTTCCCATCTTTCAAGGCGGCCAGCCCAAGGCCGGCAACACCTCTTGCCATGGTGCTTCCAACTAATAACCATGGCCATCTACATAATATCCTATCTATCCTTACTTAGCAGTTACCCCACTTAACATTCCCCTAATATCCCAACTCGTTATTCCCACTTACTTAACATTTACCCTACATGACATTAATCCCATATACACATAACTACTCATACATACATACATACACTCACAACATATACACAACATAAAACACATATAACAATGGGGTGACTGCTGCAGTCAGTCAACCCTACACAGTACCTTTGAGGTCTGTCCTGAGTAGCTAGCTCTGGGCGATTGCACGCAAAAGCTGTGAGGTGCTGGTTGCAGGCTGGAGCCTGTTCCCTGAGGACAATGGGTGAAAAGATGGTGATTGGCTTGGCTCCTCTGGTGTTTGGCAGTTGATATAATGGGGTGCTTCAGGGTGACCCTGTCCACCACTTAGGGTCTCCTCACAGCCTGCGCTCTGTCAACTGTCCTGGGCGGCCCCCTAAGCACATGGAGATTGCCCACAATCACTGCCGCAACCTGTGTATGTATCTTAACTTAGGGTGGGCACCTTGGCTGGGAGGCCCACCAGACATCCCCACCGTGGCGCCCTGCATTATTTAAATTCAATGGGTGGGCCCTGTTACCTGTGGGGCCCACCCAATGTCACCACTGCTCCCGGACTCCATTTTCAGTTTGGACGGCGTCCCTATAGCAATGATGTCTCTGCCACGCTCTGCTGCCTTCTCTTGATCCACCCACTCAGCAATCCATTGTAGCAATGCAGGGGGCGGGCTGCCTCTTCACCCGAGCCACTCCGCTGGGCAGCCCGGGGCATTCTTTACCCACACCGCTCAACAGACCAACCCGGGACTTCACCACCACCTTATCTTCACCTGGGTAAGCCGCTGCGCACTCTGCATTCCCTCCCGGGCTGCTCCTGACATATGCAGCACAGGAGGATTTCATTGATGACCGACCCGCCTCGCTGGCCAAGAGGGGCATGGCCGGGCAGAGTAGTCGAGCCACCCGCCCCACACACACACGTTCCTGGCCGGGCTGGTCTTAATGAGACTGGGCAGCCCTTGCCATGCCGCCCTTGCCGATATTGTCTCTGGGGCCCTTCCGGTCTGGCCCCCGGGGTGAGCCGCTTACATAGCAGCTCGGCCTCCCTGCTCATAGTCTCTGCGGGGCTCCATGTGCCGCCCAGTGCTTTTCAAAGGATTAAGGCCCCAGGGGGCCGCTCGAGCCAGAAACTCCCCAGGTAAGTCTCTCTTTTTTTTCTCTCTTCTTCTCCCACTGTCCTTTTCAACTGTCTTTATTTTTAAATCCTGATGGATTCTTTTCTCTCCCTGCCCAGCCTATTAATGGGCAGGGGAGTTATTTTCTATTGTTCTGTCTTTTACTTTTACTTTCAACATTCCATCCAGCCTCATAGTGGGCTGGATGGTTTGTTCCAACAGTTACATGAATAAACGCACACAACACAAGGAATAAAGCCTTTATTACCTGGGTGTCTGTGTCTTTCTTTTCTGTGTTCCCTCAGAGGGCCAGCATGTAGCCCAACTAGCCGGGCCCCGTGGGGCCACAGGCAACATAGGGCTAGTTAGGCGTTACACCATCCAGATCATCAATTCTCCAACAACAAAAAACAATCTTGCCTGAACAAACAATCTGGCTCATTTTGTAATCCCCACAGTGTAAAGGTAAGGAATAAGCTGAATTTGATAGCATAAGAAGGTGGAGTAGAAGGAGGAAACAGAATGAATGCCTCCTAATGTTTTTATCCCCTACTAAAAGCAGGTAAAGTCACAGAAATCCATAGTATGCGTAAAGGGCAAGAAGGATTTACACATTTTACAAAACAGAAAACAGAATACAGAACGAGGCGTAAAGGCGATTTATGTTTATACACTCTTTAGCTAGTGGAGAAAATTGAATAGAGGGGATTCAAAGCACATAAGTGCTAATGCTGCCAGTCCCTGTGATGCAATTTGCATTAAATATAAAATGATCCGAGGAATCAAAACAAGCATTGGAAATATGAGCTGCAGTTCTGGTCTACATACGGGTGCCAAGGGACATCACTTTGTGCAAATAACCATCATCTGTGACAATATACCAAACAAATGTAGTCCATATGCCAGTGGTAAAACCACATCATCTGTCTTTGCTCATGTAACAATATTTAGTATATAAGCAGTATGGAATGCGGGCTGAAAATGATGACAATAATACCATAAACCATTATAGAATTACGGTCCTGCTAGAGTCAGAGCAAACCTACCCAGAAAGGAGAAAAGACTTTAGTTGGGCAGTGATTGGAGGGGACGCATATGTCTTTACCATGACTTAATGACACCTGCAGAGATGAGGGTGTTCTCAGGGATTAGAGACTCCTTGAAGGGAGGCAAAGTGTCTCCCATTTAGAAAACGGACTGCACAGGAAACGCTTCTACCCATCAATGTCATTTCTGAACGATGCTGTGCAAGAGAGAAAGATAAAAATTACACTACTTAATAGGAAACAGTTACTCTGGCCATTTTCGCACTAGGCCTGGCAAAGAGGGATTACTTTCTTCAGTCTTTCCCAGGCCAGTGTTCCCACAAGACAGCACCAAATACTGTTCGGTGAGCACCAATGATGAAAACCAAGTCAGAATGTATTTATTCTGTAATAAGGCCTGTACATTATGAGCTAGAACATCTTGTCACTTGTGCCCTAAAAAAGGTGCAGTCCAATTCAGAAAGGGAGTCTGAATGAGCGCTTCTTTGACGCCCTTTTCCCCCTTGGCGCATTTGCGCAAATAAGGATGCATTTCTGGACATATAATAGCAATTTCCGAATTCAAAAACAGGAAGTGATTTTAAATGTCCTGAAATGACAGTCACCCCCACTGGCCATTTTTAAACAGGTGCAGGGGTAGGCGCAAATCATGACAGGGTCATCTATGACCCTGTCTTGAGTTTTAGGAGTGTGACAGCCGAAGTTTAAAGTGCGGCTGTCACACTTGCATTTGCATCCTACAAACAGGGATGAAAATGCTTTTTTTCCTCTGCATTTCACTGAGATGAGCCCTTTAACGGCCCGTATCAGTGAAATGCACACCCAGCAACCACATCGTTGCTGGGAGCCTGTCAGACATCAGAGTCAAGAGCTTGCCCCCAACACAAATGTATTCAAGGGGGCTGGACAGCACTATTGTCCAGTCCTCTCCTGAAATGCTCAAGTTACTTTTCAGAGTAAGGTGACCAAAGCATTTCTAAAAGCAGAGCAAATGAAACAAGCGCATTATCTTTGCCCCTTTCATTTGCTCTGCTTTTTGAGAATCTAGCCCTATATATTTAAATATAATTAAAACTGCATCTGAAATACCTATTTCAGATTGTGTTGAACTCTTTTCTCCTATCTCTCTATATATAAAAGGGAATTTGTATATATGTGTGTGTGTGCCTGTTCGAAATGTCAGTATGCTTCCCAACATGCTCAAACCTGAAATTTGGCATGTGGGTAGGATCCACGGTGTAGACAATGTAACAAGACTAGAATATACATTTTTCAAATAATTTTTTAAGCGGTCTGCAATGCTTGGATATGTGTGTGTGTGTCTATTGGAAAGGTTCAGCATACACAATATGCTACAAACCTAAAATTTGGCATGTGGGTAGATTCCATGGTGTCGAAAATGTAACAAGTATAAAATATAGCTAAGCGGTCTGCAATACGAGGTTCTGACATAGTTCTACATTCATTGGTCCTAAAGTTCAGCAGTTCATTAAAAACTCAGCATTTCATTGCTCCTAAACTTTCCACACTATTAGCATTCTAGCTGACATTAGGGGCCCTCACTTTTGGAGTCATGCAGCTGACACAATACAGTGCTTATGCGGGTGACAAGAAACGGTGCATGTCTCTTCAATAGTGCCCGCAATGACGTTGTCCGTCACATCATGGCAAATCTCTCATGATAATTACAGAAACTTCATTTACCACGGAAGTTGATGAATGTATGCCATTTCAACAGTACAAAGCTTACATGCTTCAGCCGTAGAGTTATGGGTATGGCACTTCAAGCTTAAACGCTTCAGCCCTACACGTACAGCAATTATGTTGAGGTTGCTGCTGCCTCGGCTGTATAAAGGGACACCAATAATGTTGCTGCACAATCTCAACGCTCCAACTCAAAGAAGCTGGAACCGATTTACGGGATTCATGCTTTTCTCCTGGTCAGCTTTATGTGGCTTGCTCCAGAGTTGGAAACATAGACGATGTGTTCACAATAGCTCCTACAGGAAAGACTAGCAACAAAGAAGCATTGGTTTAGTTAATTAAATAAACTTCAAACTAGGACTGAAGAAGGAATTGCCATGCGAAGGACGGGTACCCATGTTAGTAACCAATATATGGTGTTCTCTATCGACGATTGCCTTATGTTTACTATAAGGTAAGCACTTTGCTCATTATAGTACCTTACACTATTTCAAACATCTGTTGACTTGTGTCCCTGCTACCAAGCCTCAACAGTCTAATCCAATATGACTGGTTATACTCTGCATTGTTTCCATTTCAGGTGTGATGATAAACTGCAAGTGCAATCAAAGACATTCCTAAATTTTAAAAGACCAAATTCCTCAGTCTGTCTGTTTTTTCTAAAAAACTCAGGGAAAGATGAATGGTTTACATAGAACCATGCACACCTCAGGCAATCCATTAGAGATTAGAAAGGCATTTGAACTCATGATACGCAGCTCAATAAATATGTTTCACAAAAAAGACAAAGGGCCTCATTATAGGTCTGGCGGTAACCCTGCCGGTGCTAACGGTGGGTTGCCCCAGACCAGTAAATATTTACTGGTGCCTGACTTCCCGGTGCCACCGGCTCATTACAAGTCCGGCAGCTGGGAAGTCAGGCGCTAGTAATTTTGTTAATCCCCGTTCCCATTGAATTCTATGGGAGAAGGGACACGGAAGCACCAGCAACATTGTTAACCATTGTTAACGGTGTTGGTGCTTCCATGGCGGGTTGGCCTACTGTAACTGATGCGCCTGGCAGGGTCAGACCTGTCGGGCACAGAAGATTTGGCAGGCAAACCCGTAGTTTGCAGGTCTGGAAACAAGGGTGCCAGTGATCTTACCAGCACCCTTATTTCTGCACCGGCAAACTTATCATGAGGTCCAAAGACAAATGTATAGTTGCTTGCTGATGAAAATTGCGTACAGGCAAAATAAATCGTGCCAAGATGCTGAGCTTGAAAATATGAATACAATCTAAATATTGGAAGAGAAAACAGAAAATTAAGTATCTATACTTGGTTAAAATGAAGTAACCCAGGCTGCCGTATGTCAATTAAAGATGGCCACAATAGATGGTCCGTAATCAATTATTAAAACATTTTTTGTATAATTGGTGAATTGCAAAATGTCATATTTGTGCAAGATTCCTGGCACCACTTTACATACCTTCCTCTATATACAAATATTAATATATGTGCTCCTCTGATTATTCCAGAATATGATTTATAGCAGCAAATAACTAGTAACTACTTCTTGAAAAGTTAAAAGTCAAAGCAATTCTCCCATGATGTTTAGAGTCCTAAGAGCAAAGTATACAATGCGGGTTTGTTGAGTCAAAGTAGCATCAGATATCATCTCTGTTTCAAGAGATTTGAGGTTCCCAAACTGCACCTTCTCAGAGGTATTCCACCATTTCTAACCTTCCCCCAGAGCCCTGGTCCTCTCTAGGCCAGACGACTGCAAGAGCCTCTTTCTCAACCTGCCCTCTTCTACCCTCCGTCCTCTTCAACTCATCCAGAACAGAACCACAAGACGTATCCTTGGTCTCAAGCCCAGGGACTGCATCTCTCCTGCACTGAAATCTCTTCACTCGCTCCCACATGGCTGCAAGGTTGAAGTTCAAGCCCTTTGCATTGTCCACAAGGCTTTCTGGGGCCTGGACCCACTTTATCTGCAACGCTCTCTTCCTAAATACTCGCCTTCCTGAGCCCCCCGCTCCTCTTCCTCCAACTCTCAACGGGTGAGCCGCTTCTCCAAGCAGAGACTTAGGGAGGGGGGAATCTTTATCCTCTGCAGGTGCCTCCCTCTAGAACTGCCTCCCTGCCTCTCTCTGTCTTGAGCTGGATCTCCTTAAATTCCAGAAACTCCTCAAGACTTTCCTCTTCACCTCCTCCTTCGCTCTCCCCTCTCCCCTGCTAAACCACCTCTCTCTGCTCTCTCGCTCTCTCTCCTCTATTTCTGCTCAGTTTCGCTGACTGGCTGCCTGGTGTACCTTCAGAGCCTCATAGGCTCCAAGCTTTCCTCGCCTGTCTGCTGCACTTGCCCCCGGGCCTTGCACTTGCTGCAGCACTACTGCACTTCGGTTATGACCCATGAAAGTGGTATCTCTCTGCACTTAACCCATGTTCTGACAGACTGGGTGCACTTATCCCTATTGCCCCCCCCACGCACTTCCTTTTCTGTTCACCTGCATGATCTGAATGTACCATGCCTAGTAGGATCGTTTGTCTTTTCTTCCCTATGTCTTTCCCTCCCGTGCATGGTTGCGCTTTGAAACACTTGTGCATAAGCACATAATAAATAAACAATCAATCAATAAATCAATCAATCAAACACCACTGTTTACAGCACATAGGAGATTAACTAGAAAACTGTCTTTGCATGTATAAAGTATCAGTTTATTTCAGTGGGCATAGGATGTGCTGTACATGAGGTGTGTAGAACAAAGCCTGGTGAGGGGTGTAAACATATAGCAAATCGTGCAGGCAAGGATCCTAATCCCAGAAATGTAGTTACATGAACTTGAATTATGGCGCAGAGATGGTTTGCTAAGGGAAAGAACCAAAAAACGTACTGGTGTGCAGTCAACATAACTTAGCCTCTTCCACGTACTCTCACCAATCAGCTGCCACTGTCCAATTGATATTTTACTTTTTCAATTGATCCATTTCACTCATGAAATATGGCACAGCAGACATTATTATTTCTGAAATTAAAAGGTTCACAAACAACTTCTTTCTGTTGGAACAGGATGGCACTTAAACCAAAATCACCGTATCTCACACAGCGGCCATTGATAGCCAGAGAGATAGAGAGAGAGGGGGTGTATGACAAATGATAACACTTTTAGCAGATTTCAAGATCGGCTCCTGTCAATGCCCGACTATAGATTGCTACTCGAATTAAAAGACTTTACTTGACAGCATCATACTACACATTTTGCCATGTCTTGTTGAAAAACATTGCTATTCGTTTGAACTTCATTTATTTACAAAACAATTAAATAAATGTCAATGGAAATTGATATTCATTGCTCATTCTTACCTTTCATGGTGCTCATGGGGAAGGCATTTCCAAACTCCTGATGCTTTGGTTTTGAACATGGCTGCGCTGGATGTCCGAGGTGCTGCTGAGGTACTTGGAACACAGGCTTCCCGTTGGTTATAACTTGCCTTCTGGGACTGAGTGCTGGGAAGTGGATGGAGCCATCAGCTGTACTGCTCATAGGAGTAACACCTCCCACCAGGGGCATCTTTAAATACAAGTTTGCAGTAGCGGGGCTTGGTGTGCTGCTGCTAGATGATGGACAAGGAGTCCCAGCATGAACTCTGATAGGA
The DNA here is from genome assembly GCF_040938575.1 of Ambystoma mexicanum. Taxonomy (NCBI): domain Eukaryota; kingdom Metazoa; phylum Chordata; class Amphibia; order Caudata; family Ambystomatidae; genus Ambystoma; species Ambystoma mexicanum. Next base: position 1,121,645,377 of record NC_090935.1, on the reverse strand, counting down.
GGGATCTGCTGCCCGTTGATCATCCCAGAGCCCTGCGGGGTCCCAGGTGTCCAGTGGTTCATATTGCATGACCTCCCAGTCATTGTACTTCTGACACAGTTTTTAAAATAGGTTGCACAAACAAATGCACCAGTGTGAATTCAATTAATCACAGTCCCATAAGCCATCCATTGTGTGAGCTTTAAACCTGAGAAAATAAACAAGACACAATACAAGAGATAAGCATTTCTAATCTGTACATAAATAACATTTTAATAACTACTTTAATAATGTAACACCAGACATAGGGCCTCATTACGAGGTTGGAGGTAGCCTTGCCGGTAAAGCCGGCAAGGCTACCTCCAAACTCGCATCCGGGTCCGGCACCCGCAAATGAGAAATTACCGGGCTATTCCGGCCCAGCCGGACCCGGTAAATGCCCTTTCGTGGGTGCCGGGCCCGGTACATCCCCATTCCCATTGAGCCCGATAGGGCTCAATGGGAATGGGGATGTCAGATGCACCGGCACCGTTGCATCCGACATGCTGTGCTCGCGGTTGCCGCACTGCCCGCCAGTTCAGACCTGGCAGGCTGACAGGCACCCACGAGCACAGCTCATAGTATGGCGGTACGGTAGCAACGGTGCCGGTAGCACTACCGGCAACGTTGTTGCCTTCCGCCATACTTATAATGAGGCCCATAGGGCCTCATTACGAGTATGGAGGCAGCCATGCCCTTTATAAGGGCATGGCTGCCTCCATACCGGGTTCCAGGACCAGTTTCCTTCAATGAGGAATTACCGGGTCATTCCAACCTTGGAGGACCCTGGTAATTTCTCATTGAAAAAACCCATCCCCATTCCCATTTGAGCCCCCATAGGGCTCAATGGGAATGGGGAGGAAGTTAATAACGGGCCCGTTAATAATGGGCCAGTTATTAGCTCCCTGGTCTCCTTCCGGCACCCGCTAAGGGGACCTCATAATAGGGCGTCCCGTAATGAACGGTGCCGGTCCAGTACCGGCACCCTTCATTACGTGAGCGCCAGGGTCGTAATGAGGCCCCTAGTCTTTTCAGTTAGCCATGAGCTTAGATTGTAACCCATCTACTCCTCAATACTCGGAGCAGGGATACAGAATAGGTTTATAGTATGTGTATGGTTTTCACTCTAACCTTGCAAATGCTTCTACATTCCAGCACAGCATTTAACTCACAAAAGCATTTATTGGTAAACATATGAAGTTTTGGCAGAGACTTTGGGCCTCATTACGACTTTGGAGGTAGCCATGGCGATATTAGCGCTGTGGCTGCCTCCAAAATCGTGTCCGGGTCTGGTGGAGTGGGGATTTACCGGGACATTCCGCCCTAGGCGGACCCGGTCAGTCCCCATTCCAAATGCCATTCCCCATTACCTTTGAGCCCCCATAGGGCTCAATGGGAATGGGGAAGTAGCTAATAACGGTACTGCAATTTGCGGTACCGTTATTAGCGCCCTGGTCCCTTAGCGGGACCCGTAAAGGACGTGTGGTCAGACCACACCGCCCAACTTGTAATTACCCCCTTTGCTTGCATTATGCAAGGGCAGTATTGGACTATGGCATACTCGCTATACTAGTATTCCTGTATACAAAGTGCCCAGTGACTCCCTTTCATGGGAGATAGCATTCACCACACCTGCCACGTCCATCTGTACTCGGTTCAGCTAACCACAAACAGCTGGTTATTCAAATGATATTCCATTTGAGCTTTACGTGCAAGGACTGGAGACCTGGCTAGGTTGCAAAGTATTAGTTTATTCTTTGTCCAGCATAACAGAGGAACAGCCAGCAAATACTTAAGCAATAACACCCGATCCAGGGGCCGGATTGGGTGGTAATGGCCTAGGGCCCAAGTTACAGTTAGTTAACAATGGCCGTTGGCGCCATTACCACCCAATCCAGGCACCCGGATAGGGTGTTATTGCTATTAGCACCCCGGGTTTCCAATCCTGAGACCCGGGCTGCTAACAGCAATGCATTTTGTATGAATGAAAGGGACGTGCCCGCTACGTCCCGCTCATTCAAACAAAAAATGACCTAAAATGACCACCGTGGCGCTGGAAGAGGTGGCTCCATGCAGAGCCCCTGTACCATTTCCATAGCGGAGCCGGAGGCTGGAGCGGCAGTGTGTGCTGGCAGTGGGGTGGTGAGGGAAAGGGATAGTGACAGGGAGGGGAAGGTGGGGGGAGTTGGTGGGCGGGGAATCAGCCATCAGGTTGCTTGGACCGCGGGCTGAGATTGTGGGATTCAGTCCACGATCCAAGCAAACGGATTGATTGCCTCGCAGGTACCGGGTGCTAATATAAGGTATTTCTTTAAAAATTCTGAGTTGGTATTGAATCTATTCCAAGAACAGTTTCTGAGGGTGATTAAAGGAGTTACCACAGCACATGAATTGTCCACAGACAGTGAGCTCGGCAAACTCAGTGACATGAACCAGACACTTTGCATGCTTTTCGGCATACGCAGCTTGCCAGAGCCTAACCTGAACCAAAGAGGTGGTCCAAATGACCAACGGGTTTTGTGGCAGAGAATAGTGCTGTAATCAGTGATAGGCTCTGTGCTTAGTATAGAAACTACTTCACCTGAGCACCCAACAGCTTAGTGTCATGGGCCTTCCCTCAGAACATCAACAACCAAATTCTTACCACCCTTGTGTATGAATTTAATATTAGATGTCATCAACAACTTCCATCCTCAGTTTGATCACTAAATCAACAATAATGTACACTTGCAATGTAGGACCTCTGTAGTCACAAATAGTAGAACACAAAGAATGCTTTAATTCTTTTATTTACCATTTATGCATATGTATTCTCTTGTAGAGATAATATAAGCATTACAAATAATATAGTCAAACAATATGCAGTGCCCAGGATTAGCAGTAATGTAGTTGAATATAGGCATAACATCATACTCTTCTCCAATTCACTTCTACAAATCTAAAGCCTACAACCATTTGTATAGCGATCTAAAATATGGCACTGTACAACTTACATTTAAAGTGACAGTAGAGCTGCCAGGATTGCCTAGCCAGTAGACAGGTGAGGTTATACCAACCACTGTGAACCCGTTAAATGGAAAGGGCTAAATATCTTATCAAAAGCCCATGACTTCTTGGAGTAGGTACCTAAAAAACCGTTACATTTATTGATTAAAAATGCATGTTAAACCAGTTGAAATCCACCAACCGGATTCTTCTTTCTATCCACTAGTGCACATGTCAGTCTACTTATCCTGGCTGGCGAACTGCAGTTAGGAGGATAAATTACTATATGCCCTTTTCCCAGCCTTACTGCACACCAAACTCAGAACCCTCCTAAATTCTAGAGAATAGCTGGAAGCTAACTTAACAAATATATGTGGGAAAAATTGGCAAAAGGGTTAATACAGCCGTATATATATGTATACACACACACACACACACAAATAAAATGTAATCTCAGACACCAGATTTACTCTCCTGTGGTAAATGCATTTAACTAGTTGCTTCTTCTTACCAAAGCCAGTCTGGAATCCTAAACCGCAATGTGTTATGCTCTGCCTCCCACCTCTGCTATCCAACATGGAATCTGCTCACTGGGCAGGTCACTAACTATGTGTCTGCTTATCTCTGGAACTTGCTGTATGGGCTGAAGTCAGACGTATCTAAACCCCAATAATTTCCTTGCCAGACAATCCTGACCTGGGTGCCTTAATATCAGTTGTGATCCTTCTTTTGAAATAGCTAGGAGGTCTGTTTCCCATTCTCTTTCCGATGATTGAAAAAATGAACAGTGCAAAAGTCAATCAATGGGCCTCATTACGAATGTGGTGGAAAGGCAACAACGGCGCCGGTAGTGCTACCGGCGCCGTTGTTACCTCTCCGCCACATTATGAGTTCTGCTTGCCGGTGCTGGACTGCATGCGTGGTCTGACCAGGCGTGCAGACCGGCACCGGCAAGCAGAACTCGTGATTGCACCGGCACCGTTATTAACATTGTCAGTGCAACCATGCTCCCAACCCCCATTCTGCCCTTTGGGGCAGAATGGGGATCGGGAGGCCGGCCATACCGGCACACGCAAATGGGCAATTACCGGCCCATTCATCTCGTAATGGGCCGGTAATGGCCATTCGCGGGTGCCGGGGCCGGTAGCGAGTTTGGCGGTAGCCATGCCCTTAATAAGGGCTTGGCTGCCACCAAAACCGGGTCCAGGTTCCCTGAATGGGGAATTACCGGGCCATTCCGAGTTTGGAGGGCCCGGTAATTCCTCCTACAGGGAACATGTGCCCGGACCTTCCCCATTCCCATTTGAGCACCCATAGGGCTCAATGGGAACGGGTGCGGGAGCTAACAACGGGCCGATTATGACCAGCCCATTGTTAGCTCCCTGGTTCCCTTGCGGGACCCGCTATGGACGTCTGGTAAAACCAGACGTCCACATCAGGTCCCGCGAGGTAACCTCGTAATCTTGCAGAATGGGTTTAACGGGTCCGCCACCATTAGCAGCGCCTGTTAACCCATTCCGCAAAGGTTATAATGAGGCCCAATGTCTTTAATCTGGATATCTTGCCGACAACTGTGATCTTGTCTCCTCCCAAAACTGTGCCAACCTACAGCAAAACTAGAGTGTCAACGGTCAAAAACTGAAACTTGACCAAGAGGTGCAGTTCCCATATAATTTAAGTTGAATGCAAAAAATTACCATGAAAATGTCAATGATGATCCGGTTAGAATCTAATCTATGATTCCCTCCCTTGTAAACATCCACAAAACCATAGCCAATCAGGTGCCTGCTTCATCGGATCACCATTAGTGAATCAGTCTATTTTCTTCTCTGTACTGTTGAATTTCCAAACTAGCTGGAAATCAAAGTCAAGCCAAACATGTGCACTGTCTAATGGGTGTTCCAAATGTGTTTTAAAATTGTATTTTCTACTTTGGCACAGGCATGTGCTCCATTAAAGAGAAACAATGATTTTACATTGCATCAAAAAGTGAAAGCAAGTATGCAGTTGAATTCTTTTCTTTTTCAAAAAGCTTTATTGTTTTCTAACACAACCTTAAAGAGTTAACTTTCAGATAAGTTGCAGTACATCAACCACAACCAGCAATTATGTCATATCCAAGTACCTGGTGTTGGCATTGTGGGGGCCAGAGCCTCTGCATCCAACAAAGGATACAGGAGATAAATAAGCTTTGAAATGGGACAACAACTATGTTGTTTATGAGATGGTATTCTGCTGGCCTCCCCTAGGAGGAGGCCAGCAGAATACCATCTCATAAACAACATAGTAATACCTATATTCCATTTCAACCACTGAATAGCTCTAGGATGCTCTCCTATATCTCGTTGTATCTGTCTATCTGCTTCTCTCTCAGGCCTGATTAGAGCTCCAGAGTTGCTAGCCTCAGAGGTTCACTCGGCAAAGTCTCTATGTTTGGTTTGTATCGGGTCTTTCAATGTTTCAGAATGATTCTTTCTGCACAGGTCACTGCCCTTAGTATCCACTTTCAGGTAGTAGGGTCCTCCCTTCTATGGAGAGGGGTGCTGAGAATGAAGAGTTTGGAGTCCACCCTGAATAAGTAATTGGTTATTAAACTGATTCTCTACTTCACTTCCTTCCAAAAAGCAGAGACCTTGCAGCAGTCCGACAGAAGAAGCCATACATAGCATATGCCATAGGATGGCCTGGTGGATGCCATAGTACCAGCAGACATCTGAGGGGCTAATACCTAATTTGTGCACTCTTTCCAGGGTCCACTATACCTTAAATATAGTATTTTGCTACAATAATCTAATCCAGGGATCCCTTTGTGATGTTTACCAAGGTCGTCTCTGAGTACGATTGAGATAAGCTTGCTCAGTTCCATTTCACATTTTGCATTTATAAGCACAAGGTCTTCTTTGGATTGTTCCAGCAGTGGCTTAAACACGCAGAATAGTCGCTCACGGCTTGAGGTAGCTTCTTTCAGCATCTTCTGTGCAAAGCAAATCCTTGTCAGTTCTCCAAAATCCATATGTGATAAACAGTTGGTAACCTCTGCATAGCAGTTGTTTGGTCCTCTCTGGAACCCATAAACCCACCTACCTTTGTCCCATTCGAGCACAGACACCCCTGCTAGAAGTTCTGCAATCTTCAACAGGCCTCTGTATGCAAGAAGGGGCGTTCACAAACATTTTGCATGCCCTTCACTAAGATTGTGCAAAAAGTCCTTGGGCCTCATTACGAGTTGCCCGGTAAAAGCGGGTTCATTACCGGCATGCCGGAATGAGCGGGTCCGTGCTCGTATAAACCCGCTAACAGCGGGTGATTACGAGTGCGCGAGCACGCGTGTTCCCCCATGCCGGTAGTGGCAATACCGCCATGCCGGTAAAGGGCCACCAACCCCCCTATACCGGCATTGTGGGGCCCGCCCATAGCGTTACCGCCTCATAACAACCCCTAAATATCGCCAAAAACAGACCCGGAAATTACATCATCGCGCAGGAACGGGAAATGGGCCGGCGGCCATCTTTAAAAACACAATCCATTGCCATCCTCCACAACCACCAGTTGTTTCGTGTTGTTCTGTGGCAGGAAAGAAGCAGGATGTCTAAGTCTACCAAGAAGGCGACCCAAAGGAAGAGAAAACAGCGTTTTCCAGACGCTAAACTAAGCATGCTTGCTGACACCCTGGCCCAGCATGCGGACACGATCAGGAGCACTGACATGAAGCATGCAGCCCAAACCAAAAAAAAAGAAGTCTGGCAGGAGGTCGCACAGAGGGTGTCGGCAGTGGGAACCACCCCAAGGAGTGTGCGTGACTACAGGAAGCGGTGGGATGACCTCCGACTCAGGTTGAGGAAGATCCTGGCGGATAACAGGAGGGCCGCAATGGCGACAGGCGGGGGCCCACACTCCCCAGTGAAGTTGACGGCATGGGAGGAGACCGCCAGTCAGGGCTTTAAGTGGGGTAAGAAATCGAGGGGGGGCCCTCATTTGGGGGCGTGGCTTGTGGGGGGCGTGGCCTAAAACGTACGCAAATCGTAAGATATGCACACACATATATATGCATGTAATATATCTGTGTGTGTACCTTACTATGGTTTGTGTACTTTGCAAGCCATCTTTTCTAAACATAGAAATATGTATTTCTATGTTTAGAAAAGATGGCTTGCAAAGTACACAAACCATAGTAAGGTACGCACACAGATATATAACATGCATATATATGTGTGTGTGCATACCTTACGGTTTGCCTACTTTTCAGGCCATTTTTTTAAAAAAACATTTCGGTTTTTATAAAAGATGGCTTTGAAAGTACACAATTCAAGCCATCTTTTATAAAGCTTTGACTACGGACAGAATTGTCCGTCGGCAAAGCTTTATAAAAGATGGCTTGAATTGTGTACTTTTCAAGCCATCTTTCATAAACCTCGAAAAATGTCAAGGAATCCCCAGGTTCGCCGAGGGTTAAAGACGCCTCGGCGACCTGGGGAAACAAAGGGACAGTAACTGCCTCTGGTGACCCCTCGCGCGAGAGGTCACCAGAGGCAGTTACTATGATTTACAGAAGTGGCAGCCAGGCACAGCATCGCTGTGGTTGGCTGCCACTTCTGTCAGATCGCCTGACTTCATGACAGGCGCATATCGCGTCGCGGATGCCGCCGCGACGGGATAATGCATCCCGCCAATGTTGCGTGTGGTGGGACGGGGGCCCCGGCAGGGCCCCGGCTCAGTCCCACTTTTTGGAGACTGCCGGGGCCCGGCCCCGGCCCACTTAAAGCCCTGCCGCCAGTACCTTCATTGACCCTGAATCCATCGAGGGATTTGGAGACCAGGAGGCGGGCGCCGCATCATCCACAGAAGAAGGTGAGTGACCCATCACATCCATGTAGGCTAAACCATGATGTGGCACAAGTGATGTGGAAGTGAGACTAGGCAATGCAATGCATGTCCCAGGCCCACATCAACATATCCAATCAAGAATGTGTGGCACACCCTGCAACACACGCATGCTGAGTGCCAATCCCAATGCCAACACAAGTGCAACATGACCCAACCGTGCCCATGGAACTCACCACACAGACACCATACCAATGCCATGCCACCAGCCATGCATTAATTGACCACATGCCCCCTCAGAACACCAAATGCCACACCCCAGAAATAATTTGATGCATGAATGTATGAACATATCGCAGCGCAATACATCATAGCTGCCATGTGACACCATCACCGATGACCTGCATCTCTTCTATCCCCCAGGCACCGATGAGGAAGATAGAATGCAGGACAGGGGTGCAAGTTCATCCACTGCACAGCAAGGGACCAGGGGCACCGCCACCCCCCAGCCCAAGAAACTGCCCAGAGCAACAGGCAGTGTGCCACACCGGGCAGTAACCCTGCAAGAGACACCTGCAGCCACAGTACAGCAGCAGCCACCCACAACAGTGGGTGGCATTTTCATTCCCGCTCCGCCAGCCACCGCAGACGTTGTGGATACAGAAGTGGAGAATGAGGGTGACATCATGTCCGGCACACTGACCCCAAGCCCCATTACCAGCCTACCCCACCCTACAGAGGCCGAGAGCATGGACGACCCCTGCCTCCACGACTCAGACCTTGGAGACTCAGACATGGCCCTCTTTGAGGAGGACTGTGCCCTGGATGTGGGCCCCGCGTAGGTGCCATCCTCCACCCTGCCTACCACCACCCTGTCATCCACCACCCTGCCTACCACCACCCTGCCATCCACCACCCTGCCTACCACCACCCTGCCCACCAGTACTCCTGCAGCCAACGACTCCTTCGAGGCTCGCCTGTCAAGGGTTGAGGCCCGACAGGAGTCGATGCTCGAACTCATGCGGCAACAAATATCCAACGGGAATGACTCCATGAGGGCCATTGCCACAGCCATTGCAGCCAACACTGCTGCTGTTGAGGCATCGACACGTGCCATGAGGGAGTGTATAGGGGCACTTACACAGGCCCTGCTTGCGGATCTACCTCAAACGCAGTGCCCACACCCTGGGGCAGGCATGGGACTGATCATCGACACCTCCACTGCCACAACCCCTTCTACCTCGGCCCAATCGAGCCCCGTGCGGTTGACGCGGGGGAGTGCACGGCGCTTGACTATGGCACCCCCGGATCCCAAAATTGCTAAGAAATAGAGTGGGCAGACAATGACATTTTGAAAATGTACGTTGGTGAAGGGACCAGTGTTAGTTGGACATATGGGGACATTTGGGGTTTGTAGGGTAGGTGAGGGAGTTTACCTGGATATTTTTGGGGTTTGTAGGGTGGGTGAGGGAGTTTACTTCAGTATTTTTGGGGTTTGTAGGGTGGGTGAGGTGTTCACTGGGGGTTGAGATGGCATTTTGTTCACATTATCACGTGTCTTGAAAATACACCCGTTGTGTGCAAGAAAATCATTGGCTGGACATACTTATTTTTGTGCATGTACATTTAATCTGTGATGGTGTACAGTGGGGCAATTCTAACCAAACAAGTGTGCATGTCCACATGCAGACAGTGTGTCACAGGCACATTACATTTATGGTCCCTGCGTTTCAAAAGTATTCGTCAATTAGTGCTTGGCGTACAGCATGGCCATCCCGTGCATCACGTACTGGCAGGGGGGCTCCTTCGCCTCCGTCTCCATCCCCTTCATCCTCACCCGGCCCATGCATGTCAATGTCAGGTGGCAGTGGCACATTCCTTCGGACGCAGATGTTGTGCAGCATGACACAGGCCATGGTGATCTTCGCCACCTTCTCAGGCCTATATAGGAGTGCCCCACCAGACCTTTTTAGGCAGCGGAACCTCACCTTCAACAGGCCAAAGGTCTGCTCAATCAAAACACGGGTACGAATGTGCACACGATTGTACTCCTCTTCATGGCTGTTCTGCGGGTTCCGCACAGGGGTAAGTAGCCACGGCCTCAAGGGATATCCTCCATCACCTGCAAGCAGATACAAATAGGTATGTGTCACTCTGAACTGCCACCTTCAGGGAGCACAGTCATGGCAGCAGCTATTTGGTGTGGGCATGCACATGCCCCTGTACGTGTACAAAATAGTCACCTGGATGCAATGTATACTGTAATGAGGTGTGGTACACTGGATGGGGTTCAATAGATGATGCAGGGTGTAATCATGCATGCTCTGGCAGATATACTGTGGTAGTGCAAAAATGTTTGGCCTCCAAATCATGCTGTATATTCTTTACTATGCATGGTCACACTAGCCGCATTGCCACTGTTGCCATCCTATTCAGTCATGCATTGCTTGCCATCACCATGGTGCCCTGGTTGTGCTTTTTACTTGTTGTCATCCATATGCAATATTTGTGATATGTGGCCCAGTGATGTGTTATGCTCCATTTGGCTGGTTCAGGTGAGGAGTGTTTAGCTCTGCATGCATTCTCCACTCACTGGCTAGTGTCACCCATGTGCACTATTCCCCCCCCCTTTCCCACCCAGGTGCATCAGGTGTGGATCCAGGAAATCGGGCGCTGCAATGTGTGATGATCTTGCTGGAGTCACATACCATTTGCACATTGATGGAGTGGTATTGCTTGTGATTGCGGTACACTGCCTCTATGGCATGGGGGACTACCAATTCCACATGGGTGCAGTCGTTGGCACCAACACAATTGGGCATGCCTCCCAGTGCATGGAAGCCTACTTTGGTTTCGGCTATCTCCTGGGCAGTCCATGGTAGGGATATATGGGTGCTTGTGTGCTTCAGGAGGGCATCCAGCACTTGGTTCAGCATGCGTGAGAATAGTGGTTGTGAAATGCCATGCAGCTGGCCCACTGTGTGTTGGTAGGTTACTGTGGCCAGGAAGTGTAGCACAGACACCACCTTTAGTAGTGGGGGGATGGCAGTGCGTATTTCTATGTGGCTGTCAATGTCATTCTGTATCATGCCCACTATGGTGGTGATGGTGTCACGGTCCAACCGGTACAGGGTGTGGATCTGCTCAGGGTTTAGGTTGAATAGGCTGGGTCTGGTGCGAGGGATTAGTGGCTGCCTACGAGGCACTGGTGGCTGCGCTGGTGGTAATTGCTGGGCCTGTCTCACCCTTCTTCTCCTCCTGCGTCTCCTCTGTGCAGCCTGTTCTTGATGCTGTAGTTGGTGCTGTTGTTGCTGTAGTTGTAGCAGTATAGGCATGTCCTCCAGCGTCATGATTGCAACTGCTTGTGGTAGCATTTTGGTGTAAGAAGGGGTGTGGTGTGTAGGTGTGCTCCTTTTGTACTGGGCCACTCTACATTGCCTACACCTTTGGGGGGGTTGTGGTGTGTGGGTGTGCTCAATTTATACTGGCACAGCCTCCATTGACAACAAAAACCCCGAAGGGGGAAGTTCACATGGAGGAGTACTATATTAATTTAAGTACCCAATTTATAGGAATAGAGGTGGAAAGGAATAGTGGCCCAATCATAACAGATTCATATTTTCATATTTTAATAATCATCAAAAAACATTATAAAATTACATAATACATAAACAGTATAACAACAATAAAATAGATGAATTAATGTTAGTATAAAATACTTGTCCAGTCTAATACATTAAACCATTCAATCGCAATTTAATTACCACAATTCATGACCCAGTATTAATCAAGGTAAAGCATCACTATCTTCATATTTTTGAATTTCATTCGAATGATAAGGATGCTATAAAACAGGAAATTACTGCCAATGGAATAAAGTGCTAGGTGCAAAAGGGTAATGAGTACCTAATCCAGATAAAGCATCGTTGTCTCATGTTTTTTAAAATTTCATTTGAATGATAAAGATGCTATTGGAAAGGAAATTGCTGCCAATGGAATAAAGTGCTAAGTACAAAAAAAGTGCTAAGTGCCAATTGACTCCACCTGTGGGGATTGTGTGCACCTGTGGCAGCTGCCTTGTATTCTGCTTGCTGTTTGCGGGTGGTCCGCAATGCCTGTATGGCCGGCATCGTGCAGGCCGTGATTACCGGCCTCGCGATGCCGGTATTTGCATGTATGCGTGGGTTGGAATTATCCTCTATTACCGGCATGCCGGTATTTGCTCCCTGAAGGGGCGCGTGTACGCGCCTATGCCGCTATTAGCGGCACCGTTGTTTAGTGTGCCGCTAATACCCGGTTTGCGGGTCGAAATGCAATGGGACGGTAAACGATGCCGGTATTACCACACCGGCATCGTTTCTGCCTTACCGGCATACCTCGTAATGAGGCCCCTTGACTCCTGCCACTCTTCGCCTCCCAAATATTCTGAAAAATGTTTGAGAGTGTTCTTCCACTTCATCTTCATCTTCCACTTCTCACTTCCACCAGCAGGATTTGTGTAGAGCTGCTGCTCTCCAGTACAGCCTAAGGTTAGGGAGAGTAAAACCACCCCATTGAATCGACAGATCCATCTTCCCTAGCACAAGCAAGGGCTTTCTTCCTGTTCCCCACTTTCTTTCATTAGTGCTTAGTGAGTTGCTTTGGCAGTGAACATAGATTTTACATAAGGCTACCAAAAGCCATCATCTTGAATTCATTTACTATGCCCTACAACATGAGGGATAACACTTCCAACCTTTCTGCCTGCACAATCAGTTTCTGCATGACTCCATGAAATTGTAGGCTATTGTTTTAGTCAGGTCTTTTATGGAAGTAAATGCCAAGGTACTACACCTTATCAACTCCTAGCACATAGACCATTGCTTGTAATGAGCCCCAGGACAGGCTCCAGGGAGAGAGAAGACAACATATTTTCCTTGGTTGATCTAGCAACCTGATAAGAGTTGATTCATTCACAAAACTAGGAACAGCTGACCTCTCAGCTTGTGAAGACCAGGCTATCATATGCGAACAGTTGTGCTCTTTAGATCGAATGCAAATTTCCTTAATTGCACTTTTCTTTTTAATTACCGCTGGAAAGGTTTGGAGAACCAAGGCAAAGAAAAACAGGGAGAGCAGGTAACCCTGGCTTGTACCTCGCTTCAGTTTCAAACAGATGGATTTACAACTGTTCACATGGAGGCATGCCCCTGGTTCATTGTATAATACTCTGATCATACCCAACCAAGCAGAACAATTAGTGTAATGATGGAGAGCCTTTGTCATAAATTCCCAGTTCACTCAATCAAATGCCTTCTTTGTGTCCAGTGTGATAGCAGCGCAGGGCTCCGGCATATTCTTGCACAGTCTTTCCGTATCAAGAAGGAGGTATGTGTTATGTACTCCCTCCCTGCATGGAACAAAGCTCACCTTGTCACCTCCAATTAAATGGCCAAGGATTTTGTGAATCCTATTTGCAAGCACTTGACATATAGCTTTGCAACTAAATTCAGAAACAAGATGGGTCTTTAGCTAGCTCACTTGTTTTCAGGTTTTCATTTTTTGTGTATCACCATAATCCTACTTTGCCTTTATGAGTTGGTATCATCAACTCTCTCGAAGCACTAGTAGTTTCACTAGTTTATTCTCAAAACATTTGTAGAATTCCATAGTTAAGCCATCCAGGCAAGGGCTTCTGCTGGTTCACATCACTCTCAGGGCCACAGAGACCTCAGTGTCATCAATTGGTCTGTCCCTGGCCACGATTTGTTGTGGGTCGATACTACTTAGCTCGAGCTTGTTCAGATACTCTTGTATTTCATGCTTCACCACCGAGCAGTCTTCTATGTTCAGAGTGTCATAGAAGCACCTAACTTCTGAACATAACTCTTTGAACCCTTATGGTCCTTTTAATTAAGGTAGGACATTGTACGATTGATGGGATGGAGAAGAACTCCCACACCAAATAAGAAGACCGACTCAGGAAGTTGGCAAAGTGTCTGTTTTATTCTGAATTGTCTAAAACAGGGAGTACAACGGACGTCTCAAAGCATGGTCTCAGTGCAGGTCATACAAAACATCACTTTCATAGCAAAAACCTGTCATGCGTGACTTCTTACTACGTGGCAAACTACAAAAGCCTACATGGGATTGTGATTGGACTAAGGGGAGTATTCAAGTATACTTTCTATAAGGGATTGGATTGTGACTGGGTCTTTATAGTCAGGTGGGCAATTCATGCCCTCCCTTTGTGCAAGTCATCTTTGGCAGTGATTAGAAACAGGATATATTATTGGCTCTCAAACTATAGGGCCCTTCATTATATGGCCCTCTACAATTGGTTGGCACGCTCGTGCCATGTCTCGAACATTCGATTCTCTGGCAGCAAGTAAGCTAGTACCCCAGGTGCTGGTAGGTGGACTTGACCGTACCTCCTCACCCAATTAGCTGATCATCTCTCATCACTCATGCCTTCTGCCATTCAGATTGTCTTTGAACTTGGTCTTATATTAGCGTTTATTCTCTGGGAATATAAGGGAGTGTGAGCACATTCCTATCAAGGTTCTGGCTTGCATGCTCACATCTATTTCCATCTTGGACTCACGTGACAGGAGACCATGAACAGGTCCATTTTATAGCATTTAATTGTCTTGAATAAAGAAACTTGCCACTCATGGTGTTCTCTCTTTTCAACTTAACAAGAGATGCCTCAGCGTCTCACGTTCACTGTTCTTCAAGGACTGATAACCAGTTTTGGCTGCTTTAGCCTTTGACACCAGGCCAAGCAGGCTTCCTTTGGTCCGTCTTCGAGCCTTGGCTTATTTCTTTGCTGCGACACACACACACAGCTATCAATCCTCCTTTCTCCACGGGTTGAGCTTACTAAAATTATGACATCAAATGTCCACCGCCTGCAGTCTATTCACCATGTATAGCCAGCCTTTTCGATTACTTAGTCTACATGCATTACAGCATCTGTACAGTTATAAAACGACTTGCATTTTCTGCAGCGCTTCTTCACACCTGCAATCTTCATTCCGCACATGAAAGTCTTCTCGATTCTTTACTTTGCCATCTTGTTCTAAAAGGTCTATGCCTTCTATTCTTTGGTAATCCTTCTCAGTGCGCTACGCTCATTTCTTGTGATGTCACCTGCCTCTCTTTTCCACTTTTCACACTTCTTCAGGCATCTCCCTCAGGAGACCGTCATCTTTTCGGTGGATACATCATGTAGGATTTTCTCATTGGGCCTCATAACGAGTTGGGCGCAAAGGGATACCGGACACCGGTAAGGACACCGGTGCCGGTAATTCCTTTGCGCCCTATTCCAAGTTCCCTTAGCGGGTCCTTTCCTTAACGCCTGGTTTTACGAGGCGTTAAGGATGGGACCCGTTAAGGGACTTTAGAGCTAATAACGGTACCACAATTTGCGGTACCGTTATAAGCGCCTTCTCATTGAGCCCTATGGGGGCTCAAATGGGAATGGGAAATGGCTTTTTCAATCGGGATTTACCGGTCCCGCAAAGGTCGGAATAGACCGGTAAGTCCCCATTGAACGAGGGCAGACTCAGTACCGGTATTGGATGATTACCTCCATACTCGGAATGAGGCCCAATGTCTCAAAGGCTCTTTGTGGTATAGGTACCTTTACTGGCGTTGCACATGTCGCAATTTCCGGTTTCCAACATGTAGGCAAAATAGGGGCAGGACTTCCTGCAGAGGTATTCAGCTGCTCCTCTACATTCCCCCCTCTGGTTGATTTATCGACCACTCCTTCACCAGTCTGCACATCTTGGTATTCTTTCTTGAAAAAGTGCCTCTTTGGAGTCCAGACCTTCACCACTCCCTTTAGAGATCCTGCTGATTTTACATGTTCATCAACGCTCCAGGTCGTACGGCTTCATTGTCCATTCGGATTACAGTAGATACATCGTCCCAAGTACTTCCTGTGGTTTCTTGGATGCAGGAACTTCGTTCCCTTTGGTGCTAAAATGTTGGCCTCCATATATTTTCTGATTTCTTCATCCGTCAGCTCCTTGTGCCCAAACCCTGATTCGACATCGATCATAATCTTCATTACTACTTCCTTCTTTGCTGTCTTCTTACATTGTGTGATTATTACCTTGATCACACAGAATTCAAACATTATCATCACCAGTATTGCTCCCATGAGCTTGAAGATATTCGTCATTCATTGTGAAACCCATGAGAAGGTAGATGCGAACCAGCTGTTATCTGCAATATCTTGTCTCATCTTTCATCTTGTTGTGCAGCTTCGTTAGTAACGTTATGGCCTCTGTCAATGACCCATTCTCGTCATCATGAGAAGGTATGAACGTGCAACATGATTCTCCGATTTTGGCACAAACACCTCCATCCATTGCTGTGATCATATCAATGACATATCTGTTCTGGGGGTCATCAGCCTTATGGCCCTCAATTCTTCCTTGATCGCATTGAATCCCTTTATGGTAGTGTTGATTGTCTGCAGGAGTTCCCATCTGGTAATCTGTAACCATTTAGCATTGGCCATCGTCTGGATCCCTGGCATGAAGATAGTCGTGAAGATTGAGGCAGTCTTGCTGAATAGCCTATGGCATCAATGGCTTCTATCGATTTAGCAGAGAAATAATTCTCCCTCCTTGTTCGATTGAGGAATTCAAGTAATCTTCTCCTCTTCAAATTGGCATCTGCTTTTGGAAACTCTCCAATGTTCAGGTTGCTTTGAGGAATCACTAACGCTGGAACATGAATAAGCACTATGGAACACATCCCTCCTCAATCCTTGGGTAGCCTCATGTAAGCTATGGACCCACAGGCCCAGTAGTGATCCATTAGAACTACTGTCCCATCCTTCATGCCTGGTACCTCACAAATTCAGCCACACTAGTGATTTACTCGTACTTTCCTCATGCCATTGTTTCTGAAACACAAAGATGCACTGGCCACAGGTACTATCTGCAACAGTCCTTTATCGTCGACCCATATCAACAACTTCACAATTTTTGGCCAGTGGTAATTGCATTCATTCCATCCAGTATCTATAACTGACCCCTAATATCCGGTTAGAGCTGCTGCCTTGCACAGAATCAGGCCTTCCGACAATCCTTCCGGGGTCAACACGGTTCCTTTGATTTGTAATTGACCTCTTTCCTTACATCGCTGTATCTCTTCTTGATTTAGCATCTTATTTACTTCTCTTCTGATTCCTGCTTCGTTCATTTCAGACTCTTCATATCTTATCACTAAATTCCATGTTTCTGGGCTCTCTCTTGTTTTCAAATCTTGCACATAGTTATCTTCTCTTTAGGATGTCTTTTCAGTTATCCATATCAAAGATGCTGTTCAACCCTGGAACTGTGCTTGTGACTGGCAAAGTGTGAAATGCGTTAGGCAAGGAGCTTTTTGCACTGGTACCTCTGTAGCCATGAATATCTTGGAGGACCCCACAGCATACGGTATGAGAGCACAAACATAGCAACTCTCCTTGGAAGTTCTCTCTCCCACCTTTTTGATGTGCTGCTACCACATGTTATTACCCAATTGTGCTGTACTGTTTTTAAATGTGTGTTAATCCCATTATCATCTTCCTCTGTACTTCTCCTGTGCGTTCCCCTTAAAATGTTAGCAGCCCATGGAAACAACTCTAAAGCAGCTCTGCTCCGGGCAGAAAACACTTGAGACCTTGACTCATCAGTAATGGGTAAATCAACATTAGTTCCTGGAGTGGGAAGAATCAAAGGAACTTCTGCCTCTTTTCGATCATAATAATAGAAAAGATGAATCATAAGAAACAAAAGGACACAAAGCATAACTGCGTATACGTATATTGCAAACCAACACATTAATCACCACCACTTGTGCCATTCTGGTATCTCTAGAGCTTGCTCATTCTCTGAAATTGTACCATTTTCAATATTCCTCATTTTTGCTTATTCTCAATTAAGGAAGAAAAAACACTACTCTGGTAATTGTAATACATTTGGTATTTGGCAGTAACTTACTATAAGCAGCCTGTTTATTATAGGGCCATTTTTAGGATCCTGTAAAAACGTGTAAATATGCACATCTCAACTAACAAGTGCAAGATAAGCTCGAAGAATAAACACAAAAATAGCAAGCACGATACAATGCACATTACTTTCGGGGAAAACCATAAACTCAGTCGAACAAGTATTCAGTAAGAAATTAATCGGGGCACTGCTCCCTTTTCAAATTATCGAAACCAAATTTGAAATCCAGTTCAGGCATATTTATGAAGTAGCAACAACTTTCTAAAGTTCATTTTCAAAAAATTCTGTAGCTCAACAAACAAATTTAAACGCCTGCAATAATATCTATAAGGAGTGTCCAGTGAGAGCCACAGTCCAAATGCAAATCTGCATTTATTAGTCAATCAGTTGGTTTATCGTCCTTCTACCTCGTCATCGATCGAGTCTGCACACAGTGAAATTCTTTCTTTTGGATCGATCGTTAGGGGTGCGACGGTCTCACCAGTGTAGAGCTTGACGTCGTTCAGGTGAATCCAACCTCATCTGCCTTGAACTTTTACTGCTGAGGGAGTAATGTCCTCCACAATGTACGGTCCGATAAATCTTTCTAGTAAAGTTACGGATCAGCACTGTATCTCCAGCAAACAGTTTAGGTGCTGATAATTCAGAAATTCTGGTTGCTGAAGGGTTTTCATCTGTGTTCTGAGACCGACCCCCCTGATGCTTGAGTTAAGCTGAAATGATAGAGATACTAGCGGTCATACATGTTAAATATTCATTTAATTCATTTCCTAACATTTTTGCAGTGCTCTGGGCATCACTTCTACTCCTCGATGGAGGAGTCAAAGGCATTCTCATTCGTCTTCCTGTCAGTAGCTTGTGGGGTGTGAGGTGGTAATCAGACCCTGGCGAATTTCTTAGGGCATATAAAGATAGGGGTAGGCAATATAGCCATCCCTTTTTCAGTGTCAATTTAAGCTTGCCGACTCTTCCTTTAGAAGGCTGTTGAGTCTCTCACATATCCTGTTCACTTGCAGGTGATAAGCAGAAAAAAACGTGTGCTTAATATTTAACAATAATCCTATTTGCTCAATTACTTCATTAACAAAATGTGGCCCATTGTCGGATCTCAGCACCTCACACACTCCCCATCTTGAAAAGACTTCACGTACTAAAAACATAAATTTGCAAGTGGCATCAGGGTGTGTACAAGGACCTGCTGCGATCCAACTGGAGAAGGGACACACCACCACTATCAGATACCTGTATCCAAAACATACTTGCCGCATATCAACATAATCAATATGCAAATGCTGAAAAGGACCATTCGGTCAAGGAATTACTCCTCTAATCATTCGCAGTGGATGCCCAACAGTAAACTTTGGACATACGATGCAGTTTACCGCATAAAATGCAACATGTTCTAACAGGTTCAGTACGAACCAGTCTTCTGCAATTGTTGCAGCAAGACTTTCTCTAGTTACATTCACAGGGTAGTGCAGCTGTTCAAGCACTACCTTTAACAATGCTACTGGCTTGCTGGCTTTCCAGTACTGTCCTGTCGCCATAATGCTTCTGTGGAGGATAAATAACACCCCCTTTGTTTCCATAATTCCTGCTCTTCCTGTGGTGCACTGCCTTGAACCTCCATTAACTGGGCTTTTGGTAAATGATTAAATCCTTCAGTCACTATCATCATCGTAACTACCTTCTCCTTAACATCTGGAGTATCAAAACTTGAAATATCTGATGAATACGCAACCCTTTTGGCCTTTGTGTCTGCGGCTTCGTTCCTGCAAGAGATAAAGTCAATTCGCTTAGCATGCCCTGCGCAATTAACTATCGCTATGGCTACTCGGCGTTGTAATGCCTTAATAAGCCTGTCCAATTATGATGTGTGCTGCACTGGAGTGCCGTCTGCTCAGAGGTTGTCTCTCCTTTTCCAACGTGCTAGCCCTGCGTGTACGGTTGACGTCACATAGGCAGAGTCACTGTACACCATCACTTCCTACCCTTCATGTTTTTCGAGCATGACAATAAGCACTACCAATTCTGCCGCTTGCGGTGAAAAGTGAGACGGTAGTCTTGCACTTGCTACAACCTCAAATTCAACATTTGCTCTATGCCTCACTACAGCTGTGCCAGAATCCCTTTCTCCTAGTGTTTAATCAATTTTCAAAGAACCATCAATAAAGAGAATCTCCCCTAGTGACAATGTGTTCTTTTTTATGCGTGGTATGTCGTCATAAAACTCTTCATAGTTTGCGCAGTCATGCACATGCTCGCCCTCTGCCATTGGCTCAGCTACAAATGTGGCAGGGTTCACTATTTTACATCTGACAATTTGAATCGCTGGGTTTGATATGATTACTTCATATACAGAAGCTCACTTAGATGTCAATGTACCCTTAGGTTTCTACAAAATGGCAAATAAAGCATGCTTCACAAAAACCGTCATAGAACAACCCATTACAATGTTTGTAGATTTCTCAATTGCGAACACGGGGGCTGGCAATGACTGTTCGCAAGGAAAATGCCCTTTTATAACCGGGTTTAAAATTCCAGTGTAATATGCCAGAGGTTTGTACCCTAATGTAGTCCTTTGTGTAAGTACTGCTGTCATTACTGTCCCATTTGTGTGTGGAAACAAGAAAAACTCCTCAGTATAATTGGGAATTCCTAAAACAGGAGCTGTACAAATTGCTTTCTTCAACTCTTCAAATACTTCCTCCTTTTCCTCAGTCCATTCTATTTTCTCCTTATTCACCTGTGCTTTCTTTAAAGTCTGCAAAAGGGGTCTTGTGTATGATCTATAGTCAAACACCCATGCTCTTATAATTACATAACCCCAAAAACTGTTGCATCTGCTTCACTGTGTGCGGTTTTGCAGTTTTCAGAAATGCTTCAGCTCTTTCAGGTGTTCCCTTCTTTCCCTTATGTGAAATCAACTGGCCTATGTACAACAGTTCTTCTTCACAATACTGTAACTTTTCTTTGTCTACTTTGTATCCCTTGTCTGCTAGGATAGTCATCAACTGAATCGAGTCTTGTCTACACTCATCTTCTGTTGTGCTAGAAATCAACATGTCATCTACGTACTGTTTCACAGGGCTTTTCAAATCAATACTGCCTATGTCCATCTGTAGGACTCTATTAAAGATCGATGGGGACTCACAGTACCCTTGAGGCAGCCTTGTGTGTTTCAGACGAGGCTGGCGGAACGTAAATGAAGTCAAGTCTTGTAGGTCTTTGTGCAACTGGATTGAGAAAAATGCATTTTTCAAATCAATACCAGTGAAATATCGCACTTCTGCTGGGATACTGCATAGTATTGTCGCTGAATTAGGAACTTAAGGAAACTTTGCCTCTACAATCTGGTTAATCAGTCTCATATCTTGTATAAATCTCCACGACCCTCCCTTTGATTTCTTCACAGGGTACACCGCGATGTTGCACAGTGATTCTGACGGTACCAGAATACCTTGCTCCATCAGTGCAGTCTCAAAAATGACCTCATCTACCTCTCAAAACATTGGTATTGTCTTGCTAGAGGTAAAATCGCTCCTGGTTTCAGCTTTATTGTAACCTCCCCTACTCCTTTTAATAGGCCTACATCATAATGGGCTGTGGTCCATAAAACGCTTGGCACTTTCTCCAAGTCTTCGTCAAAAAATGCTGGACGCTTCCGCATTATCGCCATGCGCTGTGGGATCTCCCTTATTCTCTATTCTGATCCAATATATTTAATGCTCATAAAGAACACCACTTTATCATCTGATGGATCATCTCTAAACATATCATCGTCAGTGACTTCAGTCAATCTGCACTCCATGGCCTACCCTCACCATCTGTTCCTTCGAGCATTGCCATTTCCCCTCATAATATGGCTGCATCTAACTCTAGGGGGATGGTCTGCCCCCCCTCTTTGTCCATAGGTATCTGTGGTCTAAACAAAAATTCATCAGGTATCCTCATAGTCCTTCCCACTAAGCCAGGTAGCCATGTGAACAGACTGCTCACCCCATAAAGGAAAACGTTGGGTTCTAACGGCACACCTCGCAGAGCCATTTGCCCTGTGAATGCTGATATAAATTCACCCACATTCATATAGTGTATCCAAGGAGTAGAGCACACTATACCTTTGTCAGTAAAGGAAATCGTCATGTTAAGTGTTGTCATTAAGCCTCTTCCCAAAATATTAACTGGTGTCTGCCGTGAATACAACTATGGGACAGACATGTCACATTCTCCTATAGAGACTGGTAATTCATCAGTAAAAGGAACTCGACTTGTAGCTCCAGAGAATCGTTGACCATTCATGGCATTTCCCGACATCGGATATTTTCCCTCTCGTATGCATGAACAAGTTGCACCAGTGTCTACTAAAAACAAAAAAGATTTACCTCCTATCGTCGCATCAACCCTAGGTTCCTCTTGGGGGTCTGGTGTCACAGATAGTACTGAACACATCAAGTCGCCATGTGAGATGTCCTATTGAGGATACATGCATGCCCCTGTCCCTGTGAAAGGATTCCCTCAAACCATAGTGACATACCCTTTCCTAGGTTATCAATAATTGTCCTGTGTTTGCGTTCTGCTGTATCTGCATGGGGGCGTGCTGTGACTGCCCTTGTGGTGGATGCAATGGTGCTTGCTGTGATTGCTGTGGTTTCTGTGCCTGTTGCATTTGCAGAGCTTGTGCCTGATACACTGTCTGATCTTGGGCAAATCCTTCCCTAGCGTGTGAGCTATTTGCTGGAGGATAAGCTGTACCCCTCTTGAGAACTGGCCATTTTGTAAATACCCTTGGCTTCCGCATACACGCACAATGTGCCCTGTCATCCCACATGTCCAAAATATAGGAAAACCCTGTCTAACTAATCCCCCTTGGTTGAATCCTCCTTGCAAATTCTGATTCTCATTCTGTGCATTCTGAAACCCATTTTCAGTGTTTTGAAATCCACCCCTTCCTCTGTAGCCCATGCCTCTACCTCGTGGTATAATCCTGTTCCCTGCTTAGTCCATCGGGCGATGATTATTCGCCTGCGATGTACTCACTGCTTGCTGTACTCCTAATCCTTCTCCGCTTGTCAATACCGCCCCTTCTATGGCATATTTTGATAATTTCTTCTGAACAAACTTGGCTCCCTCAAGTTTTCTAGCATCGTCTTTCTTCCTGTTTTTGTCCTGTAACAGTCGACAGTGATGCACTATAGTCAACTATATTGCAGCCCATGGCTTTGCTTCCATCCCCACTTGCTTCTTGAGTTGCCTCTGTATCTGCTCAGGCAATCCCTGACATAAAAAGTGGTAAAATACTGCCACTGTTTTTCCCCGTGGCTCGCGCGTGTCAAGAGTCCAGCATTCCTGAATCTCTTTCATTTTTCGTGTCATAATCACACCCATGTCCGATAAATCGGGATACTGTACTCTGAGAGCTCTCCAGATATCCGCCCTACAATTATTAAATGGCGCTCCGTTGCACGCTGTATTTTGTGCCGTGACACTTGAATGGGCTGCTCTCGCCCAAATGTCATCAGCTCTTTCCACAAGAATGGCTGCTAGAAGACCCTTAATATCTCCTATTGCTAAGGTATTTCCTCCTGTCATTTTTTCTAACTCATAAATCCATTTTCCCACACCCGCAGTTAAACTGGGGGGTTTGCACCTTAAATTATCCTTATCCATCCGTGGCCATGGAATATACTGTGGTCTCACCTCACTTTTTCCAATAAGGGAAACTGCATAAATCTCGATTTGCAATCGGCTCCCATCTTCTGCCTATCCATAGTGGCGACAATGGTTCCTGATCACCTTCTTCCTGGCAATGACCTTAACCTGTTTACACATGGCAGTGATGCTCTCTTCTTGCTATACTATCGTCCTTTAGGGCGCTCTGGATATGCTATAGGATCTGGCGTTTTTTCTTTAGGTTGCTCTAGATCAGACCATCTTACTTCCTTATCTGCCTGCAGGCCTTCCTCGGGGGCACTTGCACCTGCTCCGTCTTCTCCACGGAAAGATTCTCTCTCGTTGTCTGACATATCTAGTCCCCAACTAGTGTGACTCTCATCCTCTTCACCCTTGTCTAAGTTTATTCTACTTAAAGACAAGGCTCTATGCTCAAGAATAAATGAATTATTCTGTTTGCTTCATGATTGGAGACTAGGGTTTGATCTCTCTTCCCTTGGCTTCCCGATTTGCCACCTTCTCTTAAGTCCTGATAGGCTTTATCGATCCGATCTCCGATGCTCCCTTTATCGAAGTTCTCTTGTAGGGTCACTTTAAATGGCCCTGACATTGCTCCCTGTAATGGGAGGAATTCTTCTATACTGATCCATTGTATTACTGGACTGGGCTCTATTAATTCTTCTTTAATGCGTTCAATATTGTGTCCCGCTGTCTCCTTTTTCGTTCTAATTCTTCATCTACTTCTCTTTGCTTGCTTGCTTCCCATCTAACTCTTTCCTCTTCCTTTCTTATCTCATCTCTCCTTAACCCTGCTCTTCTTTCTTCCTCTTCTCTTCGTCTTTGTATTCTTCTGTCTCTTAATTTCTGCACTTCCTCCTCCTCTCTCTTCCTTTCTTGCTTATCCCCTTCTTCTATTGCTCTCTGTCTGTTGTCATATTTACTTTGCTCCTCTATCCTTTCTTCTTTCTTTTGTTGCTCCTCCTTATACATCTGTTCTCGCCACTGTCTGTGCTTTCTTTTGTGTGTGTCTTCTTTCAATCTCTTTTCTCATTCCCTGTCTTTCCTATCCTATTCGTCTTGATCTTCCCTTTGCCTAACTTCCTCAATGCTTTTCCTATCTAGCTTGAGTAATATCTGTCCTCCCATACATTCATTCGGTACGAGCGTTACTTCGTCAGCTTTAGCCTTCTCTCCTTTCCATCTCTTGATCTCTCGTTCTATCTCTGTCGATATATTCGATCGCTCGCTTTTCTCTTCCCTATTCTGTAAGACCTTAAAGATCTCCTCTTTTCTCTTAGTCTCCTCTGGACTATCGTCACTACTATAAGCAGACGGTTCATATATCGGATTACTATACCCCTTTGCCGCTTTCAGCTCCTTTAACGGATACAATCCTATGTCTTCTGTGCTATCGCTTTTTACCTCAGGCGAGGCAAGAAGGGCAGAAGGCTCGACACCTTGCTCTTTACACTGATTAAGCATCCAATCCTCAGGTGGAGGATCCTCTCTCTCTTCCGGGTACATCTTCCAAAGCTCTAAAATAGCTAACCTGTCTCCAATTTCTTTCTCGTAGCGTACAAGTATGTGGTCATGTGTTGCAATACTGCTTTCGACAATGATCCCCCTTGTGGCCATCTGCCGTGCCTTTCACCCACTCTGCACTGTACTGTTTGAGCTTGGGCATGTGTTTTGCCAATGACTTACATAAATGCATTAGAGGAGTAATGTCTCCTATTGTGCCAAGTCTCAATTGACTGTCAATACTTAACAGTGTTTACAAAAAATACCTTTTATGAAAACAACAAATGTGAGCATGCTCCAACAATCGCAGCTCGAAACCTCTATTTTTCAATAATGTCAGTCTACCTCTGAGTCGGTACCGACAGTTTCTCTAGATAGACGCTATGTCTTCTTGACCTTTTCTCAATTCTCCTTACACAATTGTCGCTCTTCGAAACCCTAATTTACCACAATTACACAAACAGACAGACTAGTCGACTCTTCACATTTATCCTCAGTGATCACTCCTTTTGTCTCTGCCCCTAATAATACCCTGATCACAGGATTTGAATTGCCGTCTTATACGGGCCTGTTCGATACGTAGCCTAGTTTACTTCGACTGAAGTGTATGACAACTCTGTCTAAAACCCCTTGGGTTAGGACTCCCGGGCCTTCTCTATCTTATTTACACACAAAAAAAAACTTGTTACTTTTCGCATTACTTTTTAAAATACCCGTTACTTTTCCCTGTTACTTTTAAACTACCCGTTACTTTTAAACTACCACAATCCCATCCCTTCAGTTTGCCATTCCCCTTAGTCTACTCACCATTCACTCGTTCAGCTCGAGGCCTTCGGTATCGACTCCCCCCTTCAATTGACCACTTTCACCTTCTGTCCACAAAGCGCCTATGAAAACCAGGAGGAATTTCATCAAAGAGGGACCCGTCCCACGGTCTCGATTTTCTTGCAAGAATTCTATATTGGCCACTCTCCACAGGAAACCTTACAATCTTTCGGCTAGATGGTGGCGGGTACTGGATCATCCGTCTCACTGGAGTCCTACTGGTCGGTGGGTCTTGCTACCAAACCATCCGACATTCTACCAAGTGAACCCTTATGGTCCTTTTAATTAAGGTAACACATTGTACAATGGATGGGATGGAGAATAACTCTCACACCAAATAAGAAGACAGACTCAGGAAGTTGGCAAAGTATCTGTTCTATTCTCAAATTTCTAAAACAGGGAGGACAACGGACATCTGTCCAACTACAGACCTATCACTACTGTGCCTTTCCTTTTAAAAATCCTTGATAAGGTAGGCAACTACAAAAGCACTTAGAACTTCACCACTTGCTAGGAGACAGACAATCAGGTTTTCGTCCCCAACACGATACGGAAACTGCCCTTATCGATCTTAAAACCCAAATCGATGAGCTGAAAGATTCTGGCAAATCAGCACTCCTCCTCCTCCTAGATCTGTCAGCTGCTTTCGATTTGGTCGATCATACTATTCTATGCAGCCACCTAAACACAGCAGCACATTTCTCTGATGATGCGGTTACCTGGATCAGATCCTTCTTAAACGGCAGAACAATGAGGGTTTTCTCGCCGCTAGCAGTTGCAGAACCCATACCTATCACTTGTGGTGTGCCCCAGGGATCATGTGTTTCGCCTACACTCTACAATATTTTCACTAAGCCCCTCTTCGATGATCTGGATCATCTTGGTATCACCTACACTAACTATGCAGATGATACTCAGATCCTCCTCCCGCTTTCAGGGGATTATGAAAAGGATTTGGCCTTGGTAAATAGAGTGTATATCATCATCCAGGCATGGATGGCCAGACACAGTCTGTGCCTGAATGATGATAAAAACAGAGGTTATCATCCTGGGCTCCCCGTCTAACCTAAAAAAACGAGGTCCCAACTACACCTCATTCATAATCGATGGCAGTATTATCAAAGTAGAACGTGAGGCAAAAACACTTGGTTTTTACCTTGACTCTAACCTCTCATTCACCAAACAGGTCAACTCACTAGCTTCCTCCACGGCCTACATGGGCAAATTGATACGCACTGGCAAGCCATTCCTCTCTGATTGTAGTTGCATCACCCTGTCCAGAGCCCTCATCCTGTCGCGCCTGGACTACTGTAATGCCCTCTACCTATGATCGACTAAAGCCACCATTAAAAGAATTCAAACCCTACAAAATAATGCCCTTAGAGCGGCTCTAGGCATCCCTAGAAGAGACCACATTTTAGAGATCTGTCGACAGAACAATTGGCTCCCAACCCACGACAAGGTACTCCTAAAAACCTTGTCGCTTACCCACAAATCACTCAACAATGGCGCACCCATTTACTTAAGGGAGCGATTCCACAAACAAACTTCCTTGAGACCAGCAAGACTAGTTAACACAGACCGTCTCTCCATACCAGGTTTCAAACGTGCCACAATTGGTGGTGAGAGCTTCCCGGTGAAAGCGGCCAAACTATGGAACTCGTTGCCTCCTAGTCTAAGAATAGACCAGTCTTACCACAAGTTTAGATCCAACATCATCATATGGCTGACATCTAATAACCAGCATCAATAACCCTTGATTAGGATACAGTTAGAACTGATCGGACGCCATATGGTATCCACCATATGACATGATACCTGAACTACTATGCTAGCCTCCTTGCACCAATATCCTTTCTTTTAATTTTCTGTATTCTATCCCTATATATACATACCCCTACATATACACCATGTAATTATTGTAATTATTTACCTGTATGTAAACTGTATACTTTGTTGTGTAACTAAGCTTTGCATATACCTGTAACTGCTACGCCCTGTTACCCGAGGGTATGATGCGCAATACAAATAATAAACAAACAAATAAACATCAACCGACGTCTCGCAGCATGGTCAGAATGTATTTCATAAAAAACATCACTTTTATAGCAAAGACTTGTCACATGTGATGTCATACTACGTTGCAAACTACAAAAACCTACATGGGATTGTGATTTCACTAAGGGGAATATCTAAGTATACTTTCTATAAGGGATTGTATTGTGATTGGATTATATGGCCCTCTATAATTGGTTGGCACGCTCGTGCCATGTCTGTAACATTCGATTCACTAGCAACACGTAAGCTGGCCCCAGGTGCTGGTGGGTTTACTTGACCATACCACCCAACCCAATTTGCCCATCATCTCTCATCACTCATGCCTTCTGCCATTCAGATTGTCTTTGACCTTGGCTTTGTAGTAGCTTTTTTTCTCTGGGAATATAAGGGAGTGTGAGCACGTTCTTATCACGGTTGGTTCAGGCTTGCATGCCCACATCTATTTTCATCTTGGGCTAACGTAATAGGAGACCGTGAATCGGCCCATTTTATAGCATTTAATTGTCCTGAATAAAAAAACTTGTCACTCATGGTGTTCTTTCTTTGCAACTTAACGAGGGATGCCTCAGCGTCTCACGTTCACTTCAAGGACTGATAACCAGTTTTGGCTGCTTAAGCCTTTGACACCAGGCCAAGCAGTCTTCCTTTGGTCCATCTTCGAGCCTCAGCTTATTTCTTTGCTGCGACATACACACAGCTATCAATCCTCCTTTCTCCACGGGTTAAGCTTACTACAATTGTGACATCGAAAGTCCAGATTCTACATATATATATATATTGGTGGCACCGCCTGCAGTCTACTCACTACGTGTAGCCAGCCTTTATGATTACTTAGTATATTTGCATTACGGCATCTGTACAGTTATAAAATGACTTGCATTTTCTTCAGTGCAATCTTCATTCCGCACATGAAGGTCTTCTCGATTCTTTACTTCGTCACCTTGTTCTATAAGGTCTATGCCTTCTCTTCTTTGGTCATCCTTCTCAGTGCATCACACTAATTTCTTGTGACGTCACCAGCCTCTCTTTTCCACATCTTCACACTTCTTCAAGCATCTCCCTCAGGAGACCGTCATCTCTTCGGGGATACATCATGTAGGGTTTTCTCAGTGGATACTTTTTCTCAAAGGCTCTTCGTGGTACAGGTACCATTACTGGTGTTGCACATGTCGCAATTTCCGGTTTCCAACATATAGGCAAAATAGGGGCGGGACTTCCTGCAGAGGCGTTCAGCTGCCTCTCTACATCTTGGGTGGAGAAGTTGTTCTCACCCCCTGCAGTTCCCACCATTTCTAGCTCATCTGCCAGTCCCTGTTGTGTAATGAATTTTATTTATTTTTATTTATTCATTCATTTCTATTGCGCCGGTATCTCGCAAGTCTCGGGGCGCAGATACATGGATACGTGAGACAAACATGAAAAAACGAGACAAAATCTGGGTGCTTAGTGCATGTGTCTGAGTGAACCTATGTGCGGGTTTTAATTGAAGAAATTAGTCTTCACCAGTTTGCAGAAGCGTAGGTAGTTAGCTTCTTTTCTTATGTTAGTAGGCAGATTATTCCATAGACCTCCTGTGATAATCGGAAAAGATTTTCCCAGTCCAAGCTTGCGTTTGTGCGTGGCTACTGCAATCCTGTTTTGTTTTCCGCTGATCTTAAACTGCGGATACATGTGTATTTTAGATTTTAGATTTCATGTAACCTGGTGCTTTCCCGTGGATGCATCTGTGGGCTAGGGTAAGGGCCTTGAATTGAGTTCTATTTTCAACTCTAAGCCATTGCAACTCTTTCCTGGAGTTACTGATGTGGTCGGATTTGGATTTGTACTTAATAATCCTGACCGCACTATTCTGTATAATCTGATAGATTTGGAGGCATTTTTTGTTGGCCCCTATCATCACAGCGTTACCGTAGTCAAGGCGAGATAGAATGGTTGCCCTGGCCACAGTGGCACAGTTGCCCTCAGACAGATATGGTCTGATGGCTTTGAGAAGTCTAAGGTAGTAGTTACATGTTTTTTTATATATTGCATCTGTGCTTCGGCCCCTAAAGATGCTTCCATCATCATGCCTAGTGTTTTGACTTTATCCAGAACCTTAATCTGTGTATTTTCAATCTGGAATGAGCAATAATCTGGAGAAAGAGAGTTTCTGGCCTGGTGGGATCCAAGACCATCAACTCGGTCTTCTTGCCATTTAGGCACATCCAGTTTATGTCCATCCACTGTTCTATGATGGCATAGATCCTGAGTAAGTTATCGTTATCTTTTTTGTGGTCCCCACTGAGTTCCATCACTAGCTGCGTATCATCAGCGTAGTTTGTGAAAAAGATGTTTGTGTGATCTAATACGTGGCAAAGGAATCTGATATCCAATGTGCCAATAGCTTTTAGATCTTGTCTCCACACTCCTGGAAATAGTGGCTGTGATTACAACAGTACGCTTCAGCACTTTGGGAATACTGTTAATACAGTTGATGTTTCAGTCTTAGAAGATTTTTGTGTTTTTTGTTGCAGTGATCCATACATCTATGCAGCTTGTGGCTTTCACATTGTTCCTACCTAATCTGCATAACCTTCAATAATTTTTGGGTACATGTCAATTACCTGCTCTGTTTCCTACGTTTTCTATTTGCAAATACATTATATAAAATAATGTAATTCGCTTTGTGAATTTGGCAGTCTGTTTATGGTGAATACATTAGCTAATGTACTGCTTGCAATTCAAATTATGCACATTTCCAAACAAATACATTAACAAACAGGAATTTTAAATAGTTTTGGGCATGAGAAAACCGGAACTCAGTTATGTTTTTTATTCTGTTTCTATAAAGAAAATGCAGCTAAAGCCACTGAGTTCACATTTCTACTGGCACAGAGCAGTGTGCCGTTGCATGCTATACATTGTAATAGTAGAACAATGTCTAAATGACACTCTAAATCATCAATTTGTGTTCAATGGAGCTTGTGTCAAATAAGCACATTTTGAAATTAATAGAGCTTTTCAATAGTGATGCACATCTGTGTTGTTGCAACATGTTAAATTCAATAGTGTTCATTAACTAAATTTAAACTAATAGCTAACTTTAGCTTGTGAGATATTCAAAACAGACTTACATACAACTTATGAATATCCCCCATGAAAGGAGAAACATGCCTAATAAGGAATGCTTGCTCTGAATCTGATCTGAGAAATGTGATAGTAGAGGGAGAAACGAGGTACAAAGACAACAACTACCATGTAGTAATTCAGAATGAAGCTCTTCCATCAGCTATAGGGGCAAATATGCCAGGGGTTCTCCAGTTCAGGATCCATGTAGGAGTGTCTCTAGTTCAGGCTCTTTCTACAGAAAGATGGACAAAATACCTGCTTTCAAGCTGGTGGACAGTAGAACTCTTGTTGAGAACATTGCATGATGGTCCAGTTGACAACCCAGTTAGAAGCTTCAAGGACAGTCAAAACAACCAAGAGATCGTGTTTTTAATGATGGAGTAGTTCCAGGTATAACATCAGGTACAGTTACAGGCACATTCTGCTTTGTAGAACGGTGGCTATAATTAGAATACCTTTTGGTAGGAACCAATTAATGAGGATAGATCTGATGGTTATCACCCAGTGTTAGCTGTTCAGTCCCATGGCCACTGATCAGCAAGAGAAACTCCTGGTGTTGTAATCTGCAGGAGGTGAACAGGAGGAACAGGTGAACTAGTGAAGAAGCAATGGATAAGTAGCCCTGGTGTTACAAGAGTATATGTACTTGGAAGACCAAATGCCTCTTTTTGCTTCCTCAACGGAGTTTAGTAGAGGAATGTCCAGTCTGTTCTCACTATAGCCTACCTGTGAGCTGAGTTGCCTTTTTTGCTTCCAGTACTGACAGTTCGCCAATGAGTACTGCAGCATTCACACTTTCATCTGCTTTCAGTGCCCGTGTCTGGGCTCTCCACCGTCTTGCAGCATTGAGATTGGCAGGAGAGCGGCCCAGATCTGAGAAGGGCTGCTAAGCCTGCTGCATGAGATGGAAGGCACCTCAGGTGCTGTGCGAGGACGGCGACGTCACACCAGAAGGCCAGGCGGACATTCAACCAGTAAGAGACCTGGGGTGAATAGGCACGGGAGCACCTTCTTGAAATTTGTGAAACGCTGAATGGGGATCACCTGGTGGTGAACCCTAGAGACGCTGGGCTGCTGCTGATCCGCATCCTGATACTTGCGACCATTGCCTGTAGCAACGACCCGGCTGTAGGCGTGACCTGCGTGTTCATGGAGTCGAGTGCTGGTTGGGGGCAAACTACAGCTTGTGGTGTTCTCCAGTGAGTTGGTCACTGTAGACCCCCCCAGGAGAGTCAAAAAAGCAGCTTGGAGAGCACAATATGGAAGATCAACGTGGGGGTATCTTGGGGGCTTTGCTAAGAGTCAGGGGCAGTGCAAACTTGTCGAGGGATCCTCACGTTAGCATTGTACTTTTTAAATTCAAAACTTTTAATTTGGGTGAATTCGAGCGGAGTGATCATGCGCACCGCAGTGTGCAAAAAAAGTGATCTGTGATGCCCGCGCAGTGCTAACGTGGGACTGGCGTCCATGAATGCTACCTTGTTTTAATTTGAATTTGTTTAACAAAAGCTTCTTCCAAAATGGTTGACGTTTCTTCACCTAGTCGAGCAGTCCACCACCTTTAACCTGCTCCTCTGGGATTGGCCGTCAGCTACAACAAAGAGCCAATCGAACTTGACATCAGATGTAAGCCGGCCCCTGAAAGTCAAAGGCCCGCAATCTAAGGCTCCTGTCTGTGCCTGGGAGGGCCCGCACACGCTCTCCCCCCACCACAAACTTAGCTGCAGCCTTCTGGGTACATCCTGCTCTCCCATGAACTCGGGCCTCAGCACCCCTACGATCTAGTGAGCCTTTCTGTGAGTGATGGTTGAACTACTCTTTTGCCTCCACTAGCATCCTTATCTACATCTTTGTATATCTCACTTTGCTTATCCTCTTCGCCTTTCTCTTCTCTCTCTGGTGTGTCCTCTGCACAAAAGCGTTTTTAGCTGTGTGCATTCACATCCGGTACCCTAATTTCACTGCATTTATGGCCTTTCATTGAAAACCGAAGTTAGCCTGTGTGCACTCACATCCTGCACACTAATTTCACTGCATTTGTGCTCTTTCATTAAAATTCGAACTTAGTCTGTGTATTTAAATCCTGCATGGCCCTTCCATCTAACTTCATTGCATTGTGTCTTTGCTACTGCTAGACCACCTGTGAGTTTAGGTCAGAATTGTGCAGTGCAGTCACCCCTCTCAGTTCAACTTCCCTCCCTCACCCTAATGGCGCTCACCATCTCTCCTATCTTCTCTAATTGCTATTCTGTCGCCTATCCCCTAACCCCTTTCTCACTAAGTCTGGAATGAAAAAGCACAAGAAAGACATCTTGCGTGCAGACCCTGACCTTCCCATCACAGACACCCAGCACAACCGCAAGAGAGGTCTTCACGGACATCCTCATCTCTTTCCCCTCTTCAGATCTTTGGACTCCTCATCTAATCTCTACTCTCTCCCCTTTCACTTCCTCTTCCATTAACAGTGGGACCAAGTGGGAAGTCCTCTTGGCAAGCGTCTCATCCTGACGCTGCATCGTTAATGTCTACCACACCGACACTATCCTGGTTCAGGGTCCTCAACCCAACCTTCTACTCTTTGACCGGATCCTGCCTTCCCTCATCAACTTCCTTCCTTCTGCTGGCTCTCCCCTCACCACTCTCAATGTCCATCCTCCCCTGACTGGAGTACCACGCCCCTGTACTCCTCCTCAGAAAGCCTTCAAAGGCAGAGACCGCCTCCACCTGGTAACTCTTAACGCCCGCTCTGCAAACAAACACTCTGCTGTAAGCCTCGACCTCACTGTGCTGGTGATGGGATGGCCTTAATCTATCCTGAGTCGGTTCCTTCTTCCATCGTACCCACCCAACCCTATACTTCCTTCGAGAGCCTGGGCTACAAGTTGCCCATCTCCCCCTCCTCCAATCTGACTATCGCTTCCATCAACCGGCCTCCAGGTTCTACCACCTTGTTCCTCTCGGAATGGGCTGATTTCTGCTCCTCCTTACTCCATTATCCACTCTTTTCATTGACCTCTACGCCCTCCCTCGCTCTGCATCCTTCCCTCCAGTCCAACCCACTCGGCTGGACGGCATCAACCACACTGACCTCTCACCCCCCCCCCCTCTGGCAACCCCTCTCTCCTGGTCAGACCATGCTCTCGTTTCCTCCCACCTGGGTCACTTCGGCCCTCCTTCTGCACCAACAAAGGTCCTGCCAAACTCGTTCTCGAACATTCGCCTGATAAAATGCCTTTGCCTCTACCTTCATCATCTTCATCCCCCTCCCCCCCCACCTCAGACTCCACCACAGACTCTGCTCTCAGCACTCTTCACTCAGCACTCACCAATACCCTGGACATCCTTGCCCCAGTCATGAGGATCCGCCTGAAACCTGCCTCTAAGCGTAACACTTGGTATGACTCTGAACTTGCAGCCCTGAAACAGAAGTGCAGAGCAGTGGAACGGAAGTGGCAAACCTCAGGTTCACCCTCTAACAAACTCGCCTGCTACCTGCTCCAAAGGCAATACAGACTCGCCATCCGTGCCAAGAGAAGGGCCCACATTCAGGCACGGGTATCAGGTGCATTCAATAACACGGCTGAACGTTTCAAGATCTGCAGGGAGCTAGCCAACCCTTCCGCAGGCTCTTCCTCCCCACTTCCTTCCTAGGTCTTCTGCAATGCACTGGCCACACACTTTGCCACCAAAACTCAGGACATCCTGAACACCCTTATTACTCACCCACCTAACCCATACCACACCCCCTTGACTCCCTTGACCACTCCCCCTCCTCCTTCCGCCTTCTCCTCCTTCACCCCTGTCACACCTGAAGAAGTTACCAGAGTTCTCCGCTCTATGAAGGCTTCTTCCAAACACATTACCCCCAACTCTTCCAGAACTTCCAATGACAACACTGGCTCACTTTCCCCCGCTCTCGCTGATTTATGCCACTCTTTCGACACTGTCTCTTTCCCGTCCTCCCTCAACACTCTATGGTGCGCTCTATTGAAAACTGCTGGAGAAGCTGGCCATCCCCCAACTCAACTCGCACACTGAACTTGTTGGTGGTCTCCATGATCATCAATCTGGATTCCGAGCATCCAGAGGAATGGAAACTGTTCTTCTGAACACCTGTGAAGAACTGCTTGCATCCCTGGACTCCCCAGCAGTCTTCATTCTACTTGATCTCTCTTCTGCCTTTGACACTGTCAACCATTCTGTCCTCATACAAAGGCTCCACGATATCCATGGTATCTAGGAATGGGCACAGGAATGGCTGACTTCTTTCCGAACTGATCGCTATTCTCATGTCATCCTTGGCACCTTCTCCTCTCCTACCTTCTTCTCCACCTGTGGTGTCCCCCAGGGATCTATCCTCTCCTCCTGGATCTTCAATATCTACCTTGCTCAGCTGGAATGCCTCTTCTCTTCCTTCTCCCCCAACTTCCAGTGTTATGCAGATGACACTCAACTATTTTTCAGACTTCCTGCTGACTCACTCACACCTTCCTTCATCCCTGAGTGCCTGTCTACCATCCAAGTGTGGTGCTCTTCCTATGATCTCTGTCTCAATGCCAGCAAAACTGAGATCCATCCGATTGGGACCTCTGCTCCCTCCTTCTTCCCTTCTCTCAGGCTTCCCACCTTGGGCTCTCACCCTGCTCCTTCTTCTGAAGCCAGAACCCTTGGAGTCATCTTTGACTCCTCCTTATCCTTCCTCCCTCACATGCAGGACATTGCCAATAAGTCCCACTTGCAACTCACTTGCAACTCTTCCTTCTCAGAGGAATTCTTCAATTTCTCACATTCCCGCAGAAGCTCAATGTTTCCCGAGCTCTGGTTCTCTCTAGGCTAGACTATTGCAACAGTCTCCTCCTCAATCTACCTTCTTCCACTCTGCGACACCTTTATCTTATCCAGAATAGAGCAGCAAGACTTATCCTTGGCCTTAAGCCCGGGGACGCATCTCTCCTGCACTAGCTGCCAGTTGCTGCACAGATCAAATTCAAATCCCTCTGCATCATCCACAAGGCTGTCTGGGGCCTGGGACCACAATATCTGCAACTCTCTCTCACCAAATACTCTCCTTCTAGACCCCTATACTCCTCTGGCACCAACTCTCTGTGTGTAAAGCATTTCGCTAAACAGAGAACAAGAGGCTGCTCGCTTTCCTCAGCTGGATCCCTCCTCTGGAACAGCCTCCCCATCCTGCTACATCTTGAGCAGCACCTTCTGAAGTTCCAAAAAGACCTCAAAATTCTCCTCTTTTCCTCCTCCTTCCCTTCTTCCTTTCCCTGCTAATCCTATAGTTGCTGTGATTGGTGTCTTGGAGCCTTATGCATTCTATGGGCCTCTGACCATTCGCACCCAATCTCCTCAGCATCTGTCTTCCTTCAGCACTTGCCTCAGCACACCCTCCACTCTGGAGATACGCACTTTCCACCCAACGCAGCTCCTGGCCGCATAGCACTTACCATACCTTGCACTTCATCTGCGGCTCACCCTCTAGCACAAACACCACAGCACCTACCCCACTGCCCTTTTCCTTCCTGCACTTGCACTTTCGGAATACTCACAAAGCATAATAGGTTTGGCCGTCCCTCCCACCTTTTATTTTTTATTTGTTTGTATTTAATTGTACTACTATCCCCTGTTCCCTCCCTGCTGCACTATGGGCACTTTAAAACAGAATGTATTTCATGTATAAGTTATTGTTATTGTTATTTTGCATTTATATAGCGCCTTATATACCATTGGTATGGTCTGAAGGTGCTGGTAGGTTGAACGCCCTTGGGAACCGAAGTTTGGGTCAGTGGAGAGGTTAGAGAGAGTCCAAAGGGGAGTGTGCGCACCAGGTATGTGTGCAGCTGGTGCGGGATTCATGTGGTAGCTGCTTCTTAGCGGTAGGTGTGGTGGTTGAGAGATCAGGAGTATGTGTTCGGTCGGGCTGGAGTTATCCAGACCGAGTGTGGCAGCGTTAGGCCTGAGGAGAAACGCCTGGCTGGGGGTGTGAAACCAGCCATGTTTACTTATAGTGATGGGGGGTGAGCGGAAGATGTCGATATGAGAACAGTTATACCGAATGGTGTCATAGTATCTCTGTGTTCTAGTTAAGTGCCTAACAAGCAAACGCAAAGGTGAAATGGCAGGACCCAAGCGTGAAAGGAATTAAAGGATGCCTGCCCCTATGCTGTTCCCAGAACCGAAGTGATTCCTGACAAGTTAGAGATTTTGAGTATTGTGCTCATGCCATGTAACCAGGCTGGAGTGCTTTACCGGTCAGATTTGGTCAGGCACCTTATTTTGTCTGCTGCTTCTTGTTATGTCTCAGATGTGCTAGCAATGGTGACTGTGAAGTTGGCAAACCTGGCAAATGTAGCAGGAACTGGGGATGACTGAGCATGACTTCAGCCCACTGAAGAGGAATTGGTTTCACATATACAGATGGTTGATAAGCGATTCCACAGCAAGTTGCCACATTGGTTACAGATATATGGCTTACAATTTCCACAGGCACATCACAGCATGTTGCAATGAATTGGAAAATGTAGGGGCCATTGGGTAACCAGTATGATGTCCTGGCAAATGTCACCACTCATGGTACAAATTGCAGAATTTGATGCCAGTCACATGGTTGCATTCTTGGGATGTCTTGGCATTTAACTTGAAGTGTGCCAACACACTCTTGAAAGGCATACTAGCAGATGCTTCGACCTCCTGGTGCCACGCAAGCGTGCATGTGTGTGTGGAGTACTCCACAGAAGTTGTAATCCCATGTTTTTCTACATGTTGTAGGGTACCCCCAGGATTGTAGTGCTTAGAAAAGCAGACCGGGTTTTGTAGGAACTGCAGTAGGCAAGACCCCAGGGATTGTCCAAGATGTTACATCTGTAGCCCAGGCTGATGGTGAATAAAAGGTTTTATTAAATACACTCAACAATGTGTTGGGAGTTTCTGGCAGGATCTGCCTTCTTGCTTGTGTAGTCAAATCTGAAAAGGAAATAGCCCTTAGTTCCAATCTGGAAGACCACTTGACAGGGTGTCTAGCAAAGCAGTCACTTCTAGAGGATTTGAGTCAGCCTGTTGGTTAATTCTTATTATGGACAGATTATGGAATTGTGCCAATCATATCAAACATATACCTTGTTGTATAGCATTGAAGAGGTAATCTACAACATTAAAGCCCTGTTATATGGTATGCATTTCTAGAAGCTTGGAGAGCATCTTTCCAGGATTGGAATTGTTGGTTCCCTGGAAATATTGTGTCTAGGCTTTTGTATTTGCGTATCTGTTTGATTATTGTCTAATTGCTGTACCAACTCCATGTGTCTTTGCCATGTATATTGGAGCCCAACTTTACATGCTTAGCCATTGACTGGCATACAATAGAAATTGCAAAGGGTTGTGAGGTGTTACTAAGGACTCAAGCTTTATAAAGACCTATACTGGTTCCAACCCTTCCCTTCACTTTGTGGACTGTATAACCTATGATGCTAGCATACCTGAATGTGACTTCTACATCTAAGCGCAGATTTCTTTGCAATATTTTCATCCCAGAAGTTGCCTTTTTTTGCTTACTAGTCTGGATAAAAGGATATATTATTATTGCTACAGGTTGTCTCAAAATGGGCGCAATTTACAAAATACATGAGATAAGGAAACCTGCATGCAAGGTCACAACTGTCACTTCCATGTGCTTGCCAATACTCAATGTTGTGTTTAAAGGGATTGATTCTTGATAAGAATGTTCTATCATGTTAGCATAGAACATTCTTTCGAATACTATAGTCTTTGTATTGTATACAATGTTTACAGACCAATAGAAGATATCTTTCAGTGGTTCCGTAAAAGTTATAATTGTCAACATTGTATACACCTCTTTCATGAAGCCGCAGGGATATAGGGAAACTGCGATTAATCTGAAAAGTATATTGCACACTGTTACTGGTGGCTTCTGTTTATTCATTGTAATCATGTTTACTTGTAATATATCAAATAATAATAATAATAATAATAATAATAATTTGGCATTTATATAGCGCTACAAACCCTCAGGTATCTGAGCGCTGCTTATACCCACGGTGTGTGGTGCTCATTTATCGACCTCGGAAGGATGAAAGGCTGAGTTTGGCCCCGCCGGGATTCGAACCTGCGTTAGCAGACTCTGCACCGATGTCAAAGCGAGCGCTCTACTTGCTGTGCCACTTGACCGGCTGTAAAATATCTAATAAAACAAACATGATTAGTCATGTCCTGTAATTCTTAATTGTCATCTTCGGAATTTAACAGAGCCACTTAGGGAAAATCTCTCCAGTCTAGCCTTTAAAATATCCCTAAATACTTATGAAATATGGACACTTTATAAAGGAAAAATATAGTTAAACAGACAAAATAAACAAGAGTCACAATTTGGTGACTCTTATGTCTTTTGTATATATGCAGGAGCCTAGCTTTCATAAATGGATCTCTGTTTCTGCCATGGCATTGGAAACTGAGAATATACAGCATACATCGTACTGTAAAGCAAAACACTAGACTGCTGTTAGCAGTGCACAGTATCCATCTTGTTCTGCCACCTGTATCAAACTGCCATGCTTTGTCCATTAAAGTAAGGATATTACTTAAGAAAAGGTGAGCACTGATTCTATTAAATTAATTAGATGCTTTAGGTTGATCATTAAAGCTAATATATCAATAATTAACATCAGGCCTCAACATTTGCACTCACCACTAGCCACTGGCAAGTGTCCAATTGTGGTAGCGAGTGACTTTATCTGACAGGCTACTGGCTTGCAACTTGATATTTTAACCCCAGAGTAACATACAAATTAAATTCTGAAAGAAGACATCATCACTATTTGGCGTGTCACTATAATACTGAATTGTTTTTAAGCAGACACAGATTTAATAGGTCTCTCAAAATATTATTCTAACAATTAATATAGTGGGATGTGATGTCATTAATTGTAATTTTCGAGTTAGTTATTTGTTCAAAGCAGCAGTTTATTTATGTATTGTTGTTTTGTAAGGCACCAACACCGAATGCAGCCACTTCGTCGAGCTGTTGTCACAAAATGACATCCTTGGCACTTGAATTCTTAATGCTATGGAGACTGTTTTATTTGCACTGTTAGTCTGTCATGGTTGGAGGGGTGTGTTTGCTGTTGAACAAATGATAAGATAGTGTACCCTAATTAGTATGTATTTTGCTACAGTGCATGATTTAAGACTCCTTATTCAGCGGCATTAACCTTTGGAAGCACCTTTAACCAAATACAAAGGTAAACGGCTTACAAATGTGTAACCATTGTTGTGTCTTTGTTCAGGCTGTTCCTTTTCTCACCTAGATTTGTTATTCTTCAACATGTA
The DNA here is from genome assembly GCF_040938575.1 of Ambystoma mexicanum. Taxonomy (NCBI): domain Eukaryota; kingdom Metazoa; phylum Chordata; class Amphibia; order Caudata; family Ambystomatidae; genus Ambystoma; species Ambystoma mexicanum. The sequence continues at coordinate 1,121,605,028 of NC_090935.1, read as the reverse complement.
TACAGTCTTCGTTTCTACATTTTAATTGCTGATTATCTCCTCTAGGATGTGTGTTACTTAAGTGTATCCCAATTCATCTATTCCATTCATGTTATCTTTTCGATGTTTATCACACTAATGGGTTGCCACTGGGTGGTGTGGGCCTTTATTTCTTATGGACCTTGTATGTCTCAACACTCAATCCTTTAGCGAAGTGATAATGTATTACATACATAAATTAGACTGCAGATAAAAGTGATGATATAAGTTGCATAAGAAACTCAGGGCTTCTCCTAATCGGCTATAAAACGAGTTTGAATCTGAGCCTACATACAAACCTACATCCTCTAGCGTTTCAATGCCATTAGCATTTAGCAGTCCTTTAAGAAATTAAATGACCTGACTGTGGCTCTGCATTATTAGTGCCTTGAGTGCTTTGCTGATACTGAAGAAAGGCTATTTTATAAATTGTATTTCACATTGCATTCATTTTCCCTCACTTGCACACACAATATCAAAAACGCATTTACAAATCTGATAACTCTTAAAGTTTTTCACGTCACACTGATTGTGAACTGGCACTCAGTCAGCATTCCAGCTGAATGACGATCCCAGCCAAAGTAAAAGCTTAGTTCTAATGCGTATGATAGAATTCATTCTTGCGCTAACCATTCTGAAATCAGCTCATTAGCTGCAATACGAACCCTTGGAATGCCATGGAATATAAACTATGATGTACTTACGATTAGAAATTCAGAACACATCTTGACCATGCTCTAACTTTCTTTTGAAAAATAATGACTAAACTAGAATCAAAGTCATAATAACATTATTCGCCTCCTGAACTGTAAGCTCCAGTGTATCGAGATGTTCTCTGCTGATAGTGTAGCATGACTGAAGGCATTTAAATGTAAGCGGGTCGCCAAACGACCCAATGAATTATCTGGAAAGCCACCTTCTACCTTCCAACATTATCCTTTGCCCCTGGTATTTCTCCTGTGCTCTCCATGTTTGCTCACCAAGAGCCCCATACCTACATATTTTCAGGATAACTGCCGACTGTGTAAATAACTATTTTGTAGATTCATTGGGCCGCATTACGAGCATGGCGGTAGCCATACCGGCCCCGTCCATACCGTACAGCCAGGATCGTAATGAGGCCCATTGTATTCATTTGTATTTTGTGTGGATATCATGAAAGCATGGAGTGGACTTTGCTCTTGAGGACCTGACTTCCAGACCTCTTCTTTATATATATATATTGGTTTTAAAAAAAATCTATTCTATGGGGGTGTGGCCAGCAATACTACAGGAAGATGTGATCTCCCTGAGTTCTGGTCCCCAGTCCCTCTGCTGGGCACATTTCTCTCATCACAGGTATCTGCAACCTGCCACTCTGCAGATGTTTTAGGCTGCAATGCCCATGATCCTTCACCATTGACTATGCTGGCTAGCCCTGGTGGAATTTGTAGTCCAAAACATCTGGAGATCCAAATGTTGCAGACCCATGCCCTACCAGATGGGTTCCTGACTGCATAATTGAGACTGTGAAGAGTTTCTGAAGGTTGGGGGTGCAACGGATGTGGTCCCCCCACTGAATGTGATCTCGTGTGAGCTTTACGGGATCCCAAGCCACACGTTGCCTGCAGAGCACATAGGGTGGTGTGCGGGTGAGGCATGCTTACTAACAAAAGTCGGGGAAACCTAATCACAAATTTGCTGACAGCGCATCTGTGGATCAGGTTATCACTGCCCTGCCACACGTGCCACTGAGCGCTGCAACGGCTGATGGTGACCGACCAGCTCCGGACCTAGCAAAGCTGTTGTGGCCTGCTCTCAGGGCATGTGCCTCTCTGCAAGAGACTGGGACTAGGCACCCGACAGCATGGCAGGTGGAATGAAGGCTCTTACTTAAGGAGTCAGGAAGGAGCCTTGCACCAGAGGTCGGGAGGCCCAGGTTCGGCAGACGGCACCAAAGGTGAGAAGTGTTGCAGGTTGCATAGAGGATGGCAAGAGAGTTACTGAACGACAGCTGGGACAGATCAGGCCCCGGAATTTTTTTTAAATCCAGCTATACCTGCTGGTCGATTAACTTATTTTCTCTACTCGATCTAAGAGAATTGCACTTAGCCTACGAGAAATTAACTCAACCCATGATATTAAAGGCATATTGTTTTATTGGAAAACCACGGTGACACAAGAAGAAACATTACCAGCAAATATTCTCTTCCTCCTAGAAACATTGGAACACAACAGAATGGACCGCAGGAAATACCAAAACTCTTACATGTGAAGTATTGGTAGGCAAGGCAAATAATTGGGTTATAATAAATTTGGATGACAAGCGTATAGTTTACTATAACTTGTTGGTTCGAGTTAGGGTTAGAATAAGTTTAAAAGTTAGGGTTTGAGGTAGGGTTTGGATAAATGATCACATGAACAATGAATCATCAGCCGAGGTCTAGGATAGTGCTAGAGTGGGAATTAGTTTGCACTAATTAAACAGAAGAAGCACTAAATAATGCAAGATATTACCAGAAAGAATATGGTTGGCTGCAAACTAATGCAGAATTATATTAATATAAGCAACAGAGCATGTGTTTACTTTAAGAGACAATCCTGTGTACCCCCATAGTGCAGATGTTGACCAATGGTCTGTGACCAATTGCAAAACAACAGTGACACAGCCATTCAGGCACTATTGTCCACAACCTACTTTTGGACCATATACACTCATGAAAATAGATGAGCAGGGCCATTCATGAATATAAAGGAGCCTGGGTGTCTATAAGCTAACCATATTTGAAGGGCCACAATTGACATATCTATTTTGAGGTTCAACATTGGGTAACTCGTCTGCTCTTCTCTAGGGGGGAGGTTCGGTATGTTGTGACCTCAACAGCCAGAGATAAAACAAGCACCAAGTTCCAATGCTGCTGCCTAAGTTCCCCAGCCCCTTATGTCCTTTGAGGAATGTATTAAAAACATATGTCCGACGTCTGTGTTGAAGTTGCAATGTCCTTACCACTTCCTCAATTTCTTATATTCTCTCTATAGCGCAGGACTTCCTATGGAAGCTCAGCAATCCATCACGTTGGGTCCTTGAACCCGACAATTGACAAGTAGTGCTTGTTTCAGTGTTTTCTGCTGAAGCAGACGAACTTGGAGTATAGGGAGCTGAGAGTGTCGCTCTTTGCCTCACTCAGGGTCTGTCGGATGCCACCTAGACAGCTGCTGGCAGCGGTGTCCAATAATCCTCTACCCTCCTTGGACACATTCGGCCTCAGCGCCCAGATCCCATCTTAAGCTTTGGCCTTTCCCAGATCCATGCCCCCCATTAGAAGACCATAAATCAACTCTGTTAAGGACAATATGTTCATTTTTTAACCTCTTGCCATGCTTTTCTTCCATAGCTTATGCTACCAAGCCTGCCACTCTCGGGTTAAAACGTTCAGACTGAAATCAAGTAGAGAATCATTTTTCTGACCAATTACCTATGCTATAACCAGACACATTTACAACATCTAATTGATGTCATGCAAGCCTGGAGCCCACAGCCAAACAGCTTATCCAGTAGGTTGCAGCTGTGGACATTGGGGTGTGTGATGTTGAGTATTTTGACATACTAACTAGTGTAATGTAAGATCCAAACCAGTTATAGGCACATTGGGCCTCATTACACCCCAGGCGGTAGATAGAGGGTTAACGGCGCCGGTAGAGCTGCCGGCACCGTTAACCCTCTACCGCCTCATTACGAGGTCTGCTCGCGGGTCCCGCTCAGTACGTCTGGTAAAACCAGGTGTCCTTAGTGGGGCCGGCTAGCAGACCAGGATGCTAACAACGGGCCCATCATTAACGCGCCCGTTGTTAGCATCCTTCCCATTCCCATTGAGCCCTATGGGGGCTCAAATGGGAATGGGGGTGTACTGGGTCTGGGTCCCGGGAAAGGGAATTACCGGGCCCTCCAAGGTCGGAATGGTGCAGTAATTCCCCATTCCAGGAACCCAGACCCGGTACCCGGTATGGGGGAAGCCATGCCGCTAAAAGCGACATGGCTACCTCCATACTCGTAATGAGGCCCATTGTCGCTTCTGTGCTAACTACGTACAGCTCTCAGTGACTGCTCCTCTGTCATCTCCTCTTAAAGAATGTAAAAGCACGTGGAGCTCCTGGAAGGCTGCTGCACATCCACCTCTGAGCTGCTCTGGATTTTCCCCACCGCCAAATTCTCTTCACCAGCAGGATTAAATGGCAGACTGAGTTTGAGGTCATTTGGATTAACCTGGCGCACTGCTGCTAAAAGAAATTAAAGTCTTTCAAAACCACGCAGAATTCATTTCAGAAGGGACACCCGGTTTGAGTACAATAACAACGGTACTCGACCAGCCTAAAAAGAAGTCAAGTATGCTAGTGGTCAAATGGATTTCAAGAGCCCTGCTGATGGAATTGTGTATTCTGTGGAATAGCATTAATTAAGACCACCCCAAATAAATACCATCTGGTCTCACTGTATTAAGTTGAGATTGGGCCCGGCGACCCCAGAGAGGTAAAGGGACATTGTTGTCAAAATATCATTGTTTTCGGTAGAAGGAAGTTCTGCTGCAGCAGGTGAGACAACAGGGGTCCATGTGCTATACTGGGTCTGAATTTAAAATGTACCAGGACTTAGCCCCCTCAGAACAAGCTAGAGGTAGGGGACTACAACAGATCAGAAGGGAGCTCAATAACTTGCAGATCTGGTACATGTGGCTTTACCCTTTGTCTTTACCAATTTGGCCTACAGTTTGGCTGAAAGATAAGCACAATGGGATAGGTTCACTAGCGGATCATTGCTGTATTCTAGATTTGATCCCACGAGCTGGTGCAGAGACATCTTCTCATTAAATGCTATACCGGAACATTGGAGATGAAAACGCAATTTCCACGAGACGGAAAAGCCATGGGTGAAAGCTGTCCAAAGACTCATTCCTGTCCAGTGCACTGGAGAGAATTGATCATCCATTGAAACCCATGATGGCTCTTTTCCTCTTCATGCTAGACTGACTGGTAATGGTAGCAGGCAGCTCTAAGGGGGGGCTCATTTGGGGGTTGGAGCTCCCGATACTCTATTTACTTTGTTGTGTTAATTAATGTTTAAAAGTGACAAATACGGGGGGGCGTGGCTCGGAGCCGCCATGACTGGTTTGGCTTCCTAGGAGCTCCTGCTCGGCCCGAGGCGCCAACATAATCTATGCCACTTTCAGACCCCGTTATGGGAAGAAACTAACAGCGATTGCTCATGAACCTTCGCCGCACCTATCATCCAAAAGGGTTCCCGCCTCGAGTTCGATTTAGGTCAATTCGGTTTGTTTATCTCTTCGGGTCCAGATCGAATCCAAGATGGCGGCATCAACGCGGTCGAAGGAGACCTCCCCATGGGGGAGGAGGGGCAGGCGCGCTCATGTAACTGAAGCCGCCCAGCAATCCCGACCCGTCCTCCCGTTCGGTCGGACTTTCTCTCACCACCTTCTCATCGTGCCTAGCAGTGGCAGCTCCTGATCCCCTGGGCAGCGTCTGCCGCGCATCGGCTGCAACGGACCCACCGTGAAGCACCTCGGCACCGGCATACCTCCCACTGCAGGGGCGGGGGAAAAATCATCGATCCCGTGGTGCCCCCCGCACCAGCCCTCTCATTTGGACCCCGGAGCCCCAGGCAGCCTTCTCTTTCCTCCCTGCATGAAGACCGCAGCACTCATGGACCCTCCTCACCCTCCGCGCTTGTGTGCGCCGAGTATGGGCCCGAGCATCCGCCGGGGGCCTCAAACCAAGGGAGATACATCACGCAACCTTCCAGCGAAACGCCACCTCGCCACCCGGGTCCAGGTTTGGCACCCTGCCCCCCCCGTGGGTCCGCTGTTCAGGAGACCCTTCGCCTACAGCATCTGGAGATCCCCCCCGGCATACATCCCGCTGTGGAGGCAGGGGGAGACACATCGTTCCCGGGGCTTCTCTGCTCCGACCTCCGCATTTGAACTTCGGAGCCCCGAGGCTCCCCTCCACCACGTTTACGGCACAGCAGACCCGGAACAAGGAACCTCCGGCGCCGCAGGAGTCCGCTGCACCAACCTGCTGCCCACCCCGAGGTCTCAACTTTCATCGCTACCACCGCCAAAGCAGAATAGACGAGGTGAGGAGCGGGGGGGGTGAGTGGAACCGCCTGGGCCATATGTCCCCAAGCTAAACAGGCCCCGGTCTATCTCGCTCATCGGCCTCTCCTGGATCGCTCGTACCGGGCCCATCCATCCCTTGGGGACACGGCCACTCTACTCACCTCACTATCTTCAAGGGCCCAAAGTTACTAGCTTGGGGCTCCTCGTGCCCATCCGTGAACAGAAAGAGTCCATTCACCTCTGTCCTTATACAGCTGTCCACTAGACTCTGGGTCCTGTTGGGCCTGGAACGCGGCGGGAGCTCCCGAACTCTGCTCTTACAAGGCTACACTAAAGCTCCCGTCCGGACAACCCCTGCACCAACATGTCCAGAAACAGCAAAGCACCCAAGCAAGCGGACATTGTCTCCATGATGGCCAACTCAGCAGCCGATAGATCAAAAAAGGGGGACTCCTCAGAAGAACCCAACGACATTACCACGACTATAGCACCCACGCCAATCCTGGATCCCTCCCAATCGGTCACCAAATCTGACCTACAAGACCTCCTATCAGCCCTAACAAAAGAAATACACAAAAGCACAGAAGAGGTCACAAAGAAAATCACGGTCTTGGATAAGCGGTTGGGCAAAATAGAACATCGAACGGCCGAATTGGAATCTGAGATCTGCGACCAAAGATTCTAAGGGGAACTGGACAGGGACCGGATTACAGCCTTAGAGGCGAAATGTAACCTCCTAGAAGCGAAACAGGAAGACGCAGAAAATCGCTCCCGGAGGAATAACATCCGCTTGCGAGGCAAACCCACCTCCATCACAGACGCAGACCTAAAACTCTACGTCTCTGAACTCCTCAGGTTCATAATCACCCTCCCGGACACCTCTCCCCTGGAGCTGGATCGAGTACACAGAACTTCCCCAAGACGGGAATCCAACTTTCCTCCAGACGTCCTGGTCAGGGTCCATTTCTTCCAGCTAAAAGAATAAATCATGCGAGAGGCAAGACAAATGCGACAGATAACCTTCCGGGGAGCCACAATCTCTTTCTATCAGGACTTAGCGCCCTCCACACTACAAAAACGAAAAACCATGCGTCCATTAACAGAATGGCTACGCGAGAAACAAACCCCATACCTATGGGGATTTCCTGCCACGGTAGGTTCAAATGGAACGGATCACAGAAGCAAATCAGCTCACCGGAAGAAGCAACAAATTTCATGGGCCTGGGGGGCTTGGACGGAGAGTCCGGCTCTGAAGAACCGAATCGCCCTCAGCAGGACAAACCCTCAACAGGGGAATGGTCAAAAGTGGGCAGACTGCGCAGGCTCCGAGGTCCCCCGAAGAAAGATAACAAACCAGGATGATTAACTATCAACAACCTGGCAATTCCCCGGCTCGCGAGCCATGTACGAGGTGAGGGACAGCACCTGACCCACACTAGCCTTTAATGTGAGCCCCGGAGGGAGCCAGCTCACAAAGAACACCACATTCAGTCTCACCGACAATGCGGGAGCACCGTTCGAGCTCCAGCTTATTCCTCATCAGCGGCCCAGTTGGCCATTATCATGCGCTTTGGTACCACCAGTTCCCCGGTGGCAGTGGGATGACAGTTCTCCTACGTGTTCTTGTTTTTGGGGGGGGGTTAAAGGGGGTTCACTGACTATAGGCCATGGAGGGGGGCTCCGGCTCCCACGGACACCGGCCTCACACTCAATACAACAGTACGACGTAACAAAAACAAGATCTCCACGAGCTCAAAGCAACAATCGCCCTTCATCATCAGTCTCTCGACCCCGGTGGGGAATCATGGACAGAGGCACATCTATCGCCAAGCATAAAAACCAATGTCTGATGTCAATGACATAACAATCCTCACCTGGAATGTCCAAGGCCTAAAGTCGCCACGCAAACGCAAATCGGTGGAATACAGACCGAGCCAACTATCGGGAGATATCATACTTCTCCAAGAAACTCACCTGCTGCAAGAAGACGAGGGCCGGGTCAGATTCAACAGGTACAAAAGAAAGTATTTTGCCTCTTCAGGGCTAAAGAGGAGTGGCAGTCCTCCTAAGCGACAAAATCCCACTGTCAAAGATTACTATAAAGAGGGATCCGGAGGGCACTTCCTCCTCCTAAAGGGCCTTCTCGAAGAACTCCCGATCACTATCGTCTCGATTTACGGCCCTAACACAGCTCAAGCCAATTTCATTGCTAACCTAACGTCCACCATCACAGCATTCCGCGAAGGGCACCTCATCATTTGTAGGGATTTCAACAGCATACTAAACCCACAAATGGATAAGACTCTTCCCCCCACAAACGCAGACTTTACGAATGCCCTGGCCATCGCCAAGCTGCTTAGAGAAACTGAAACGGTCGACACCTGGAGGCTATTCAACGACAATGCGAGAGACTACACCCATTACTCCTCGGTCCACAAAGGATTTTCAAGAATAGACCTCATTCTAATCTCAGCAGTCATATTCCCCTGCCTTAACAATGTAGAAATCCACACTGGTATGATATCGGACCATGCCCCAGTATCAGCTACCTTAACCATCTCAGGCCAAAAGCACCCTGTTCAAAGACATTGGAAGATCAATGACTCACTGTTATTAGATATATGCATCAGAGCAGAAATCGAAGAAACCATCTCCAATTACTTTAAAGAAAACACGACAGAGGATTCTCCCATCAATATCATCTGGGATGCCATGAAAGCAGTCGTCAGAGGCACATTAATCAGTGCCGGAACAGAACAGAGAAGAATTTCAAACATCGTGTCGGGCGGGCTGGAGGACAAAGTAAAACAACTGGGGAACGAATTGAAATTACACAGCTCCAGGAAAACAGAAAGAGCCCTTGGGAAAGCGAAAACTGCACTGGAAATGCACTGTGCCGATCGCACAGCCAAATCACTAGCTTATACAAGGCAATTCTATTACAGCAGAAGTAACAAGGCAAATAGAGTGCTAGCGCAAAAACTGAAAAAGCTTCGCTCCCGAAACAACATCCTGAAACTAAGGGGGGCAGACGGTAACCTGCACTACACCTAGGCAGAGAAAATCAAAGAACTACTCAAGTACCACAAATCTATCATGTCAGGGGAACCTACCATACTAGACAATCTGCCAGAATACCTGCGCACAACACCCTCCATCAACTCGTCCCAGCTGGAAGCCTTAGAATCCCACATCACGAGCGAAGAAATCATGGAAGTCATTAAAAATCTCAAAAACACGGCCCCGGGCCCCGACGGCCTCTCCGCAAACTTCTATAAAAAATTTGCCAGAATCCTACCACCCCAAATGGCAGCTCTATTCAACTCCTTCCTATTCTCGAAATCAGTCACCGGCTCAATGGTGGAATCGCTCACGGTCTTGCTGCATAAACCCAGGAAAGACCCCGAACTGGCCACCTCTTACCGCCCAATCTCACTCCTCAACAATGACAGCAAAATCTTCGCCAAAGTTCTGGCTACTAGACTAGGCCCGACCCTACCATCTCTGATCAACCGGGACCAAACGGGCTTCATACCAGGGAGAGCGACCCACGACAACATCAGAAGAACGATAAATATCATCGAGAGCGGCCATAGACTAAAAGTGGGAATGGCGGTCATCTCCTTAGACGCCCACAAAGCTTTCGATATGGTCGATTGGGTATATATCCGGGCAGTTCTCGAGCACTTCGGCTTCGGCCCAAACCTTATCACATGGGTAATGGCCAACTACCAGTTTCCCACCACACAGTTGCGAGTCAACGGCACCAGGTCAGAGACAATCCATATATCCAGGGGCACTAGACAAGGCTGTCCACTCTCACCACTAATCTTCGCCCTATCCATGGAGCCCTTTTCAGCAAAAATCAGACATAACCCGAGAATTAGGGGAGTACTCGTGGGAAACCAAGAATACAAAATAGCACTATATGCTGATGATGTTTTAATAACCGCATCAAATCTAGCAGAATCCTTGGGGGCCCTGTGGGAGGAGATCATTGCATTCGGGACATTATCGGGGTTCAAGGTAAATCTCAATAAATCCGCCGCACTCGCAGTCAACCTGTCTAAACAAGAAAAAGTCTCTCTCAGTCCCCTCATGCCGATTCCATGGTCACCAGGCCCAATTGCTTACCTTGGGGTCCAGATCCCCAATGACCCATTACGCTTATACTCCAGCAATTTCCCGCAACTGATCATGAGAGTTCCAGAGGGACCTTAAAAGATGGAAACCGCAGGAAATCTCCTGGTTCGGGCGAATTACTGCCATCAAAATTAACTTAATCCCTAGATGGCTATATCACTGCACAGAACTAGCAACTCAGATCCCCGGCCCAGCCCTAATAGCTTAACAAAAGAAAATTCAAGAATTCGTATGGGGGGGAAGAGACCCTGCATCAGTAAACGAATAATGATGAGAGGGATAGCACAGAGTCCCAGACCTGGCTAGATATACCTTAGTGGTGCAGCTATCCCACGCATTCGCTTGGGTCCAAGAATCAGACATTTCCAAATGGTCGAACCTCGAAGAAGCCTGGTGCCCGGTCCCACCCTCACACTACCACACCTGCCCAACCTAAAATCCCTAGCCACTGGCGGCCCCCTAACTGTGACTAGAACTACAGCTTCTCTCTGGGTCCCCTAACCCCCATCTGGAATAACCCAGAATTCTCTCCAGGCATGTCCCCACAGAACTTCCAATCATGGAGGGAGGGCGGCCTACGAATAACCAGCGACTTCCTTGAGGCAGGCGCACCCATCTCATTTGAAAGGTGCAAAGTGAAATTCGGGGTGAACGAGCAAGATAGATTCCGCTACGCCCAAATCCGACACTAGCTATCCCACAGAGCGACCAGAGAGAAATGCTCCAGAGACCTAACCGCACTGGAACTATCTCTCACGACCCCCACTAACAAAGGCAGAACCTCGGCCCTTACTGACTCCTAGATAGGGCTGACCCTTCTATAAAAAAGAGATACATGCTTGAATGGGAAAAGGACCTGGGCAAAGAAATCGACATTGAAAACTGGGGAAAAATGTGGACTAGGCTGCACAAAAGCTTGCAATGTATCACAAACAGGGAAGGGGGCTATAAACTTTGTTATAGGTATTACATCACCCCCGCTCAAATCAATAAGGCCTACCCTAACATCCCCGGGTCACGTTGGCGCGGGTGTGCGACCCCAGGCTCATTATTCCACATGGTATGGACCTGGCCGAAAGCCGAACGATACTGGAGAGAGGTAATCAAGCATATCAAAGACATCTCTGGCCTATCCATCCCTTGGGACCCCGGAATCATCCTTCTGGGCGACACCGGCGAGGGCGCTCTCCCATTCTCGGGCCATATCCCCCGGCTATGCTCTCACCTACTTCTAGCGGCGAAAATCGCAATGGCCAGAGTTTGGAAAGACAAAGAAGGGCCTTCGGTGGCACTCTGGTGGGTGAAATTCTGGGACATAGCAGTCGCCGAAAAAATAGCAGCGATCCGATCTAGCTCTCTGAATAGGGCCTTGAACATATGGGACCCATTCATGGACTACGCCGCCAGATATCCGGCTCTCACCAGAAGACCCCCATTAACCAGATGGCTCCAAATCAACCTACCTCACTGACCCCTAGTCGTGGACCGCAGCAATTCAGCTCGCCAAGGACCCCCGCAGCAGCCAAGGGCAGTCCGGTCCACAGACATGATCACTCACCGCTCCCACTAAGAGACACTGACACTCGACCATGATTTACGATCGTTGATCTGTTGTGCTTGTACTTAATGTAATGCTCACTGATGTAAACCCAATAAAATGTTGTTATGAAAAAAATAAAAAGTTACAAATACGAAAACTGGTCTGCTGGTGGAAGATTCATCCTCCAGAGCACATAAGTGCACAGAGAGTTCATGAGAGATAAGAGATGATTGATGTTTAGGTTTGATGTTTGGATCAGGGGGTTTTCCAGTGCAACGGTTTTATACAACAACAGCACACCCAGAGACCTAAATACGGGGATAACAAGAGGTGTGACCTTAGATGGACGATTCTACTTATTTTGGGCTTAGCATTAGGCCAGAGGGGTTGGATACCTGTGTGGGTTACTTTTTCCATGAGCTATACAACCTAATTTAACCAAACGACATCCTTACTGACACACCCTTAAGAGGAAGAGAGTCAGGAGGGAACGATAACTTGCACGAGCAGAGGTGATATTTCTTTAAGAAACACACTTATTTCTGAATGATCAACACAGGTTCCACCACATGCACTATCCCCATTCTTTCCACTGATGGGAAAACTGCTGGGGTCATTGCGTTTCACAGGGATGAATCGGTGTATGATTTGACACTTAAGAAATGTGTTAGAGGTCGCTTTATCTTTATGAGGGCACGGTGGAAAGGAAGTGCTACAATTTATGCAAACTTGAATGCTTCAAATACACATCAAACATCATTTTTGGAAGAGGTGCTATCAGATTCCTATCTAGTATGGCATGGCTGGGCTGAAGGATGCTTGCAGGGAGCTACACAATGGGGAGTGGGATTATGCCTTATTCTCCCATGTTCGTCCCACGTACACAAGGCAGATCATATCTTCTTCAGTAATTCCCTTAGAGAATTTCTCACACAGGATGACCTGGGTACCATTCACTTATCCGAGCATGCCACTGTGTTAATCAATTTATCTTAGCTGGATCCACAGCAGGAAAATAGATCTTGGACGGTAAATTAATCATTATTAAATGACCCGATAATTGTGCAGGAATTAGAGGCCATGATTGGGGAGTATGTAGGATCAATAATACCTCTACCACCACTCTGAATATGCTTTGTGATTCCTTCAAAACAGTTAATAGAGGCTCCATTATCGCTATATCCGCTGCTCGCAATTAGGAATTTAAAGGTTTGGAAAAAAAGATGAAGGCAGACATCAAGGAGTTGGAAAATAAACACAAAGTACATGACTCTCTCTCCTCATTTAAAGCTATAAAGGCTATATGGGCGCTGTTGCAAATGCTGTCCCAACATATGGTAGTTTTCCATTCTTTGCCTCAAGCATAAATACTGTGAACAATCAAACAAGCCAGACAAGTTGCTAGCTAATTTGTCTGAATTACTCTGTATTTATCCATGCACCATATGACAAAGAAGGTCTTGTAAGAGATGAGACCTCGAAAAGGGAAGCATGCAGTTCCTCCTATGAGCAATTATATATGACAGAACTGGCTATAAAGAAAACCTGGACATCGTTTTTAAATACCTTCTCTTTACACATTCAAATATGGGAACAAAAGGATAGAGACATCACCATAAAGGAAGTACACCGGGCAATTAGCACAATGAAAAAACACCTTGTCCCAATGGATACACCAGTAGATTCTATAGAACCGTTGCACTCAGGTGAGTTCCCTTTCTTATAACATTATTTAATTATTTTAGTGTGGCAGATAAGATTACTGAACCCATGATGGAATCTAGAATAATAGCATTAAAACCAGTTAAGAAGCCAAAGCTCTATTGGTTTTATAGGTCCATAGCTCTAACAAATCTCCACGCAGAAATATTTAACAAAAATTCTGACCAACAGCTAATGCCTTTGCCAATCGCAAATGATCAAGTTGGCTTTAACCGCATGTAGACAGACAAACGATAGCATGTGGAAAACCAGCCACCTTAACAAAAGCTTACTAGATTTAACATACTTATGATGCTAATATTGTTAGACGCAGAATAAATGTCTGACTGGATCCACTGGTCTTTTGTTTTCCATCCTACAACGGGTTTGGCAGTCCTTTTCTGAGCCGGACCTGGGCCAACTATCACAAATCGATTGCCAGTGTAAGGGTTAATGGAGAACATTCCAGGAGACTTTATATAGTCTATGAGATTTCATATCACCAGAGGTACAAAAGAAGGCTGTCCTTTATCTCCATTATTATTCAACCTTAGGTTATAACCCTTGGTATCCCATAGTTACAATGCCAGTAATTACTTTGAAGTAATTTACTTTGATGTAATTACTTCGAAAATACTTCAATAATTATAAGGGGTTGTGGGTAAAGGGGTAAAAAGGGGGTGGGGAGGGGTTTGGGGCAGGGTTAGTAGTGTAGGGGATTGGGCATATGTGGAGAGCCCCTCATTTAAAAAGACAAAAAGAAATTAAAGTCAAATTTTGAAGTAATTACTTGCGTTGAAATGGCATGGAACTGAACCCTTTGCTGCAGGCATCAGGAGAAATAGGGGAATTAATGGTATACCTTTTGGAGGTTAGGAATATAAAATAGTTTATTTGCTGAAGATATTCAAGTTTCTTGTGCCTTGAAATACCTTTTGCTGTATAGGCGCTTTATAAATACCCAATAAATGAAATAGCCAACCCATTCCCTATCAAGTCTGATGAGAGAATTAAGGAGCGTTGGGGATATCTCAGGGTTTAAAATAAATCAGAGATTCTAAATTGGTCATTACCACCATGTGAAGACATTTTTATCAAGCAATGGCCTCCATTTAAATAGACCACAAACTCTATAAAACACTTAGGGATCAATGTCACCATGAGGATAGATTATCTTTAACCCACAGCTTCTTCAAAAAAATTCAATTGAAATTCTTGAATTAAAAATGATTTCATATTTCATGAATGGGTAAGAGGCTGCAGTGAAGATAATGATTTTCCCCAAATGACTGTATTTTTTCTAGCACGTACCACTTCAGCCTCCAAGGTCCTTTCAAGACTTGCAGAAATTGGTATCTAGCTTTACAGAGAGTCTCCAGGAAGCTATTGATGGCCCAGACGGAGAAGGGAGGTTTGTGATCATGTTTGTTTTTGGGCTACTTCCAGGCAGCTCATGTACAGATTCAATTTGGGTGGACTAATGGGGAAAAAGACATAATTTGGGCCCTAAAAAATAGGCAGATTCCTGAAAGATATTACTTGGTTAGATAAGGGGGTTTATCCCGAAAAATGCCTTTCTCTCCAAGATTACAGGAAAGGTGATCAGAACCTGGAATGCAGTGTCCAGCAGACTGCCATTGACCACCTTACCACCCCCCCTTAACCACATATAAGGGAATCCTAAAAGGGATAAAAATCAACTGTATAGTGCAGGATTGGGAGAAAAAGACTGAATAGGTTATTTTTAACTACAACATTGGGTCTCAGAAAAGGTTGGTTTTCGCATTATATAAATATTTCAGCTCTTCACTAGCACCGCAAAGATAGAAATGTATCAGCAGTTGGGGAATACAGAGGAATAGACTTATAGAAGACATATAGAAGACACACAATGGAGTGGGCTCTGGAGAGGGATCCCATAGATGTACACTAGCATGGATTTAAGACAAATTATAAAATGATATTGAACGGGTACAGAACCTGTGAAAAATGTAAAATAATGAAAGAGTAACATTGCAACACTAATAAACACGTGTTACACTCCTAAAAAACAAGATCCTGTACGTATTATTAGAGAGAATACACTGTCAATCTCATCACAGTACCTGGCGTGAATGTGAATGGTCCCAACACCCCATTCCAATTTTTAACCAAGGACAGTGGGGCACTGTCCTAAGTGGACCCATCCACACACAGCAGGGTACGCAACAAACTTGTAATCAAGTGTGGCAGTCCTGTGTTTCTAGCGCTCCCACCAACTCCTACATATATGAATCTCCATGGGATATAGGTGAGCTTTTTCTTGCTTGCTACGGCATTATAACTTTGTGAAGTTATGTATTTCTTTTGTTTCCTTTCTACTCACTCTTTTAGATTAGCAGAAATTTTGACACAGGCATTGTACTCTCTAGGCTCCGCTTGGGTATTTGTATGCTTCGGTTGACTGAGGGCCAGCACCACAGCTTGAGCATAATAGTTATAACTGGACCATTTGTGCAGTCTGACTCTTGAGAGTCACTCAAATCTAGTTCTTTAACCGGAACAATGGATAAAAGGATTATGGCATTTATCATGAAAGATTAAAGGATTGAACAGCCCAATAAAATGCAAACATATTTTAAAAGACATCGCTAGATTAAGCGGCTTTGTGGTCTACCTGCAGGAGAAACATTTACTGGCTAAACATAATAACAGCATTCTCAACAAGAAATTCAGTTATGAGATCGTGAGTTGTTTTCAGTTGGGGTTGCCATCTTATTGCATTAAAATCAGTCTGGCAAGATATTCCAGATGTGGGTGTACATTTTGATTTGGGAGAGGTATGTATTGAGGATAGGCCAGTGATAAAGGGAAATGTTTACACTCCAAACTATGGGGGTGGCGATTTCCTGGATGTATTACTGCAGGTTGAATGATTTTAGAGACACAAGTCATAGCAGGATCAGTCTTTAACATGGATCTGTTTCCAATGGTTAATGAAGAAAGTAATGATTTGGCGTGAATTCATATACTGAGAATGAATGTGATTTCTTTCAAACACTCACTGAATGGTGAGTATCCATGTTTTGACCCAACTCATTAGATAAAGATTACACTTTTTCTCATAGACACTTTTTTTTAAAGTCATGCAACTCCAGGGATGTTGTTCTGGGTACAAGTATAGAAGAATTTCCTGTCTCAGATCATGCACACCTTGCCCTTGATTTGGATTTCTTAATTGAGGGGTGGCTCAAAGCCATGTAGATTGAAAAACGTCCTGTTCTCTGAACTGTTTTTTAAGAGAATAGACTTGTCTTACTTATTTATAGAACAAAATGTTGACTCCATGGCAGATTATTTTATGTTCGGGTTGCATTGAAGGCCTTCCGGTTAGATAGCACAGCGAGCTGCGATGTGTGTGTGTGAAATGTGAGTCGCAGGTTCGAATCCTGGCAAGCTAAACTCAGCCTTTCATCCTTCTGAGGTTAGGAAATTAGTACCAAGTTTGGTTGGGTAATTATTGAATGTAAATATGCTCTATGTACAGCGCTTTGGCAAAAGTGCTATATAAATAACAAATAATCATGAGGGATGAGAGTGTTTGCTTTGCGACACAGGCACTATGAAAGAAACTACAAGAACAACTTGCAATACAAGCTTTATTTTAGGGTATGGATTTATGTTATGCCAAAGAGCCAACAGAAGTCAACCTACTTTTCCTTGAGGAGGCAAAGCATACATTGAAGCTTTCCTTATCTCAAGTAGCTAAGAGGGAAGTTGTTTACACCTGAAAAGCTTATGTGTGGGCAGTATGAGGAAATGGCTGGTAGACTCTTTGCATGTATATTGAAACTAGTGGAAGAAAAGAGAATTGTGGACTATATTCCACTGGGAAGATTTCTGAGACAGCTAGTACTGATATTTTCCTTATTTCTCAAAAATATATGCTCTAGAAGCTGACTTAAAAGAGGATGCTCTGGAGGGTTTTTCGAAGATATCGAACTCAACAGACTGGAGGCGGTAGAACCACACTCTACCAATACCAGAAACATGATTTAGCAGGTGAGGGAGCCAATTAAAATGATAATCATAAACAAATGTCCTGGAAAAGGTAGTCTGACAATAATGTTCTCTGTGAGGCTCTTCCATGTTATATTTCCCGTCATGTGGAGGCTAATCAATTGAATGTGTGAGAGGAGGCTCTGTTCCAGAATCTATGACTTAGCGATGCTATTGGTGATTCCCAAGACTAAAAGACCACCAACATGTTGAGCAAACCTTCATCCCCAGATATGCCATTTCTGTCAAGACTCTAATATTGGATACATCAATGCCAAGAATGATTACCAGGTTGGCTTTGTGTAGGGGAGACATGGTCACAACAACTTCCAGGAGTTGCTACCTATGATCCATGTTCATACAAATAGCCCAGAGCTGTTTGTGGTTATTAGTAGTGATGCCGAAAAGGCTTTTGACAAGGTGAGGTGGAAATATCTGTCAAATGCATTGTTGAAGTTTGGTTTGGTGGTTTGGGCCTGATTTGTCTTGCATTGCTTAAGGTTTGTATAGCAACTGATTGGCCCATGTGGCTGTTAATGGTTTACTTTCCAAGACGGTGGTGCTGCAGAGGAACACAAGGCAGGGTTGAACATTTTTTTTCTGTTTATTAACTTTGCCAATTAACACATACAGCAAATTGTAGATCATACTTGGCGATGCCCAAGAAATTGCAACATTTCCCAAATGGTAATCGATGTTCAATTATAAATATCTCCACTCTGCAATTAGTGCTACTTTCATATGTAGTGATCAAATATATTCGCAACAAAGGCAATCAGCATTTTTATTATCCTGCAACTGCATAATAAAACATAATTACCATTACTCTAACTTTCAACTAACCTAACCATAGCCAGTGCCTGTGCTTACCCGTCTCACCACCCCTGCAACCACGCCCTTCCCAACAGCCCCTCCCCTTCTCAGCAGCCCACCGCTGTGTCATATCTCAGAACACATAAGGACCCTGCCCCATCATGATGGCTTCAAGGGCGCATATCTTCTGAGGGGGCAAACATTGCCTGTGTTAATACATTCTAGGCCGTAACATCATTACTAACTTCCCCTATGCCCTCTGTACACTGCTCATGCCATAGAACCGTCTCTGCCTCTGCAAGTCTGCGCTGGGACAGTCCTAATAAACACGCCGCAGGGGGCCAATCCTGCATAGCGATCCCTCCTCTCGCTACCCGTTCTGCAATTCCATGGCAGAAGCCTTTAGTCACTGGCCAGGACCAGAACATGTGCAGCAGATCCGCTTCATTATTTGTGCATCTGTGGCCGTTCTGAGCACCCGCTCCTGGGAACTGGGATATTGCATGCATATATACGCCCTGTATGTGACATATAACTGTGTCAATTTAATTCTTGCATTCCTAGACACCTTCCTTGTGTACTTCAATGCATTTGCCCATTCTCCATCTGTAAATACCCATCCCATGTCTGCCTCCCACTTGGGTCTTACCCTAAGTTCCGCTATGTTAAAGGGATTGAGCAGCAGTTTGTAGAGCCAAGCGACCACTTGACCCTTCTCCGATAGGTCGTACAAAGAATCCAGTACCGGGTCACCCTTCATACCACTCCAGAGGTCCGACCATCTAATTACATTTTTTTTTATCACGTCAAGGTACGTCAGGAACAGGCCTTTAGGTATATCATACCCCTCCGTCAACTCAGGGAAATCCATCAACACTCCTTCTCTAAACAGATCCCCCAGCATAATTATCCCATTGGGTTCCCAGTGCAGCCTGATACAAAGGACCTCGCAGTGGCGTATTCCGTATGTTGCTGCCAGGGGTATGTTCTCAGAATATGGGTACCCGCACATTTACAAGTCTCCAAAGTCTGTGCC
The DNA here is from genome assembly GCF_040938575.1 of Ambystoma mexicanum. Taxonomy (NCBI): domain Eukaryota; kingdom Metazoa; phylum Chordata; class Amphibia; order Caudata; family Ambystomatidae; genus Ambystoma; species Ambystoma mexicanum. Next base: position 1,121,585,629 of record NC_090935.1, on the reverse strand, counting down.
ATACTTTCCAACCCAGTTCCAAGAGCATGGACCTCTTGCACAATCTAGCGTCCTGCACCCACAATACTTCCCTCAGATAACATGGCTTCACTATCTCCTGTAGGAGTCCGGTATCCAATAAGTCCCCTTCAGCCAGCAAGCTCATGACAAGGTGTAATTGTCACGCTAGGTAACAAGATTTGAAGTGCGGCAGCTTCATTCCACTGTCTTTGTAATATCTGCATAAGGTGCGCATCAAGATTATGCACCTCTGCCCTTCCATATGAAGCCTCTAATGTTGGAGTCCAGCTTCCAGAAAAACGACTTGGGAATATCATAGGGTATATTCACGAAGTGATACAGTAGGCGTGGCAGTACCACCATCTTGAGTAGCGCCACTCTACCAATCATCAACAGGGAGAGCTTCTGCCAAAATTGCATGGATTTCTCAACCCCCTGATAATGCCTCAAGGTATTCATTTAATGCTCCTTCCTGGGATCATGGTACACATTCACTGCCAGGTATCGGAAGGTGTCCACCACCCACTTCAGCTCTAGATCCGGCAGACATCTCTATTCCAGTCCAGCTAAGCCTGCCAGGGGGAACAGACTCGACTTGTCCCTACTAATAGTGATGCAGGATGGCTTTGCAATATTATCTAGAACTTCAAGTACGCGAAGCAAATTGGTCTCAGGGTGTTGTAAATAGAGCAACATGTCATCCAGGTACAACAAAACCCCAGGTATGCTAGCATCAACCAGTATGCCTTGTAAGAAACCAATGAGTGTTCTCACATCTACTCCCCAGAGATCCTCTATGCGGGTGGCATGGGAAAGGTCATCGCTTTTGGATCCTGCCCCTGGGGGTGGACAAGCGTGGGAGGATAACCTGGATAGAGGGTCCTCAGGGATTGGAAGTGGGGTGCCCATAGGTGAGACACTGTATTCCATATCTTCCTTTCTGGAAGATACCCCTATACTAGAAAAGGTTATGGGTCACTGTTCATCTGGTTCCATGGTTTCTGAGAACGGTAGGAATCCATATCACACTAGATATGTTAAAAGGAAGAGAAAGGATACAGATGAAATACATGGGAATACATCTCAGTATTCCCCTTATCCTCAGGATAGTCAACTTGATATTTCCCCGAACTTTATGAGTCATTACAAAAATGTTCCATTTCACTCCACTGTTAATGTGTATAACAATACTGAGACGAGGATGAAACAACTAGATTACGTCCATTGCCTATTCAAGTACTGGGGCGAAGAAGAGACCTGAAGGTCAGGCATGTCCCGTTGATTTGCTTAATTATGGTCAGGCAAATCAGGCAAGGCAAACCCTTGATTCGCACCTGCAGTCTGTTAGACAAGCACAGGAGCATAAAAGTTGGAGTCGACAGCAGCCGTCAGAGAGACCGGGAATCCTGGAGAGCAGAAGGGCCAGAGTGGAAGCTGTGTGGGAAGAGAAGCCAAGATGCCAGTACACCACGAGAAGCACTGTGAATCCTGTTGTATGGTGAACGCTGATCGGAGGTCCCAAAGCGATCTAGGCAAGCAGCAGGCACTACAAGAAGGCAAAGGCGAAGCTCTGCATAACAGCCGGCAAGTGCAAAGTGGAGCGCCCAGCATTTGGCAGTTCTTCAGAAGATGAAAGACAGAGATGCTGATACTAGGTAAGTGTCTGGGACACTTAAAATGCCCAGGGCGTTCGAAAGAGACCGAACAAGCATAATGTCCATGCCAAACTGAATGAATTAAGCAGAAGTAACCTAACAGTGAATGAAGCAAACTACGTTACTTATATTGAATGCTGAACTGAATGAAAGGAAAGAAAGTAATGTATCGCATTGAATGAAACAAACGTTACTTATAATAAATGCTGAACTGAATGAAATAAGCAAAAGAAACCAAATGCTTTCAATTAAACAAACAACGTTACATATATTGAATACCGAACGGAATGAAACAAGTGAAAATAACTTAACGTATGGAATGAACCCAACTACATTGCTTCTAATGAATATCTAATTGAATGAAATAAGTGAAAGGAACTTATGGTAAATACCAGACTGAATGAACTGAACAAAAGCCACCATTATTGAATACTGCATTGAGTGAAATAAGTCAGCTGACCTTTATTGGAATACAGATATTGAATTGTATGAAAGCAACACCTATAGTAAACTGAAGAAAAGAAATAAAGGTGGTAAAGTTGTGTAGCTGCACTTTACGAAACTGTTTGTGGAATCCAATCTTGAACTTAGAAAGAAATCTGAAAGTTCCTGGCTGCGTGAATTGTAATGGATGGACTGTGTGGTCTAAAACTGCACCAAGACCAGAGAGCTACTAATAGTGGAACAAGGATGATGTAAAAGTGAATGTTATGTTCTTGGTTGCCTGAGCTATTATGGGTGCACTGTGTGGTCTGAAACTGCGCCTGGACCAGAAAACGTCTTTATGTCAACAAGGAAGCTTTCTGAAGTCAAAGCAGGAAACCAAATATTGACAAACGTCAGGCTTGGGGAAGGGAACCCTGAGTTATGTAAATTCAGCTTAAAGACTAAAGCTTCAAGATACTTTCTTTTGATATTAACATTAAGCTTGGGGAAGAGACCCGAAGCTTTGGTGTCCTGGAACTGTGTCATCTTGGAACTGTGTTGAACTTGGTGGAACTGATTTCATGTAATGCTCAACGGAGTAGAAACTGAACTGTGTGGTTAACTTATTACCATTTGGGAAAGAAAGCTGATGAATAAGCTAGAGTTGGAAGTAGCTCCAAACTATATCTCCGAAAACTATTTGAGTTATGGTTAATGTCCCTACACCTTGTTTTGTATTAGTTGTGAGGGCAAGTATAGGTTTTAGACACAGACAGACTTTTACGTTTGAACTTACTGACACTGACATTCCTTAGTTTATTTAGGTAGGGAAATCCCACCTTAGAATACAGCAAATTAGGCCTTACTCCATCCTGACATTTTCTTTAATAAAAGATTGTTCAACTTTGAATCTGTTGTCTGTGTCTCATTCCACGATGCCAAACTCACAGCCTGCGTCCAAGAACTCTGCACGGAGCAAACACTGCAAAGGGCTCCAGGGCCATGATAATGGGAGAAAGTGGGCACCACTGTTGGGCTCCTTAGCGCAGGTCACATCCTTTCGATATATGTTTCCTAGTCCTTACTCGTGCCCTCAGCATCGTATATATCAATTTTACTCACTGCAAGTATCATGGAACCACACCAATGTACTGCAATGTGGCGTATAACAAGCTTATTCGAACTGAGTGAAAAGCCTTGACTGCATCTAATGAGGCCACCAAATAATCTGACTCAACATTCCTGGTTCTGTTTATGACATGGTGCAATCTACGCAAGTTCCAAGAGGTACTCCTGCCCAGAACAAATCCCGTCTGGTCCGGATGTATATGGGCACCGATCACATTCCTCAATCGGTTCGCCAGGAGCGCAGTTAGTATCTTTCAGTGCTGGTTGACCACTGACAGCGGTGTGTATGAGCCGCATTCCAAAGGAGGCTTGATGGGCTTGAATATTGGCACTATAATGGACTCTCTCAAGCTGCTCGGCAGCCGCCCTTTTTGCATGCCTCTGCCAGCATCTCTAAGAGTCTAGGCCTGAACTTGTTCACGTATTCCATGTAAAAGGCTGCTGGGAGGCCGTCTGCCCCTGGTGTTTTACCAGAAGGCAGTGTGAATAGACTTCCTTCAATTCATCGTCAGAGAGTGGGGCGTCCAGCATTTCTGCTTGCTCCAGATCCAGACAGGGCAGCCTGGCCTGTGACAAGGGTTTTCCTATATCCCTTGCGCTACCCGCTGTGTCAGTGCCATACAGCTGCTCATAAAAACTGCTAAAGACTGTATGTATCTTGTTTTGGGCTTGCCACTCTACTCTGCAGTCATCTTTGATAGAATTAATCATTTCTCATTTTTCCTCTGTGCGGCACAGCCAAGCCAATACCCTTACCGGTTTATCTCCACTCTCGTGAAGTTTCTCAATGTATTTTGCATAATCATATTTGCCCAGTCTTTCCTAATCTGCTATGCAGGCCTACTGAAGCTCAGTACGTTTCCCCTGATACCTCTCAGGCTGTGCCACCCTGCTCTCCATCTCCTTCTATCTTGGACTCAGTTCTAGACATACTGTTCTGCAGGTCTTTCCGAATGCCTCCCATCTTGATCATCGCCTGCCGTCTCATCACACCCTTAAATTATTCCCACAGGGCTCTGGCGCTTTCCACACTGACAGAGTTGAGGTAAATAAACTCCTCAATCTTATCCCCCATATGCGTTCTGAACGACTCATCGAGCAGTGCCTCAGCCCGCATCTCTGCGTGAATACTAGGGGTCTGCGCGCTAATCTTTGCCATGTTACCGCAAGTTGTGCATGGTCTTAAAGGATCCTTGCTTTGTATTCAGCATTAACGAAGTCACCCAGGGACTCCCTGCTTGCGAACATATAATCGATCTGCGTGTGTACCCCATGAGGACTAGAATAATATGAATTACCTCTGCTATCCCAATGTAGCAAACTCCAAATGTCCCCCAGCATAAGGTCCCGCAACAAGGAGCCCAGTACTTTCGGCGGCGGAGATGGATTCTTATGTCTAACATCAGAGCTATCCAACCTGGGGTTAAGGGTACAACTAAATTGGCCACCCCATATCCACATGGATCCCCTGTATGATGCCAGCCTAGAGTACAATGACCTGTAGAAGGAGGTAGCATCCTGATTGGTTGTGTACGTATTAATAATGCAGACCTCTGTTTGCTCCAGAAAAACAGGTACGACGACCATTCTGCCTTCATTATCACACTTAGACTCAAGTAGTTTGAAGGGTACCAATGGGGCCATCCATATGAGAGTGTCCCTTGCAAATGCTGAGTATACAGATCCGTATACATGCCCTCCCCACTTCTTACTAATCATGGCCTGCCTAGTGGCAGTAAGATGCGTCTCCTGTAGGAGGATGATCTTGGACACTTTTGCCCGCAGATAAGTCTAAACCCTATTCCGCTTAATAAAACTGTTTAACCCTCGTACATTCTGGAAGATGATGTTGATATCACTCATGGATACCATATGTGCTCCCAGAAGTCCCACTCGCCTGCCTCTGCTACTTCTTATCCAAGTCATCAAGCATATGCCAATTTTGCTGAGACTGCAAATCAGTGGTAGTAAAGCGTCCCCATGTTCTGTACAAGTGCACCTCTAACCTAATCACTGCACGCGCCGCTAGCAGGGGCGTGCAATTAAGCATTGCATCAACCGGGACCATTGTATAGCGCAGTAAAAAACTTAAACAAACATAAAACCTAACACAAACACTCAGCATCCTCAACAATTGCCCAACAGCACACAGCTTGTTCAGGAGCAACCAATTCTCACACTTGGCCAGCTTCCCGCTTTACCAGTCTGCCACTCCCGCCGCCCGGTACCTATAACTGATATCCAAATAGAGGTGTAACTTCATTGGGGGGACCGAAGGCACCGTAATGATGGGTTAGCCGGACACAGTCCAGGCTCTCATTCAAGTCAAGATTCCCTCTCCCGCTATACACAAGTTTTAGTGCCGCACTGCACCCCATTGTCTCAGGGTCCGTTATGGCAGTGAATCCTCAGCCAATCAAGTTGCTGTGTCATTTCTAATGTGGAGCGGGGTGACCTTAATCATATGCATCCATGCATGGGCTCCTTCGGTGCTGTCGAAGAAATGCGACTTACCATTGTGTAGTATCTTAAGCCTGGCTGGGTAAATCAACATGTAATCCATACCCACTTGCTGAAGCTGCACCTTGGTGGGGCCAAACAATGCTCTTTGTTTCTGCACTGGTAGCGTGTAATCCAGGTACATGGCCAGTTTGGCAGGCCCCCTTTCAATAGCCTCCGCCCTGTCTGCAGAACACCAGTATTCTCTCCCTATCTTTGTAGTTCATGATTTTTGCAATCAGTGGTCTCGGGGGTGCCCCAGGCGGGGCTTTTCTAGTTAAGGAATGATTTACATGCGCTACTGTGAAGCCCTGCATTAAATTGCAAGCCCAACCTCATTCAGCAGCATGTTTTCAATATATGTCGTGGGGTCGCTTCTCTCTGCTCCTTCGGGTAATCCCAGCATCTGAATATTATTCCGTCTAGCTCCTCCTTCTGCGTCCTCAGCCCTGTTCTTTAGTGATTTCACTTTTATCTTCAGTTCCTGCACCTCTGACAGAGCTCCTGCAATCTGTTGTGTTTTCTCTTTGGCCTGCGTTTCTACAGTCTTCATTCCGTCAGCAAGCGCACAGACATCCTGCTTGGGGAGGCCTGCATCAATAATAACCTCATCTATCTTCCTCTATAACGTTGTTTGTAATGCAGCAATGGCCTTTAAGATTTTTTTTTCTTCCGCCTTGTTTCTGGAGGCGAGGATGTCCGTGTAGCACTGTCCCCATCGTGGGGTGTGCCTCCGCCCTCTCCTTTCCACGCAAAGGCCCCCATTTTGGTCTGCTTGGTTTTACCTCTTTGGTGCTTGTACGGCATTTGATCAGGAAGGATGTTAAGATGGATTTCTGAACTCTGACCTGGTGGGCAGAGGTTCAGAAGGCCAGCCTAGTTTCTTGGAACAGGGTAACCTTCTGGACAAGCCAGTCCAATCAAGGCAGTATTGGTGGCAGTCAAGACTAGGTCTCAGGTGGGGTGAGGTTGATCGAAAGCCCACAATGAGCACACACAGTAAACAATACCACAAATTACTCTCAGTCAGGTGCATATATCAAAAATACTTATATATTTATTAAAGGCCTTTTAAGTCCAACACAAGATGAAACCACAGCAATATTAACAATTCAAACACAACCTTATATTAGGGAACATATACACATTAACTATTGGCCAAAAGCAATATTAAACAAGTAAGGATCTGCAACCTGTAACAGAAGAGAGTCAGACAGTGAAAATATACTTTAGGCAATTCTTCAGGAGTCTCAACCCTAACTAATAGGCAGTCCAAGCCCTACGAAGTGTGGAGGCTTGTGCTCAAAAGTATGTTTAGTGCAGCAATGCTCGATCGTGAGTTTAAGTACAACAACATGTCTCTTCAAGGGGCTGTAGTGTTGTAGAAAGGGGGTAAGGCGATGAAGAATAGAGTTTCACTATTCGAGGAGGGTCTACACAAGGGCACAGAGTTATTTCCAGGAATCGGGAAGTGGATGGTAGTTCAGACTATCCTAACAAAGGTGAGTGGCCCTTGGGGGGCCATTGTGCGTAAAAGTCTATGGATGAGCCAGGGGCCACTGGTAAGTGTTGCAAGTACTCACCGACCCTCTGCGTAGTCTGCACCAAACTTCCATACGAGCTGGTCAGTTCACTGGGAGGTCCAGGAACACTTCAGAAGGGGCTCGTTAGCAGGTTAAGCAGGAGGTGCTGAGAATAGTTAGTCCCACTACTCCAACGGGTCAAAGCCCCCCTGCAGGCCTTCTGTGATCGATGTGAAACAGGGGCTCTGATGGGACAACAGTGGTGTCAGGGTGCCAATCTTTCTAACGTGTCACCAGCGGTTCTGCAGATATGTTTCTTTGGTTCAGGATACTTGGCTCCTTTATTAAGTTTGGTGAGAACTTAGAAGATCGACCTGGAATGGGTGTAGAGTGCCTTCTCTTATCCAAAGTTTGCTTCACGACAAACAAAGGGATCCAATGGGGGATCTGCTCACATTCAACCATCCCAGACGTGGACCAATCACAGACCACGGTGGTCCAAGTCATCCCAGCACACCAGACATCCTGGCAGCCAGGATGTGTATTGGAACTAGACAGCTCCAGCCCACATCCTGTGTGCACACACACAAGGCATGCAGAAGCCCACGAAAGCGTAGGTTTACGCAGGGATCTGCATGACCAAATAAGGAATTTCCCGGGTCTGCTCGACCTGGGGAAGGCAAAGGGACAAAATTGCCAAAGGACAGAACAAAGGACTTCATGGCAGGGTCATTTCAGGCACTGGCCAAAGTCCTGGGCCAAACGCGGTAAATGCAGTCTGGACCATTGAAAAAAGTCAAAATGCTTTAAAAAGTAACTTCTGCCACCACCTCTGTCCTGGGCACACTTGTAAATTCACCAAAAATCCTTTGGGGGTATCTAGGGCCATAAAAATTAAAAAGAGAACCCAGCAGACTGTACTGGAAGGTACATTGCGCACTGATAAAAAGTTACCAAGAAATGGCAACAAAGTGAACGACTAAAGGAAACAAAGTCTCCCAGTACTGACGGTCTGAAGGGCATGTCAGTTGCCCTTTAACAAGATGAGCAATAGCCCAGCAGAGTACAGCAGAAGGCTGGGCTTCACTGGAAAAAGTCAGGCTAGGATGGTCAGACAAAAGCAAAAAGTTGGGGGGGTTCACAACTGGAGGAAAATCAAACATACATGGAAATCTTTCCTAACAAAGGATGTCTAAGTAATGCGTCAGTATGAGTCTGCTGCATTCACAGAAACAATTAAGTATTTCCTCTACACTAGACTGAGCTTGCGGTGCTAAACTGCAGTTTTCCGGGGTATTTTCTAGGCTGGTGAATCGAAGGGGTGAGCCAGTGCTCTCTCCTCTGCAGGGGTAGTATATAACCAGGTGGCTGCTCTTAAGTCCAGTACTCTCAAGCACGTGTTGGCATCAGACCTGTCCAGGAAGCATCTTACTGTGTTATTTGAAATCCGTTTATGGCACAGATGGACAGGCAAAATTGTTGAGACTGGTTTTCTTTAGTACTGTTAGTCCTGGTGACCGTGTCGCTATATATCCGTATATATGTATGCCCCCACAGTCCTGTCCACGTGCCGTGTCTAAGGCGCTTTTACTGATAAGCACCATATCACACCACTACACTTACTCTCTACTATACACCATCATTCAACTAGAACACAGCTATACCCCTGATAATTCGGCCTAGCTGTTCCCTACGAATACAACCCCATGAACACCTCATTACCCTAATAAAACGCAGCTAGCTGAGCACATTCCGGCTTGCTGTTCACATAGGCGTTCCTCAGGCCTAACGCAGCCAAAACCCAGTCTAGGTGTCCACCCACCAGACTGCACACATCCAACTGATATCTTCAGCACCACACCTATCGCTAGGAAGCAGCTATCATCCAACAACTACACTGCATAGCCCGCTCCAGGCACACTTCACTGTGCCACGGGACTGCTCCTCTGCAGCTGTCCCCGTGTCCAGAGGCCCCTCTGTGCGTCCACCAGGGCACGCCTACCTTCTGCATAGGTGAGACATCCCGGTCCCAGCAGCAGTCTGCACACGACAGAGACCTCTCCAGGCACACCCCGCCATGTCCCCAGACCATGATCCTGCAAACGGTTTGCCAGTCAGCCACCGCCTATGGCTTTAGCAGTGGCGCCCCGACCCCTTTACCCCTCATAGACAGTACAGTCCCAGCGACCGACATCATATGGCCACCCCCCTACAAATCGCCTCCTCACTGAGACCCTGCACAGGGTTGCTGGACCACAGATCACTTTGGCCCACAAGCACCGTCACTGGCAAGCAACTTCCGTATCACCAGGTGGCCGATGCTATTTTCCGGCGGACGCTTACCACTCGATCTTCCTCAATCCTGGTGTCACAGGAATGGGCGTTGCTCGCCGAGTCTTTCCTGGCCCCCATGCAATGTTCTTTGACAATTTCCGTTGTACAATCCAGTAAATGCACTGTAGGGCATATAATTAATCACGGATCAAGCAGAAGCTCGCTCTGGATACGTCTTCACAGCATGGCTGCTGGCCTTCCATGAGAACCTTAACTCAAAATATCAAGTTGTATGTATATGATATGATATGATATGGCATTTGTAACGCGCCTATACACAAGTGTTTCAAGGCGCAACGAGGCAGGGAGGGGGAACAAGGGGAGGCAGACAATGATCCGACTAGGCCAGGTGTCATTCAGATCGCGCAAGTGCATGGGTAGAGGGGAAGGGAAAAGTGCAAGGGGGAAAGGGAAAGGGGAAAGTGCAGTACAGGGTTAGTAAAATACAAGATAAATAATAAGGGCCAGCTGGTGGCAAGTGCAAGATAAGTGCAGACAAGTGCTGGGAAGGGGGGCTGTAGGGATACAGAGACAGTCCTGCAGTGCAGGGATTGCCAGGGTGGCAGTGCAGGGGAGAGTGGCTGGGCCAAGGACCGAGATCGGTGAGTGGCCCAGTTGCAGATTCAGTGCAGTTTCAGTGATTTAGCAGGGGAGAGGGGGAGAGAAAGCAGAAGCAAAGAGGAAGGTTTTGAGGTGCTTCCGGAACCGGAGATGGTTCTACTCAAGTTTCAGGGAGGCAGGAAGGCTGTTCCAAAGGGATCTCCCCCCAACTCGTTGCTTGGAGAAGCGGCTGACCCTGAGGGAGTTGGAGGCGGATGAGCGAAGAGCTCGAGAAGGAAGATATTTAGGAAGAGAGAGTTGAAGGTATTTTGGCCCCAGGCCCCAGAAGGCCTTGTGGACAATGCAGAAGGTTTTGAACTTAATCCTCGCAGCCACTGGGAGCCAGTGTAGCGATTTCAGTCCTGGAGAGATACGGTCCCTGGGCTTGAGGCCAAGGACAAGTCTCGCAGTCCTGTTCTGGATGAGTTGCAGAGGGCAGAGAGTAGAGGCAGGCAGATTTAGATAGAGGCTGTTACAGTAGTCCAGCTTCGAGAGAACCAATGCTCTGGAGACAGTGAGCTTCTGGGGGAAGGAGAGGAAAAGAAGGATGCCTCTGAGGAGGTGCAGCTGGTAGTGTGACTTCTTAGAAACGTCAGAAATGCGAGGAGAGAAGGAGAGTGTGGAGTCGAAGATGACCCAGAGGTTTTTTGCCTTGCAGGTAGAAGCAGGAAGAGGGCCAAGAGAGGCCGGCCAGAGAGCTGCAGGGAAGGAGGGAATGGGTGTGCCGATGGGTAGAATCTCAGTCTTACTATCATTAAGGCAGAGGTTATTGGCGGCACACCATTCCTGGATAGCAGAAAGACAGTCTGAGATGAGGGAAGGAGAAGAGGAGGCTGAGGGTAGCCTGAAAATGAGCTGGGTATCATCCGCATAGCACTGAAAGTTGGGGCAGAGAGCGGCGATGCGGTGGGCAAGGAGTGCCAGATACTGGTTGAACAGCCAGGGAGAGAGATTAGATCCTTGGGGGACACTACAGGTAAAGAAAAAGATGTCAGAGAGGAAGGACCCCAGTTGGACCTGGGAGGGTCGATTGGAGAGGAAAGAGGTCAGCCATGCCAGAGCCTGACCAGTGATACCCAGGTTATCACGGAGACGGTTGAGCAGGATGGCATGCTTGACAGTATCAAAGGCAGAAGAGAGATCGAGCAAAATGAGAACACACGGAGTGTTAGAGTCAAGGTTCGAGAGCAGGTCCTCACAGATGTTCAGGAGAGCAGTTTCCGTGCTTCTGGCAGCTCTGAAGCCAGACTGATCGTCATGAAGACTACCAACAGATTCAGGATGGAGATTAAGCTGGGAGATGGCCAGTTTCTCCAGGAGCTTGCCCAGGAAGGGAGTGATGGAGATTGGGCGATAGTTAGCCGGGCAGGAGGGGTTGGAAGAGGGTTTCTTAAGAAGAGGGTGCACAATGGAGTGCTTAAGGGGGAATGGGAAGACTCCAGAGGCGAAGGAGTGATTGCAGAAGTCAGCCAGGGCAGGAGCCAGGGAGTCGATGTGGTCCTTGATAGTTTTGACGAGACTTTCATAGATCGGACTCGTCTGGAAACCTCGTCAGCAGAAAAAAGGTGAAAGGCAGGGGTATATAAATTAAAAAGAATATTATAGACTATCTACTTTTATATATACTGCATATTATGCAGAATTAAAAAAGCAGACATTGAAATAAAAGAAATCAAAAGTGAATGATGACAAAGTGAATTGGAAAATCCCTAACAGGCTGATATGTGCCACATACGATATGTGTGGACAACAAATGTTTTTCAAAAACCATGACTGGATTAGTTCTCTGCAAACGGCAGAACAAAGTTGCTCTCTGTGTGACTTTTACCCACTACAGCTGCATCAGTCGCATTGATCAAAGTGTACAATATACATTATACAGGAAAGATTCGGAGATTGATTGACTAATTGAGATTCTGGCTGTGCACTAAATAGCATGGGACCCCTTTTGTATACATTGAATGTTAGAGTGCAACTTCCTACAACAACATTTAGAACAGTATTTAACGTATGTGAAAAGAGAATAACGCAATGTCAGACCAGAGAACCATGCACCCAGTTCCTGCCTTGACCAACTTTCATTTGCTCTACCGAAGACTGGATGTTCCATATCAATCTACATAATGCTTCTGCTACTTCAAAATCATTAAGGATGTGTAACATATTTGCTTCTGGAAGAGCAAGAGCCATAAAATACAGACATTACCCTCTCAGAGGTTGTAACATGGAACTCATTTGCTCTCCCACCAGAGATAGGTTGAGTTGGAGGGAGGTTTTCGGCGTGAGCACCGATGCCAAGCCATGAAAATCACACTAGCAAGAACTTTACGGACTCAAAGATCAGAAACCACTGAGCCAAGAACAAATCGTCACAGAGGAAGAGACACATACATAACTGAAAACTGATACCAATAGTGAAGAAGAGCACCTCTTGGAAGGACATTTATGCTAACACTAATGGTCCATACATTGTAAACATAAGCATACAATCCACGGTTGGAGTGATCAACCTGTGTATTACTGCTGTTGCTACTCTGGGAGAGTAAAAACAAGAGGTGTGAATTGGAATAGCAGGCAAATTGTCTCTTTGGTGACAGCTTCGAAAAATCAATGCATGTGCAAAATCTGTTTTGATTTTTTCAAGATTTTTACGTGCACACTTATGACTGTATTCTTAAAAGATTTTGGAAATTGGATCATCCAAACATGAGGTAATAACTGTTACAGAAAAAAAATATATCAGTTTATCTGTAAATGTGCCGAAGGGCTGGTGCCTGGAGGGACATAATGAAATGAAGATTATACCATGCAAAGCACAGAAAGCATAAAAAGATACAAAACCCTAACAGACACCAAGCGCCTAATTCACAGAAGCGTTTTATAATGGCAAAACACCATTCTGAAACGTTCTGTGAATCAGGGCCCTAGTGTTTCATGTGCAGTACGGCTAGAGGGGCAATCCGAAATAAATATCCAGCACAGCACAGAAGAACATCTGAAGCGCCCCCAACCCTCTCACAAACCCATGCTCAGTCGGCCCAGAGGGGAAAAGTGAAATGAAGACTATACTGCTCAATGCACAAGAACATCCACAGACCCCAGGACACACATGCTCACCTAGTTCCATGGAATAAAGTGTACAAGAGATCAACCAAACCGGAGTTATTCACTTTCTAAGAATAAAATGTATATATATGCATGTGCATGTGCAGTAGGGCCAGAGAGAGAAAACTAAGTGAAAACTATACCGCACTACACAATAAAAATCTGCAGCCCCTAACACACCCATTTGGCTGGATGGACAAAACGAAATCAAGAATGTACAGTGCAATCCACAAAAACGTCCACAGGCATCCCCACCCCCTCAACCAGACCGACACACATTCACACAGGCACCCATTCGTCCATAGGCAGTATGGTAGGGCAAAGCGAAATACACACACATCGAGGCACACAAAACATACTGCTGCACCAGTGGACACAGACACGCCATCACCAAAAGGCAAACCTCTCCTCTTTGTTGTATAAACAGCATATAAATAGAGTACTTGTAAAATAATCTGCAAACACCAACAAAATAGCTTGCAGAAAATAATTGAAATAACATGCATGCACCTTAAACACTGCAAAGAAATCGTTGAACATAACTCATGTATAAATCATAGAATACTGCCTTACAAAAAACTAAGAAACCAATGGAAAGAAAGTAAAAAAAATTAAGGTAACTACGTATTATATTTTACAGGCTACAAATTGTAAGCATGCAACATTAAGGTTAAACCTATTAAAAAAAATAACATTGCCGGAACATTACCTCCCCATTACAAATAACATGTCAGAAAGTAAGTTCTGCAAATATGTATATGTATACACTATAGCCCAATAACATACCACGATATATACCAAACAAAAAGCACATTCGAAAAACCCAGATTAGGGGTTTAGACAATAGTCCTAAAATAAACATGAAATGAAATCATTTGAAAGCATACACTCATGCCTACGCAAAGAACTATCTCACAAACACATATACACTTTCTACCACCTTCATACCACAGTTCACGTACAATAATAACTAAAATTCAAATGCTAAGTACACGCCAGCACTGAAATGGGTGAGTGGCTTCAGAAATGTTATTTTTATGCTGTTCGTGTTTAATAATAGCTTAACCCTTAACATTGGCATTCATGACGGTGCAAAATGACCTGTATGTCCCTGTTCATTTAGAGAGTGCCTGACACACCTGTCTATGCAGCCGAAAGAATTGCCCTATTCCACTCTGAGCTCTGAAATAAATGTTACATTACACTGTTTGAATGTCATACATTAGTGTGACAATGTGATGGCAAATATTAATATCGCGATTTGTTTTCGGAATGAGTGTAATTTACTATACACAGTATGATATGATAAAACGTTAACTGAAATTAGTCCCCTCACCTCAACCCCCAACAAAAAGTGATACTTTACTTTAAAATCCCCGGTTGCTGGAGAGCAAGATGTGATTTTGGAATCCACATTTTTTCCAGTAAAAAAGTGCGTGCATCGCCTGTTTTTGCTTCCGTGGAAGTTCTTTGACAATTATGTTAATATATAATGGTCCGAACGGCAGTTTATGAAACGCTCTTTTATTTGTTTTATATACATGCTCTACCCGTTTGAACCACTTCCAATGTTGACAGCTATAGTACTTTTGAACATTCAGTACAGGTCCAGGGATTTTCGCAGCCACATACAATTTGGTCATGTGGCAATATCAGAATTAGATTCTGAGGATATCCCGATTTTCTTTCTAATGCCATAAATGTGAAGCTTCGGGTACAAGGAAGGCACTCAAGTGTATTTTACTTTTAACCGAAGATAAATACATGAGGATAGAAAAAAAAACTCGAATATGTATATGCCTTGTTCCAATCTCATGCAAGGTCTGCGGAGGGAGAGACAGTGCACGGCCCCTTTAAACTGGAAACTGCAGCCTGCCGGGGGCCCAGTCAGAAAGTAGAAGTGCTCGATGCAGTCTATCGTTTACAGGTGCGAGTTGCCTCTGCTGTGTAAAACCGTCGATGTAGCGGTGTCCCCTGTTCCTATAGTGACGTTCGGCCCAGGAAATGAAGAAGGAGAAACATAACTGCTGAACTTATGCAGAATTCACGCAGGGCCGCGTACAGGTGCACGTCGCCTCTGAGCCCGTGAGGAGAGCGCGGTTCTAGTCGCGCCACTACTGGGCCTTCGCCGACATCGCCCGAGCGCCCTGGTAGTGCCAGTCTTTCTGCACATGCGCACATGCGCACTGCGAGTGCAGAGTGGAGGTCAAGAGACATGGGGCGCGGGGACGCCGTTGACCTCAGGTCCGCCGGCAGTGGCTGCTCACAGGCCCTAAGTGGTCCTATGTCAGGCAACCCGGTGTTGGTTGCATTCCAGGGCCTTTCGTCTCTCTTTCCCCAACTAAGTTTACTTATTAGGGCAAATCTCAGAAAGCATCCAACTGTTTGGGATACTTACGTGTGACAGCGATCAGTTTACGAGAGCTCTAGGTCACAAATAGGTAAACACAACGGTATGCGAAGGCGTAAAGAGCGCACGTTTGTCTTGGACTATGTGCATATTAATCATCAAAACGTACACATGACATTGTACACCTGTTCCGTGAAATGAACGGAGTAAAAATAACGAATGGACGGTCCAACTTGAGATTCCTCTGTGGACATTGAGGAAACAAATTAAGAAATCCTCAGGCAACCCAAACACTTTCGATCATGTGTCTGAAAAGCCCCGATAGGTGTACATTTGCCCATACACCTCCATGTGTATGGGGCTCCTCCATGCATGTGCATAGCTCTCAACCATTTGCCTTGCAAAAGCGGGTGAAATCACCCGATTTTGTTTTTGGCGGGTGAGACGCCCATTGGAATGAATGGGAGTGCAGGAGGCTTGGCGGGTGAGTCAGCCCTTTGCAAGGCGGGTGACACCCGCCAAAAGCGTGTGAGTTGAGAGCTATGCATGTGTATATGGGGCACTCCGCATAACGGGAGCGAAGAAACACAGCCGCCTTTTCTTAGCGCCTCGGAGGGTGAAAGATGTGTGTCCAGACAGCTATGCCAGCTGCGGGTAAGTAACAGGTGAGCAGAGCTTGCAGCATGACAAACTCCTGGGCGGCGTGCAAGCCCGCAGCCCCCTGCCCCCCCCAAAAAAACATGGGGCAGCTCGTGACAAACGGGTTGGATTGGGACCACAACCGCGGGCCCACCAGAAGAGCAATCGCACTCGTTGCAGCACTTTCAACAAGTAAAAGAAAATATCAATAGTAAAACAGAATGTTCATTAATGAATAAACAAAACTGGAAAATAGTTTGCAGTGTAAGCATATATTGCTGTTAGCATACTTTTCTTGGAGCGACAGTTGCTGCGCGTGTACACCTGGGAGTTTGTGTAAAAAGGCACCCTCATTCGGTGTATATGGTGGGCAGTAGGAGGGCCACGGTGAAGGCAGATGAGATGAAGGAACCGAACCACCCCACAAATGAAGGGATCATCTCTCCGGCGGGTGGCAAGGACGGGAGCTTGGGAAAGGACTGGCTGGATCACACTCGCCACGGAAGTGGGCACGCGCCAACCGAGGACGCTTAAACATTGTATCTGCCCTCCCTCCCCCCATCCCCCCCACACCCCCAGGTCGGTCTGGGCCATAAAATAGACTCGGGCACCAATGACAAAGTGGCCCACCGTTACAAATGGCTATTCAAAAAAAAGTGGCCCACTTTGACCAACAAAACTGGCCCACACTAGTATTTTGTGTTTTTGGTTCGGCCATGGGCCTATTGCCCTATAGCCTGTCCAAGCCTGATCCCCCCCTCCTGTCTTCACAGAAACAAGGGCACTGACTGCTCTCCAATTACTCCCACCAGTCAGCCCCTTAAGCGGGACATATGAACAGTGCCTATTTTCTGAACACAAATGACAGCTTTTCTCTAGGATGACATTGTCCAACTATGGGACGCAATGAACTCGTTCTATAGTGCCATCAATGTATCAACTATGTGGCCCAAAAGAAAAGTGCGCTCCTTTTCATGTCAGCCTGGAGACAAACACGTTTTCATTGTTGCTCGATAACGTGCGCCCCACCCCCTCCACGGGCCCTACTCCCTTCCAAAGGAGTGAGTGGACTCAGCCCAATCTAAGCAGGGGATTTGGCTTTGCTTCTCGTAGAAGGGGGCTAGTGTTGTGCTGCAGTTTTTCTATTACCAGGGTGAGTGCAGAGAAATACATCGAAACGTATGCAAAGATGAGTTTTGGATTTGACAGAAGTACATACGTTATGCTTAAAACTCTCTCCTTTCCACACAACACAAAGTCCAATCACTGCATCCTGCATCCCCTCGCCCCCGCAAAGGTCCCATATTCTACACCAACACGTGTGGAGGAAAACCGATCTCTTTGTATATCTCCCTGGCCTCCATCCCCAATATATTTGATGCCACGGGTCACTGAAGTCGGATGGCCTCCTGTTTCTCAGAGGTTTTGGGGCCTGCAGGTTGTACTGTGGTCCTTCAGGTGTGTCAAGTCCTGCATCACCTAGGTACACCTTCTATTTGCCACCCAAACACAGGTGTGCCCTGCATCCGCTAAGGTCAGAGTGAATGCACCAGCGCTAGGTGGGGCTGGGGCAGCTCCTTGCCTGCTCGGCCAGATCCATGGCACAAGCCATCCCCTAAACCTCTTGTTTATCAATGAATCAAGTTGTTATGCAAGAAATAATCCCACCATCAGTCGCTCGTCTGTATCAGAGTACTGCTACATCCGTATTTATTTGATATTAATAAGGAAGGATACGCCATCAAAAGAAACGTGGGACAAGCGAGCCCTTAATCAAAGCATAGATGTCTTTGCAATTAAGTATTGCCACCCTGCAGGGGTAAGTGATTAATTCAAATATATGTTCATAATGATAATGATGTGTTATTTATATAGCGCCTTAATCCAAAGTGCTTTACCGAGCACATATTTACATACAAATATCACCCAACCGAAATTGGTACTCATTTATCGACCTCGGAAGGATGAAAGGCTGAGTTGGCCTTGCCTGCAACCTGCAGATCATGCTCAGATCACAGCAGCAAGCGCTCAACCCGCTGAGCTATCCACGTCTCCTGTCAATAGGACATAACTGCACTATGCACAATGAGGAGATAACTGCACTACGGTGCACTTTCTCTGTAGATAAAGTTAAAAACGACCCTCTACAAGAGTCTCGTTCATGAAATAAAAAAAACTTTTGGGGCCTGATTTACATGCCGTCTTTCAATGGGATTGCACCATTGTAAAACACTTGTGTAAATCAAAACTCTATTTAAGAAGTAAAGCAGATAGATGATGCAGGGTCCCTGTTTAATGAATGCATCGTGTTCTCCCCCCCTGACAATGTTACGCGTATTGGTGTTAATGCATCCCCATTGTGAAAAGTTCCGTTTTTTATTTGATAAATCGTGGTACATCGTTTCCAGGAAAAATGAGTCTCCCACCCCCCCCCCCCCCCCTCCCCCTGGGAGACCCTGGATGAAGTGAGTAAGTTTGAAGAAACAACCGCGAAGTTGTTACATGCAAATCCCTTGAGAGTTTCTCTACTCATGCTTTCCAGACCTCTGGACTCTCTCCCAAAAACTCCGTGTGAAGTGTTCCGGCTGTGGCACATGACAACGCAGGACCCATCCAAGCACGAGACTTTTCAAAGAAGAGTGCATTGAAATGTTCCGGGAACTCTTCCATAGCCCGTTGGCAAGTTAGATTCAATAACCGAGCAAATAAAAGGGAATTACCCAGCCTTGTTTAACTGCTGTTTGGGCTTTCTCGTCCGTCTACCCCATGCTGCCCACTCTACATATTCACGCGTTCTGTGTATATTTACACATGTTCCTAACGACAGTGGTGTCGTTTTTGGATAGACATGTGTAACACACGAAGTGCCCACTTTGAGAGCAGCATAAATAATTTACCTCTACTTTAAAAGTAACAGTATTTTTAATAACGTGGTGGCAGAAACGGCACCCAGACGTGTGCCTCTACATCTCTTACACAGTGTTTGCAGAGCACCTTTCGCCTCTTCCTCTAGGCGACGTCCCCGGAGCCTCCACTTACCAGGTTACCAGGACTCCCACAACACAGTAGCCGAGCTCCCTCCGTGCGCAGCCACAATCCGGGTGGAACATGTAGCAGCGAAAATAAGCACTGGATACCCCAAAAAGGAGAGCGGCCAGCACAACTTTGGCTTCATAGGTCCATCACACCCAAAAGTGATGTTTTGTCGAGGGGCAGCCGCCTGCCATCCTGGGGTTCAGGCGCGCTCGCCCGCAAGGAGGCGCTGGCTGCCGGGGCTGCCCGAATGCCACGATGACCTCTGCTCCCATGTCAGTGTCCGGTCTCCAGCAGGGGGCTCATGGGAGAGGCGGGTGGGGTCCCGGAGAACTCCTTTCCTCGGTCCCGCTGCCTGTCTCGGTGTGCTGTGACCGGGGGAGCAGCAGGGGCGGGGGGTGTCCAAGAGAGTTCACGGCTCTGGCACCCGCAGTTGCAGGAGCTCTCCGCTGGGCTGTGTGTGCCTGCAGCCCAGAGATGATGCCTCTGCTGGAGTGAAAGGGGGAGGGTAGGAGGGCGCGGGAGGGAGGACTGCACACCGCTCGTGCCTGCTCCGTAGGGCAGGGGACAAATATACCTGACTAAACAAGCTCCGCTTTCCCGACAAAAATGCGGATTTTCTCCAGACAGGCGGTGGGGGTCTAGTAGTTTAATTTGCGGCTGTTTAAAGAGACTCCATTGTAATCCCGGCGTGTATGCTCGGCAGCATTGTGATCCTGAGACGCCGACTTGATCTCCCTTTGCCACAGAGCCATTATCTGGCCAATCAGGGAGCGCTCTGAGTGTGGGCTACTTCTGCGTGTATTTGCATTCGCTTGCTTTTCCCTTCAGTGGATTACCCTTTTGCATATCACCAAGGGCCCGGTTTACAAAAATACTTTCAATGGGACTTTCCCATGTTAAAACATTTATGTAAATCAGGCTCCAACACTCAGTTGGCAAACACGAGATGAGGGGTTGGAAAAGGGTTTAGAGGAGGGGTCTATAGTATAGTATAAGGACGAGAGCAAAGCGACCTGATAAAAACAAGGGGTGTTGTTTTAACCTTGTGGGTGGGGTTCAGCAAACCTGCCTACGGACCCCCCCCTTTGGAGCCCACTTAGAACTGACAGCAGCAGGTCCGTGCGCTCCGCTTGCTACATGCTTTTCCACGGAATGCCCCTTGCTCTCGCCTCTCTCTCGCTCGCTTTCTCTCTAAGGTGGCTTTTTGGATCGGCCCAATCTGCCGTTGCGCTCTCACTCCTTCTCGCTCCCCCCAATGACCCATCTTGCTTGGTTCCCATACCTCGCTCTCACCCCCAGACACGGGAGAAGGGGAGATGGTGACACATCGTCTGACACTTTACAGCTGAGTGTTCGCTTTCATGATTCACTTGTTTAATCGTATTCACGAAATGTTACACGAACGTCCAGTATTGCTGAAATCTGGGCTCCGGTGCCAGCCACTGTCAATGGCTGAAAAAGACTTGGACTGACTAACTCCAGAGCGTGGGCAGCCTGCGTCCAGTCCTCTAATTGCTCGCGCTGCACATCGTGCTTAAAAATGAGCACGTCTTACATGTGTCAGGTTAGGGTCCCGTCAGTCTGAAGCGTCCTTTCCATTCTTGTTAATGCAAAAGTCCCCGTAAATAAACGAGGACAGACCTTTATAAATCGCACGGAACAACCTGAAATAAGGACACGTGTCACCCCTAAAAATAAGAGTCCAGTTACCAGATCCCCTTCATTGTTGCTGACATCTTCTACCTTGAAAGAGTGAGTGGGTGCCCCGTCGTGCGGGAATCACCCTGAATTACAAAGATTTGCACTGGGGCAAAGGGAATGTTGTTCCGAGCATTTCTGACTCGCACCTGCTCTCTGACAGCCCTGGAGAAGACCCGCAGAGGCCTGGAACATGTCCCAGGGAGATACGGGGCACCCCAGGGATGCTCTAGATTCAGGTATGGGGGATAAACTGCACATTTTGGATGCCTTTGCCATCTCATTTGCTAATTTTTTTGGGAATCGGGCCCAATGCTTCTGCAGTACGCGTACGCGTCCAACCCACTGAGCTGGCTTTCCATAACAGATTAAAAGGAATTTGAAACCAGCAGAGTTATTCTCATAACTGAATCTGAAATATTAATGGGCATTATTTTTTGTAATGGTGACAGGTTGAGATAAGGGGGCAAGCGATAGGTGAGCGATACGAATATTTACGGACGGAAATCACGTTTTGTACTTCTTGTTTTTAAATTGAATCTTTGTATATTTGTATTTCAATTCCTCCAGTACATAAACGCCCATCCGTTTGTTTGCCAATGTAAATGAGGTGGGTTGGGAGTGTTGGGATTAAGGTGTGGGGAGGTGAGGCGGCGGGTGGGGGTTTGCGGGGCATGGTCTGTGATACACAACGCGTCAAAACACCATAACCAATGAGTGCGATAGAATCATCGCAGAGCTTGGTACCTCCCCACAGAGAAGGGGGCCCGGCAGACATGTTTGCATCTCTCTAACCAGAAGGAGTATAATATGGGCTGGTAGTGTTGTCCAACAAGTGACTGTTTTGTCGGCCCGGTTAAAATCTGACTTCGTCGTCATAGCGTTGTAAGAGTTTCCAGTTTAATGATCTACAAGGGCAGGAATGCGAGACTGCCGCAGAGGGCGAGGACTGCATGCCCCACTCACGGCATTTTAAACACATCAATGTGGAGACATCGGGCATACCTGGTGTGCAGCGACAGGCTGGGGAAAGTGTGGGCCTAGTATCTTGAAAAAAGGGAAATTAATGAATGGTATCGATTATAGGTGGTCTGAAATGTAAGTGAGTTGGGCCCCGCATATTGCAGTGGGCCGAGGGCTGAAATTGGCGAAATAGAAAATATATGTGTTTCCACTGGCCGGGCGGATGGGGCTTCAGGGTCTTGTGTGGTGTGCACTGAAGCGAGGCGGGGTCAAAACGCGAAAACCGTGTGGGGAAAGGTCAGAAATTAGGACTAGAATGGAGAGAGGGGCATAGACAATGTCACGGTGTGCACTGATGGAGGAGAGAATGGGAAATTAAGAGATAATTTAGAAAGCCCTCCTGAAGGCGGAGTGGTGCAGAAATTAGAAAGAAGTATGGGAGTGGAGAGAGGAACGGATCTTAATTATGGGATATGATGGCAAGGGTGCACGATGGGAAGGGAGAAAGAGGAAAGGGAGAACAGGCGGGCGAAGTAGCAAATGGACGGAAATAATGGACATTGACCGGGAGAAGCGCGTAAATAATAGTACGGGCCGCTGGACGATCACGACGCAGGGTGGCAGTAAACTAGAGGCAGCAATCTCCAGAGGCTCTGCTGTGGTGTTTTCGTATATGGTACCAAAAGGTGCAGTGTAAGTCTTTGTAGGCCTGATTCACAATCATTTTTACTGGAGAACATCAGATGTCCACGAGCATCTCAGATTTGCAACTGCTGCCTTATTCCTGGTTCCCCAAAGCCCAAAACTGGCGATCCTTTAGATGCGCTTGAACCGATCTTTATGAACATGTTTGCAGATGAATAACTCAAAGATGCTCCTGAAATCTCCAGACATGCTCCAGTGTTAGGCTTCATACATCTTTACTTTACTTTAATGATTTGTATAGCGCTGCCACTGACCCGGAGGCTTCAGGGCGCTAACGGACAAGACAAACACGACACACACATAGTTAAAAGGCAGAGGGGAAGGTCCCAATTAGTTACGGTGGTTCGGGGAGGAAGGGTCAGATTAGTTAAACAAAAAGGTCTTCAATCTTTTCCTAAAGATCGTGATTGAGGTCTCCTCTCTCAGACACAGAGGCAAACAATTCCATACCGCTGTAGCTGCTGTGTAAAATGCTCCTTTCTTGACCTGAGCCAATCGACAGGCAGGATTTTTATGTTGAGAGGAGTTGTTGGATCTCAGATTATGTGTACTGGCTTTTAAAACGAATTCATCTTTAAGACAGGCTGGCACTGTGCTTCTCAAGCATTTGTAAGTAATCAGCATGAGATGAAAACAAATTCTATCTTTAATCAGAAGCCAATGTAGGCCTCTTGTCGCATCAGATATGTGGTCCCTTCTACTATGGTCCACAATAACTCTGACGCGTTATTTTGCACCACTTGCTATTAACCTCTGTTATTGGTAGACCAATGAGGAGACTGCTACAGTAGTCAATTCTTGATCCCATCAGTGTTCTTGCTAGTGTTTCCCAACTTTCTTTTGAGAGGAAGGGGCGCGCATGGGTCAGTAGCTTGATATAGTACGAGGCTGACGCGACCAGGCTGCTAACCTGGGCATTTATATTCAAATTGCAATCGAGATAAACCCTGAGGGTTTTAACCTTATTTTTGTCTGAATTATACATCCATCGATCTGGAGCTGGGCATACTCCACCTCCATCTTGCAAGTTTTGGCTTCTGTCCCCACTAACATCAGCTCTGTTTTGCCAGTGTTGAGTGAGAGGCAATTGATGCACATCCAATTTTGTATTAGGCCATATATCCTATTGATGTTACGCTTGTCTGCTCCAAAGGTACCTGTCAGGGGGATGACACCTTGAGTGTCGTCAGCGTAGCTGGTAAACTCTCTGTTATTGTCTTCCAGGAAATCGAGGAATGACACTGTAAATATGCTATAAACATTGGGGATAAGGCAAGCCCCCTGTGGCACTCCTTGGGCTAGCACTTTGGGACTGTAATCTGCAAGGGCACTACTCACCCTACACTGGCGTTCACAGAGAAAAGATTTAGCCCATTGCGCTGCAGAGGTTGCAAAGCCTACCTCCTCCAACCTGGTGATCAGGGATGCATGGCCCACAAGGTCAAAGGCGGTAGAAAGATCAAGAGGCATAAGCATGCTTGTTTCTCCCAGATCTTATTTCGAAGAAGCTTGGACGTAAGGTCCAAACAATGCCTTCTCCGTTCCATGGCTCTCTCTGAATCCGGATTGCCACCAGTTCAGGATGTTATATGATCTGAAATGTGTGAGAACTTGCAAATGCGCCACTCTGTCTAGTATTTTAAGAAGAAAAGGGGAATTTGAGATGGGCAATAGTGCAGAGGATCTCCCCGCGAAAGACCAGATTTTTTCAACAAGGGTGTTATCCAGGATTTTCTAATGCTTCCTGGAACATAGCTGTCTCTAAATGAGGCATTCACAAACCTGCATAATGTAGAAATCAATGCGGAGGAGCAAGCCTTAATGGCCAAGGCCGGACAAATATCCCCTTTGAAATTCAAGGGTTTAAGTTTTTCAATAATCAAGGCCAGCTCAGGTTCACCTATGGGTTTAAAGGTGAATTGCTCTTCCGGTTTGCATTTCCTATAATTATTGTTAGTAGAAGTGTCGAGGTCTTTCCAGGTACTTGCTTTTTTAGATAGTACAATCCCATCCTTAATTTTCTTAAGTTTGGAGTCCATGGCATCTTTGTATTTGTATTTGTTTATTATTTATATCGCGCGCCGAACCCTGAGGTAACTGGGCACTGGAAAAACTTTAGGAGATACATACATGGAGAAAAATATGAAACAATGGTAGTAAGGGTGACCAATGGTTACAGGTAAGTCAGGCCCAAGAAAAAGGATTTACAACAAAGCATAAACACAAGTGCAGTCAGACAATCAAAGAGAGGAAATTTGGGGCGGAGGTCAGCAACAGTTGAGGGGTGCCTCATTGGAGAGGCTTGTTGTACAACCCGTTTTTTGATTCCCAATTTAAACGACAGGAGGGAGGGTTCTAGTCTGTAGGTAATGGGTATGGAATTCCAACGTTTGGCTGCCTGGACTGGGAAGCTGGCTCCTCCCGCAGTTTTTAGGTTGAACCTAGGTACTGCCAGGCAATGGGATAGGGCAGATCTGGTGGTGCGAGAAGATTGGTGCTTACAGATTTTATCGGACAAGTATTTGGGAGCTGTGTTCGCGAGGCACTTGTGCGTGATTACCAGGGTGCGGAGCGTGATTCTGTCACGGATTGGCAGCCAATTGGCATTTTGTCTGAGAAAAGAGATATGCCTGGATCTTGGTAGGTTAAGTGCTGCTCTCAAGGAGTTATTTTGAAGGACCTGAAGCCTGTTTGAATTGAATTGAATTGAATTGTGCTCAGAGGAGACTAGAAAGAGTGTGTTACAATAGTCAATTTTTGACAATGCTAAGGCTCTGGCTAGCGTTAGGCAGCTACTGGTAGATAAGTAAGGTTTGCAGCTATAGATTAATTTATTAGTGTAGGCTGTGGAGGCCGCTATAGAGCTGACTTGTCTCTTGAGGGACAGTGTTGAGTCGAGATAGACCCCCAGTGTTTTTATTTCCTTGGAGACCTTGATCATGTTACTGTCAATATTGAAAGATGTGTATCTGTGGTCAAGTTTGTTCAGGCGAACTTTGGTGCCAACAATCAGCAGCTCGGTCTTATCGTTGTTAAGGCATAAGCTGTTTGTGGCCATCCAGGTCTGGATTTCTAGGTATATAACATTCAGTAGTTTAGAGTCTTGATCACAGCAACCTGTAAGGGGGATGAGGACTTGTGTGTCATCTGCAAAGTTGGTGTAGATGACACCCAAGTTGTCCAGCCAATCGAATAGGAGCTTTGTAAATATGTTATAAAGCATGGGTGAAATGCATGAACCTTGAGGGACTCCACAGAGTGTGGGGCTCGGGTCTGCAGAGGCTGAAGGAGAGAAGACTCTAGTGGTTCGGTTGGAGAGAAAGGAGTTGACCCAATCAGATGCATTGGAAGAGAAGGCTGCTGCTGTGGTGAGATGTCTGGTTAGAATTTGGTGGTCGACAAGGTCGAAGGCCGCCGACAAGTCTAGTAGTATGTGGATCGCTAGCTTGCCTTTGTCCTTCGCCTCGTCCATTTGGATCTTCAAATCTATGAGAGCTGTCTCCGTCCCATGCCTCGGCCTGAAGCCAGATTGCCTGAGCCTAATAGATTGTTTTCCTCTGAGTGCTTCTGAATTTGCAGATATGCAACTCGGTCCAGGATTTTTAAGAGGAAGGGGACGGTAGCAATGGGCCTATATTTTGTTGGAATGTTTGGGTCTAGGTTGGGTTTCTTTAGGAGTGGCATATCCCAAGCTTCCTTGAGATTGTTAGGGACTTGATTGGAATTAAAAGAAGAATTTATCAAAGTGGTGATGAAAGGGGCTAACTCTTTAGTGCCTTCCTTAATAATAGAAGCTGGACATATGTCACCTTGACAATGAGAAGGTTTCAGACTTTTATGATGTCTTCCACTTGCTTCGGTGTTACTTGGGAGAACTCAAAAGGTGTGCATTGTGGCTGACATTTCTCTAGGGCGATGGCAGCTTGAGAGGCTAGTCTTTTTAGATTCAATCTTGCTTTGAAGCAAGGTGATTTTGTCTGCTAGCACTTGCCAGATTTTTGTGCACCAGATCGCATCCTTAGTGCAGTCCTGAGAAGGAGGTGCTTGTGGATTTAAGCTCCTTTAGGATACTAAAGAGCTCTTTAGAGCTTGATTTGGCATTGTGGATTCTGGTATTGTAGGCTTCTTTTTTGGTAGATAAGATAGCTGCTTTATAGGTTGCCGCTGCTGAGGTGAACAGGATTTTGTTATGGCTGGTGGGTGATCTTGTACCCGTTTGCACCATTCAGCATCTCTGATGATCATGTCAGTATTATCTTGTTTGGGGGTTTCAGGCTCTTTTAATACCTTAAAGAGTTCCCTTGGTTGGGACTGTGATTTAGCTATGCGGTCATCTGTGTAACATTTCTTAGCTGTAATGACCGCCGCCTTAAACCTTTTTACAGTTAATTTGTACGTTTTTTTATCTAGTTCTGTCAACGATCTCTTCCAGTTATAGAGTGCTTTGATTTTTTTACTTTTATGTTTTTGTAGGTCAGGAGAGAACCAAGGGTTAGTCTCTCTTTGAAAGACTTATTATGCCAAAGAGCTAACGCATTCACTGCTTTCTGAAGAGTGTGTTGGTATACCTTGGTGATTTCATCTACTGAGGAGTCGTCATTCATGTTCTGTCGCATTGTGACAAGCCATGGATCCAATGCTTCTGGTGTAAGGTTTTTTAAGTTTCTACACTGTATTGTAGTAGTGATCACTTTCTTTATTGCCATCTTTTTTTTTTAATTAATAGTTGTTTTAGTTGATTAACAACTTTACAACATATAAAAACAAAAATTGTCATTACAAGAATTGATAAGTTGATATAAAGAAGAGAAGGCTGTGTCTTTGCAAACAGAAAACAGAAGTTACACCATTCTCATAGATTTAACAAGTACAATTAAAATCATCAGTGATTAATGTATAAGTATATTAGAATGCAATACTTAAGAAAAAGACAATAGACTTCCCCACGTCCTTTCTATACCATGAACAGGACTTCTAAAAATCTTTTTATAGCTATATACACAGAAGTTCGATTTGTTGAAAAAAATATATTACATTTCTCTTCTTGCGCAATGGTTTCATACTGTTGATAATATTTATGCAGAAATAGTTCTCTCTCTCTCATGACTCCTGGAGAATGCCTAAACACGTGTCATAGGGTTTCTTCCACCTTAGTGTTTGGACAAAATCTACAAAAGTTTACAGATTTAGGAATTTGCTTTCGTTTAGCCATTAACGATCGAGTCGGCCATAGATTTAGTCTAAATCGTAGGATGGCTGAGCGAAGGAATACAGAAGGTGAACAAACTAAATAAGATTCACAGGTACCAAACTTCTTACTGGGAAATGGGTTGTCTCTGAAGTCTCTATATGTACTACACAGTTCTCTGGTTCGAATCCAGTCATGGATGTACAACTTTTTTTTGGCTCTGTCCGGATTTTCTAATAGTGTCTCTAATGACACATCTGCAGCAGCCATTGCGTCAATACACATTTTTTCGCCACTTGACCGGAAAACTGTGAGCAGATTTCAGAATATATATTGCTGAAGATGCGAGCAAGGTGTTAGGGTTGTCAGCAAGAACACATTTCCTTAGCAAAGCACACTGCCGCCACAAGAGTCTGACATGTAAGGACAGCAGCCCAATTTCATGTTGTATAATTACAACAAGTGTACATTGAGGCAAATTAAGAATTTCCCTTCAGTATTTTCCCTCCCATTTTTGGAGGTAGATTTGGTTCACGTTACACCATGTCTCTCGACCATATAAGAGTATTGGCACAGTCTTTTGATTATAAGTGATAACCGTTTTTATGGAGAATTTGCCATATGTACGTAATATTAGTTCGGATTGCGAAATTGCTGTCATTAGTCTCTGTTCCATTGTTTCTGAGTGAGCTTTATTGGTTTGACGATCATCAATTCTCATTCCCAGGTATGTGTATCTGGTCACTACCTCTATTTCAGCACCCTGTAAGACCCATTTGTATTTATTGGAAGTCTTCTCACGAGTATTGCAGATCATGATTTTTGTTTTAGCAACATTCACTGTGAGTTGATTGATGTTGATATACGTGGTGACCGCATGTAATAGATTTTGTAAACCAGAGTGCGTTTTTGACAGAAGAATAAGATCATCAGCATACAATAATGTAGGAAGTTTTTTCAGGCCCAAACTCGGTGCATCTGTTATTAGATCTTCAAAAACATCAGGCAAGTCGTGGATAAAAAAGTTGAACAGGGCCGAGGCCAGGATACATCCTTGCCTCAACCCTCTTTTGGTCCACAAAGGAGTTGACAGGAGACCTTCCAGGTTCAATCTCATTTGCAATGAAGTATTCGTGTGCAGCTCCTGTATGATGTCCACAATGGTGTTTGGGCATTGCGCTCTCTATAGTTTGCAGATCAGCAGCTCTCGTGATACAGAGTCAAATGCTGCATGAAAGTCTATGTATGCAAGATACAGTGGTTGATTCGAGGTGCAGGCTTGCTGTTTGATGCTGTATAAGGACATCAGATTAACGCTGAAGCCAGTTTGGTGGGGATCTCGTTTGTGATATTGTATTGCCCATCGGTTGAGGTCTCGTAGTACAAATCATGCAAAAACTTTCACAGTAACATCGAGCAATGAGATAGGGCTGTAGTTACGCAGAAGAAGTCTATCACCGCTTTTGTAGATAGGAACTACAACTGCTTTACGCCACGAGTCTGGGATGGTTTTTGTTTTTAGCACTTTGGCAAATATGTTATACAGAATCTTTGCCCAATGTCACGACCCTCAGCCCTGACTCCCACTGGCAAGCCCACAAGCCAGGTGGAATCAGGGCTCGGATCTTTAATAAGGCCAGACTTCCACTTTTCAAGCCCTCTTGGGGCCAGTCCTGGTGCCTGGCTCATCAGTTGGGAGAGGCATCTGCTTAAGGGACTACTTTATTAAGGCTTTCAGCCAACATGGAGGCATCCACATAGCTGGGATCCTAGAACCAAGCTATGCGGTCTAGTGCTTTGGGTGTGGTGGCCTAGGGACTACTTTACCTGGACTACTTTACAGTGGCTATTTAAAACACACCCGAACAAGAACACACGCTTCGCGTTACTTTGCTTCTAGCAACGTGACGCTCACCGTGTCCAGCTTTCTCGCGAACCCGACGAATTCCGGACCTGCAGAAAAAACAAAGAAACATTGTTAGCAGCAGAATCTTACCTGCAATCTTCATCCATCTCTGCTCACAGCTCCTTGGCATCTCTGTTGGAGGAGTTCGCCGCCCGGATCGAGGGACCTGAGAAAAGGAGAAAGACATTATTAACGGAGGTACTAGAGACATTACAACCATAAAAGCGCTTAACCTGGCTGGTTACTTCTCGACCGGCACTGCTCTGGAAACCCCATCTGCGCTGGGTACTCTCCGCGACCTACTAAGAGGGAAAAACACAGGTCAGTGAGGACAGGGCATTGCTGCGCTACCCAAAGCGCCTCCTTACCGCATCATAGCGCTACAGCGCGCCATCATCTCCCGGTGAGACCCAGCACATCCCGTTCTCCGAGTGGACACTCCACGCTCCTAGAGGAGATAAAAAGAGACACTAGAACAGACAAAAGGCATGCAAGAAATACGACACCATTAATTGCAATAAGACCTACCTGAAAGACACTACAAGGGCCGCAGTCAGTGAAGTAACTGGACCGCCAGCGCCCACAAAAGCCAACACGCCCCTGCCCAGAGAGCAGGACGGAGAGCCCACCGATTCCGGCAACCAGGTGAGAAGAGAACCTGGAGGGGCTGGAAATATAAGGAGGTGGGCAATTAAACTGCTTACCTTGGTCGCCCAGTCCTGACATAGGGCCACATCACGAGTTTGGCGGTAACCCTTAAATCCGGCGGTCGCACTATTACCGCCGGATTTAAGGGTCGGCCAAATCAGGGCGTCGGTGGATTTCTCCCCAGCTCTGAGCTGGGGGGAAATCCGCTGAAAATTCGGGCTATTACCGCCAGCGGGAAATCCGCTGGCGGTAAGAGCGTGAAAATTCCCCATTGAGTCCAATGGGGAATGGGGCATTCCCGAATGGGCTCAGTGGGGAATGGGAAATTATATTACCGCCAAACCGGTGATCTGGTGCTAATCGCCAGCGGTAATACCGCCGGCATTACCGCCCAACTCGTGATGAGGCCCATAGTCTTCATTTTCCAGGCAGAATTCCCTTGACAGCGACACCACAAGGGAACCATCAGGAAGGGCATCAGGGACCATCTGGCTGGGTGTCGTCCCCGTGGATACCAGGTGAGCGTAACACCCAATGATCTGGAAATGCTCTAAGCATGGCATTGCTTAGACCACCCGGTGCCCGTGAGCTAGAAGATTTTTTGATGAAGTATACTATGTTTTCCATCTCAATGTCCAACTGCCATATTGTACATGTCGTGATCGGGTTTTGTAGCATGGTCCATTTCTTTGAGCTGTACAGTTCTTGAAAGTGTTGTAACCAACACTCCTCCGTAACGCCGTTAATTTGGACCAATTTCTTCTGCTCTCCAGATTTATTAAGAATTGACCACATAAGGGCTGTGCTTTTCGATGTCCATATTTGTAGCATTAGTACACCATCTCGCTGGTATTTCAAAGTGCTCCTGCTACGTGTCCAATTTCTGTACTGACATTTTATTGAGCGCAAAGTGGAGGTCCTAGCACTTTCTGCTAACAAACTGGCAGCTTTCTTATCTTTTCTCATCTGGGCTTTTTTATTTTTTTGATGGATGTCAAAAGCATGAGCTTTCTGAATTTTGGGTCCATTTTCTGGCCCATTCAGTCTGAATAAGAAAAGTGCTGTGGTGTATGGAGCCTTTTCATCTTTAAGTGAGTTTTGTAATAGTATCTCGTTGAGTTGTTGTAGCTTGTGTTGATTCCAACGAAATCTGATTTTTGCACTGTTTATCACTAGTTCTGGAGTATAATACTTCCTTTGGTCAGACACTGTTTTCAATGTTGTATTCCAGAACAGTGTAAGCATATTATGATCACTGAATGATTGCTCCCTGACTTCGAATATCAGAGTCTGCGAGTAGAGAGCTCTATCCACATAAACAAAATCAATTGTGCTGTTCGATCACCCCCTAGACCACGTGGGTCTCGGTGGTAAATCTCCAGAAAGTGATACATTGATCATAATCAGACCTCGTTCCTCCATTAATGTAGACCACCTGCGAAAGTCTGTTCTTTTTTGAGCCATTTTGTCAAGACATCGCAAGGTTAGATCTCCAACCAGAATTGTACTGATCACTTGTGTATCAAGAGCAATCTCATCTAGCATGTTTGTCAGATCTTGATAGAACTTTGAATCTGATATACCAGCCGGGTTTTTGTAAATATTCAGCAATGCTATTGCTTGTTCATGCTGTAGGATCTTCACCAGTTGGATATAGTTATTAGGTGTTAACCATGGTTGTAAAATGCATCGTGAGCTGATTTTAGTGGCTACCATCAGTCCAGATGTCGGTTGAACTTTGGTGGCAGAAATCGCTGGTAATAACAAGATGTTATGGTTATTCCAGACTGGATCATTTATTAGCCACGTTTCTTGAAATGCGATTATATCGAAACTTTCTAGATTTTTGTCCAAGGATTTAGGGAAATGGGAGTGTCCACGAGTATTCCAGCTGACCAACCTCGTCTGCTTCAATCTAAGATCTTTGTCATGGTTGCTTACTTCATTGGATCCCAGTTATAATCAGTTGCTCCCCACTCCATGTCTGTATGTTATCTCACACTCACATATGTTTCTGTTGGTGTTTTCACCATGTTTGAAGCCTCATAGCCTTGGTTATCTTGCAGGATGGTGAAGCCCAGTTCAAATAGTTCGGGGTTCGCGTTCCAAATTGCCTGGGCCACCGTACCTGATGGAATCCACAACCTAACAGTCTCTGGTTTGTATAAGTTTGGAAATTCCACTTGCGCAATATCAATTGAAGAGATGTTATTCAGTGTAGACGTGTCCTTGAAGATGTTTAAGATGTTAGTACGGCATAACGTAAATTGTCTAGCAGGAGCAGGGCGGCACTTCATGATCAATGTGTGTTCAGCTGGTTTAGTTTTGATGATCATATTGTTGGCACTTTTCTGGTTTGCCATCAGGCCACTAGTGAGTTTTTGTTTATATGAGTCTGTAGATGGTTTCAGCAGTGGGTTTTGCCCTCCTTCATGCTGCAGTTGACCATGTGCTTGACTGTACTGTTTTGCATGTAGGCAGCTGCATTTCGTGGCTTGGTCAAACGTAACACGACCAAGAGTGTTACTTGCAATGCTAACCTGAGTTTCGTTGTTAGGTTTGAGTATCGGTAGTTTGGGCAAGGTGTTATTTTTATCACGTGCTACGCATTGGTTACGCTGTTGCTCTCCTTGCTTTTTGCCATTCACAAGCTAAATTTTGAGAGGCATCTAGACTCGCAGGCATGCTATTTACTTGCTGCATCCTCTGTTCTGTGTGTTCGTTCTTTTGGGCGCTTAAGTAGGCGTCAACCCCCTCTCTAATTTCTCTCCTTCGAGCTTCAGTTGACATTTTGTCCAGAGTCATGCTGTCACTTTGATTCATCTGTTTTCCCTTTTGTGCACCTGCAGGCTCTGCTGTGACTTCTTGTGGAGGAATGTTCTGTTGTCTATCTATTTCATCAACCAAGTCGTTTAGCGGCTCATGGTTGGAAGCCTGAGCCAACACTGCATTTTCTAGTTCTGTCTCTCTGTTTTTTCGCATGTTTTTATATTTATTTATGACAGCCAAGCTTGCGTTCTGTTTTTGAGCTAGGATGATTTTCTTTACAAATTGCTTTGCAGCAGGTTGGTTCACAGTTTTAATGTTTTTTATGTTCTTAGATTTTTTTTTCATTTCCACTTATTGTTTTTTCGCTTTGTATTGATAGATTGTTTAGAGGCATGTATCACTTGTTGATCTGGTTGAAAGATGTCATAGGTCTTTTTCACGATTGCCTTAGGAGTCGCAACTGGTGGATTGTTTCCTTTCATAACATTTCCAGGGATCACCTCTGTGACTGGTCCAATTATTGTGTCAAATATTGGTAAAACTGGGACCAGAATTGTGTCCTTTGGCACCTCCTGTAGGTGAGTGCTCCCAATCTTTTCTTCTCCACAGCTTTTATCAGCTGTGGCAGGCCGGGGTTGAATTTCCTTGGTGAGTCTTTTCAACATCCATTCTTTACATAGGTCTAATTACGTTGTTTGGTGCCTAATTTTGACATCCATATTTTCGAATAGCCGCCCCAGACTTACCAAGGCATTGTTAATTGCTGCAAGCGTGATTTCTAGCATAGGCTGTTGGGAGTTCAGCTCCCTTAATGGAGGCACTGTTGTAGGGTGCCTTGGAGTAGGGGTGACAAATGAAACCGGGACTGAAGGTGACTGAAAGTCTCTTATTTGTGAAATCCGTGATGAACTTAGTGCAGGTTGCTCCTGCAATGGTTCTGAAAAGCTTGCATGCAGTGACAGATCGGATAATGTTGTCTGAGCTAGGTCAATCGTGGGAGGTACCTGGATGTCCGGCGATGGACTAACCTCTACTGTTTTGTTTATTGAATGGTCTTCACATACTGAAGATTCCGAGTTGTCCAGGTAAATTCTTTTATATTTATTACCTTTTGTTCTGACGAGTCTCGCCGGTGAGCCTAGTGCTTTAGGAGCGTGGTTCTTCTCTTTCTCAGCTTCACTCCCACCTGGCTTCTGTTCCAGGTCAGTTGCAGTCGGTACATGAGTGTCGTGTTCCCTGTTTCCACCGACTGTTTGCTGGTTCGAGTTTACCATATTCTTGCTTAAATTCAGATTCATGCAGTATTCTCGAATGTCCCTCATGACGAGTGATTTGGAAATGACTGGCGATAGCGTAATATCTTTTTTTGGTACTTTCCTTGGTGTGTAGGGGCTCAGTCTACTTGCCATAGGGAGAAGCGTGGCCACAACTGGCATATTCGTTTTGAGTGTGTAAGGTATATTGGCCATCAGTAATAACTCTCGAAATGAGCGTGAGTAATTAGAGTGGCAATGGAAAGTAGAGAACCACGCAAGAGGGGGCACGCCAAATTATTTTCTTAGGAAACGCTGATCAACCACTGGTGATAATGTGTTTGGAGACTCACTTAAAGTATGTAAATGTGAGTTTCTACAAAATTCATTCCACATGCGACAGTAAATAACAGCAAGACAAATTGTGTGCTCCTGCGCACACCCTGCACACCAATGCACCAGACAAAAGCACAGCCAAAACACGGCCAGCGCACGTTATATTGAGTAAACGGACAAGTTGGTGCAAGCTTACTGAATCAATACCTCGATTTCCAGAAGGGGGGGGACCCTCCACCCTCACCACCTGTGGACAGCCGTAGACAGCCCTTTCTCAAACAGCACTTCCTCAAAAGCGCGAGTTCATTAGGCTATATGGATTGTGGGTGGGGGGGGGACCACAGGACTTTGAAAAAAAAGACAGGCAGTTCCAAGTCTTTTGTCTTTCCAGTAGTGTAGAATCCGCATTCACAGCAGGTCGCAGTGTCTCCAGCAGTAGACAGCCCTTTCTCAAACAGCACTTCCTCAAAAGCGCGCCTTGACTATTTTGCCTTCTTTTTAGACACAATTTCAAAATGAATAATAAAAGTGGTCGGACCAGAGACAAGGGCCTACATTCTGGTCGGCTAGAGTGAGATTATGTCCTACTATCCAATCAAGTGTATTGCCCTTTATATGTGTGGGGGTTTTCACAAATTGGTTGAAACCCAGGTCAATGAGAGCCCCATTAAGGGATTTAGCTTGCTAATCACTTTAATCTAGTAACCAGTAATTAAAGTCCCCAAGAAGTATAACTTTGGAACAAGGTTTTAAAAATGCTAAAAGTAAGTCACATATCTGATTAGTAAAATCCTTTATGAGGGAGGGGGATCGGTACACAAGGATCATATTAGTGGTGTTTTCGGCGTCCAATCTGATTTTAATGTGAAGAATATCACAACTCTCTATATTAATGGAGTCAACTCTCCACAAGTCTAACGTTTCTTTGTAAATCATAGCCAAACCCCTCCTTTTCCTTCTTGTTTATCCTGACACATGATGTTGTGTCCCTGAGGTATGGCCAGAGTAAGTGAGGGTCCAGCTACTGTATGACTCCATGTCTCTGTAAGAGCACATAGATCAAAATTCTGTGAGGATATGTAGGTAGATACCTCCAACGCATGTTTTATGAGATACCGTGTGTTCAGCAATAAGCATTTTAGATTATAAGTAGTATTGCCACTGACCCCAATACTATTGAAAGTGGGAGTAGTCATTTGCTGATTAAAAGGAAAATTGTCACATGTGCTTTCAATATCCGCTTTGTTATTATTGACAGGATATTCTAGGAGTCTCTGGTAGGGCTGGTATATTAGTAATTAAGGGCATGTTCATATTAAACTCAAACTTCTGTTTTTTTTGCCTGAGTAGCTTTGCTTCTTCCATGTTATAAACCTGTGCTAAGGTATCGCTGATGTGCAGCTTTCGCGAGTTGCTCTAAAGTGAGCAGGCCAGCGCTGCATTTTCCAGGAAGCGTGCCGTTCTTAGAACTGAGTCTGCTTTCTCTTTAGCGATCAAGGCTGTAATTGAGCGCAACTCATGGTGCCTTACCTGTGTTTAGCAGCGTAAAATGCATCCCCGAAGTCGCCGGACCGCCACAGACCGGCTAGTTGCGTTCGCGCCAGAGGATAAACTAAATATGCCTTTGAACTACAACTCCACACAGGGGTTGTAGTTTTCTCAGAACGTGCATGCAGAGCGAAGAAGCTCTTAGCGTGGGCACCCCAGTGCCTTGTCCTCCCCCCCTCCTCCATGACCTGGCCCCTCACTCCCCCCCCTCTTCCCCTCATACCCCCCCGGCATATGTCATACATCACACGTTGAAGAAACAACTCAGACACCTTGTAAAGTTGGAAGAGTAAAATGCCTCAGCAGCTTTATTTTGCATAAAGTCTTGGAGTTATCTTACAGGCGATCGGTCATTCACCACCACAGGTATGCTACTCTGTGTGCGGCTACCTAGGTATCCCTTGCCCTCCCCCCCTCTCCCTTACCCTCCTCGTCCGGTGGATGCCTCAGGTTGAGCCCGGCCCTTGCTATT
Source organism: Ambystoma mexicanum (assembly GCF_040938575.1). Classification (NCBI taxonomy): domain Eukaryota; kingdom Metazoa; phylum Chordata; class Amphibia; order Caudata; family Ambystomatidae; genus Ambystoma; species Ambystoma mexicanum. The sequence continues at coordinate 1,121,548,848 of NC_090935.1, read as the reverse complement.
AACCTCTCTCTACCCCTGGCCGTTTGTAGATTTCCCATGAGCTTTTGGCATACGCCCCCCCTTTTCTCTAGGTCTTTGTTGGGAACCCCCTCCCCTCTCCCCCGACACTTCACCGTGTCCGGTGTTTGGGTCTAGATACAACCGGCAGCCACGCGGTGCCTCGCTAGTAATCATGTTCCTATACCGGCACCACCACAAGTGCCCCAACGCTACACATATCCCACATCCGTACGTTAAGGCCGACCCCGACCTCCGGTGCCGACTCACACCTTTCTGCCTGCCTATATGGTCATCGCTTTGCGATGCCCGTCTATTTTGTGTCCTTTCTACTCTACTCTGTCCCCCCCCTCCGTCCCCCAAGTGCCGCTTGTACCAGAAGCCCTATCCTATCTATGCTGCCCCCCATGTCTCCCTTCCGTCTTGCCGAGCCCCTAAATCCTCCCAGTTCCCTCTCCCCCCGGCCTCCCTGTGGAGTCTGGCCCAGTGCCCCCCCCTGCCAGCGTAATATCTCTTCGGTGTACCCTATCCCTTCTCCTTCCTCCCTTTCCCTCGCTCCTCCACTCACCAGGTCCCCAGTTTTTAGGGTCTCGCCAAACCCCCCCCCTGCCGTTTCTGCCCCTCCATATCCTAGCTCCATTTCCCCCCAGAGGCAGACTTCCCAGCCCTGTTCTTCCGTATCCCGTCTCCTGTCCCCCAGCTTTTGGTCCTTGCCCCCACCCCTTATTCCTTGGGGCTGGCTTCCTCCCCCCTGTTCCCTCTATTCGCCTAGCCGCCCTATCTTGGATCCTCCACCTCCCTCCCCCCCATGCCTCCCTCCTTCCGTGAAGACTTCCCCTTGCTGTTATTTTGTCACCGTTACCTGAGCCCCCCGTAGTCTCCTCTTGCTCCCCCCCGACCGACTTCCCTTGATGGCCTTGATTGTGAGTTTATGTTGATTCCTCCCCCCCCCCCGCAATTTTGGGCTTGGAATTGGCTCCCAAGTCCCCTACGTCCCTCCCCTTTTTCCCAGGGCCTCCCCTGAGCCTAGTACTCTTGGGGCGCCGTAAGATCTAAGCTGTTGGCTGAGCATTCCCCTATGGGCCTGCCAGTACTTTGCTACAGGGATCGACCTGTGACTCCTCCAAGACTCTCTGCTGGTTGCCGGCGGCAGAGAGTTCCCCCAGCCTGCACAGGTCGCTCCATAGCCGACCCTTCCGCTTACTCCCCTCGCTCCGTTGCTCCTTGGTTGGTGTATGGCCTCCTTGTCCCCCCCTACCCCCGTCCTTCCAAGGCCTTGCCTCCCCTGCCAGCCTGCGCACCCAACTCCCAGGCAGCAGTGAAGTAAACGCACCGGGGGGGGGGGGTGATCTGGGGGGGGGTGTACGAGTTGGGCTGAGGATATTCCATTTGTTGCCATTGCCGGGTTGAGGACCTAGACCTAGGTCAGGTTGGTTCGTAACTGTGAGGGAGTAGGCAAATACCCAATTTCGTTCATGTAGAGAAAGGTTTAAAGAGCCCTGTATTTTTTTTTATTTTTTTAATGCTCCATTTTGAAACTACGTCTTGGGGCAACCCTAACTTAAATACGCGATGCCCTTACGTGTAGTTTGTTTGAGTGGGTTTGAAATTAGTTCCAGTGAATTCGAGTGGATTCTCTCCTGCCCCCTTCAGGAGATGCCTCTCCGTTAATCCGCACTTAGCTCTTGCGGCACGTTACCTTGTGATGCTTAACTGGTTGGTTTAATAGAACTGTCTTGCCCTACAGATCATGCTTGAATGTGGTATTTGTGCTCTCACCCTTGCCCCCCCCCCCAATTCCCGGTGTCTGGTTCTGTACCCCTTAATACTGTGCCCCCTTACTCCCTGTTTCGCCGGACCGAGCACCCCAATCCCCAGCCATTCTCTGCACGGGTTGAGAGGGCTCGAAGCGAATGTGTGGTGCTCCGTGTGGTCTTGCTCCCAACACTGGTCTAAACTATTGGCCGCATAGTGAAGTAACTCGTCAGCAGTGCCATGTAAGTGGTTTAAGGTTGAATTCATATATAAAGAAATTGCGCTGTTTTAAAATATTATTTTGTACCTTTCCTTTGGTTGGAGGTCAACTTAGTTCAGTCTTAACACTTACCCACAAGGCATTGCAAGCTCTTTGTCCCCCCACCTCTTACTCTTGTCTTCCCCCCCTGACATAACATTTTCTTACCCTACAACGCCACACGCCCCCTGAATGAGCTCCATGCCAGGTAATTCACCACAAGCCCTGCGCCGCGCTGAGTTTGAATATTTTTGTTATAGCATTTTCCACCCACGGAACATTGGTCGTGGCGCTGCGGCCACCACGTTGCGAAAACATGGCATACATGGCGTAATAAACCTAACTCGGGCCCCCCACAAAGAAGGCCCCGTTTACCAAATCCGACATGCGGCACGCACGGCAACCAAATGTGTTCGAACAAAGTAGGCCATTCCTGGTGAATAAAGAACTATCCCCCAAACCTTCATCCTTGTTCCAACAACGTGCCAAACCTTCCGCATTTAACTCATGTCGACCACTGTAAATGCAGCTTCCCGTACTTACCACCCTGCGACCGTCTCGCCCCAGCGTGGACCAAACCCCCAAAGGCCCCATCCCATGGCACTTCCAAACCCGCACTTACCAGGTGTGCCCCCCATTCAAAACCCCGAGCTCGTTCAAAGAGCAAGGCCCATGTAAAGCGTCCCGCGCCCATGCAGGGCCTGCATCCCTCGGCCATGTTGTTGTGGCCGAGAGCCAAGGCCGTCGAATTCTGGCTCCCGCCAAGCCGCTCTGGTGGCACAGCGAATAGAGCGCTCGCATCCACAGGCCGAGCCTGCCAGCGCAGGTTCGAATCGCGGCAGGGCGCCAAGAATAAGCCCTTCTTCTCCGGAGCTCCGGTTCAAGTCCCCAATTGAATTGAAACACCCTCCCCCGAGCACGAACATCGTCTAGGCCAACCCGGTGTGTCGGCTTGGCCTCCGCGCCATTTTTTTTTTGGTTTTTTTTGTTTATGCCCCGCAATTATGCTCGTGAAATTCTAAGAGAGGCACGTTGCAAACCGCATCGTGGCCCCATTCCCTAACTGTTACACTGCGCATTGCAGCCGCCCTTTAAACTTGCTCCGCTCCGACGCAGCCTACCCTCTCCTCTCCCCCTCATGCCTTGGCCGCCTGCATTCTACCTCGCACCTCGCACGCCCTCGAACCCTGCTCCACCTTTGCTTCTCAAATTAACCACACACCGTGGACAACAACAAGCAGCGCCAAATTATTAAATTATTATTCTCAGCCTTAAACCCCCCAGACATCTACGGGCTTTCGTTCATACGGCGGACATGTCGCGTTTCAGGTCCCTTGATCCCCCGACCGACCTTCTAACGCTTGTATTTATGCCAAGCGACTCAACTCTTAAACTCCCTCCCATTCAGAACCGACGATATTGAAAATGCAGTGTGCCGTTGCTGTCCATCGTGTGGTGGCAGCACATCCCGCTCCGCCATTAAAATAAGGGTAGGGATTTGGTTGAAACTAGCCCTTCATGTTGCCAGACGTACCGCGTTTGTTTTTTGCATAGGCCTCAGTAGGGATTCGCACCTGGGACCAGCTGGGTCAGCGCCTGCTTTACCGCGCTGTGAGCTATTATAGAACTGCTAGCTAAAACTCCAGTGGCTGCCCGAGCCACAACTTGCCTGCTGTACCCCAACCTGTGTGCTCCGCGAATGACCCACTGTTCTAAACCCCGGCACACCGAGTCCCTTCCTTGCTGTGCTATAACATAATCATCACTATTATCCATCTGAAAATTGCACGGAGGGCCAAATTTGCAGGCAGAAAATGCAGAAACAGGCTGCCGCCCCTGCATTATCTTTCCACAAACGCCGTTGCCTGCCTCGCCAAAACTACAAGCAGCACGGCCGCAGCCGGGCCCACTAGCTTTGCGCCCCCCCCCGTTTCACAGGAGCCCCTTCCTCGCTGTGCTCTAACATAATCATCACCATTACCCATATTGAAAATTGCACGTAGGGCCAAAATTGCGGGCAGGAACATGCAGAAACAGGCTGCCGCCCCTGCGTTATTTTTCCACAAAACGCCATTGCCTGCCTCGCCAAAACTAACCAGCAGCACGGCCGCAACCGGGCCCACTAGTTTTGTGCCCCCCCCCCGTTTCACAGGACGCACGACATGGCCGTATCTTGTTGCCGACAACCAGCCCTCGGACACAGCCTCTCCGCCTTTATATACTAACACATGAAAAGGCTCCATCTTGCTCTCAACGCCGCGACCGCTGACAAATGCCCTCTACACTTTTAAATGGCAGCCAAACCATGACTATCCCCTGCTCTCACCCTTGCAGTACCTTCTCTTCCGGGCCTGCCAGAGCCGAGCCCCGCTTTCCCTTCTCTCATCGCCCTGCTCCTTACCCGACGCCCATACTTGGCTGACGCGAAGTTCCTCCTGGCTGGAAACCGCATCCAAGACTGGAAGCCCTCTTCCTCCGGGTCAGGAACACTGTCCGGCATCCTGAGCAGCAACAAGACTGGAAACCTTCCTCCTCTGTGTCCGGAACTGCACGGCACGATCCATCGCTGGAAGAGCTGCAAGTGCACAAAATCCACGATCCGGTGGGGGCAGGGAACCGAGGGAGAATGTGTTTGTATCTGGAACAAACCCGTGCCTTTATGAGGCCTGCTTCTCCCTCGGCTCCCTGTCCCGCCCCTTGCGTTTCGCGCGCTCCCGTCCCTTCCGGGGGCGGGCTGCGCGTTCCTCCCCCATCCCCGCCCCCCTGACCTGCTTCTTGAGTAGTGGGGGGGAGGAGGCCGGCTGGGCAGCCCCCACTAAGGGGCGGCGCCCGCCATGCCATCTTCGTTGGCGCGTTCGCCCGCCAGTTTCTACTCGCGCGGAAGACAGGTATGTGGCAGAGTAAATTATAATCAATACGTGCTATTGCAAAGTGACTGATGCTTATTTAAAATATACAACAATGTTAAAAAGGCTGTAATTCTAACATTCAACAACAAAGAAATATCCTACATGCTAAAGCAGTATGTTAAAAGCTATTTCATTAGCAAATAAAACAAATTAAAAGGAATTATACCAGTAAGACTAAAACGAGGCAGCAGCGCTAAACTCAATGAACAAACTAAGAGACGTAGCTAAGTCTGGGCACTTAAATACCACCAAAGACTGGCTAGTCCCGTTCGCGCCGGCGTGTTCGCTCCTGGTGATGGACTAAATATGCCTTTGAACTACAACTCCACACAGGAGTTGTAGTTTTCTCAGAACGTGCATGCCAAGCGAAGAAGCTCTGTTTCTACTCGCACTGAGGACAGGTATGTGGCAGAGTAAAGTACGATCGATACGTGCTATTGCAAAGTGACTGATGCTTATTTAAAATATACAACAATGTTAAAAAGGCTGTATTTCTAACATTCAACAACAAGAAATATCCTACATGCTGAAACAGTATGTTAAAAGCTATTTCAATAGCAAATAAAAGAAATTAAAAGGAATTATATCAGTAAGACTAAAACGAGGCAGCAGCGCTAAACTCAACGAACGAACTAGGCATAAGGCAGCAGGTGCACATCGAAGATCCTCATGGGCATCACCTAATTTATTCCAGTGCAATCTATGTGAATCAGCCTCTATGAGTCCAATGCAGGACCAAGGAGTATGGCCTGAATTCTCTCCATTCCAAGTGGGAAACACACTCCAAAAACGAATTATCAGTACATGAGAAGATGAAGTTATCTAATGGAGAACAGAGGATTGCTATATATGAACGGGGAGGGGTGGAGGACATGTGGGGTGTGTTGTGCACTTTTAGGGAGAATCGAGAAGCCAATTTGAGAAAGAAGGGGGCTGGTGTGTACTGATGGGGAGGAGATTAAGGTAGATGGAGAGCAGAAGGCTATTGTGCACTTATGAGGAGGAAGGTGAAAAGGGGAGACCAGAGGGGGATGCGTGATCACTGATTGGGGTGAGATGAATCCAAAGAAGGGAGAACAATGGGGTCTTGTGCATTGATGGGGAGAATAGAGCATATGGAATGGCAGGATACTCCTGTGCAATGATGACGATGGATAAGGTGGACCGAGGGGTTGTGTGCAGTGAAGGAGGATAAAGATGGCTAAGGGGGAGCAGGAGGCATTCCTAAATGCCTGGATCATTTACTAGTAATCTTCATTAATCTTAATCCTACTCTTCCCATCACAGAATTTAGTTTTGAGCTGGACTGCCACCTGACAGGAACTTTATAAGCACATTTTTATACAATATAAAGATTTGTTTTTTATACCAATGTTACATCCATCTCACTTTATGTCAAGATATAAAACAGAGCTATTAACACAATCCTTAAAAAATTACCCAAGAAAGCCTGGAGCAAGCAAGATCATAGGGTGGGAGCGGTGGGTGTAAATACTGTGATGAAGAAGAGTGGGCAGAAGAGTGATGAAGATTAGCATTACATATTCAATGCTGTAAATCTGCCTCCCTCTTCCTTGTCCCAGCACCTACTTTTGAGATAAATCACAGATCCAGCCCAGGCCGCAAAAACAAAAACAAATTTCACCATTCCACAATTTGTGTCCTGATATGTCACATTTGTAAAGCATGTGCCATTGTTATGGTCTTGAGGGACTGTGGTTCGTCTGGACATTCGATAGACATTCGCCTGAACATTACATGATGCACTTCACATTATGTTTCAGGAAATACCAAGTCTAGAAATTACAGATTGGGGTTGTTTTACTGTGGTGGGAAGGTCAGTGACGGAAATGACAACATGAGAAATGTACGATATACATAAATGTTCGTACATTTCTCATGCGGACAACCAAACATACCCCCACCCACCTACTTACCTTTCACCGCGAAGCGCTGTGTCCCTGCGAGGCTGCTTCCCTTTCACTTCTGTGATTTGGAACCAGCGCCGCAGGGTCCTTTCCTTTCTTTTTTTGTTTTTGTCGGGCAGCTGCAGGGGTGTCCCCCGCAGCCCCCGCTCACTATACTGTATAGTATGGTGAGTGGGGGACACCCCTGCAGCCCCTGCAGCTTTTTTCTTTTTTTTTTGGTCAGCTGCAGAGATGTCCCCCACAACCACCGCTCACTATACTATATAGTACTATATGAATTAGTGATTGCTGGTCTGAGAACTAAATTTGGGTTATGGGACTCTGCCAGATACTATAAGGATGGTGCACTAAAAAACTTCAGTGAGCATAGTCTGTTGAGGCCCGAAGTTGACTATAACCAAGCAACTGATTGCAGGTGTGGGCTCTGCGATTAGGACAAATACTTTTTCAGGCAGTGTGCATAATCATAGCACATTATTGAACACATTTTCTGAAGGACTGGGTTTTATGTTGCTATACAGCTAGATAATGCAGATGCATTTGCATGCAGCATATTGATTAATAGATCTAATTTCATGCAATGTAGTTCTATGCATTGCTATATTTCTAAATTATAGAAGTACATTTCCATGCAGTATGAAGGGTTATACATCTACTTTAGTAGCAGTCATTTCCCTGGAGAATGTAGAGTCACTTATACAGGATACAAACTAGCGGCATGCTATGTGTCATACAAAGATCTAGCCTCACCTTGCAAGGGTGCTCATGTTGCTCACCTCCTATCCAGCTGCTCAGAGAGCTTTACTCTAGGTCTCTGGGAGGATGCATTTTGACCCTGGTGCTTGTTTCAGCTGCCCTGCTGTGTGTACTCCTGCTCGGCAGCCCCTCCCTCTCACCTCCAGGAGCTCTGCACCACATTGATATGATATGATATGGCATTTATAACGCGCCTGTACACAAGTGTTTCTAGGTGCGACAAGACAAGGGGGGGAAACAGAAGGAGGACAAAACAATGATCTTACTAGGCCTTGTTTGTTTGTTTTATTTGCTTATATAGCGCGCCGAATCCAAAGGTATCTGGGCGCTTTTCTTAGGTACCAACTTACAATAATATACATAAACAGAAGAAAATACAGAGCGAAATACTATGAAATACAAGGTGTATACAAAACTATACAGGGATATACAACGTGCAGACAATATACATAATTCAGTACATAGTTGAGGTAGAAGTTAGCAGCAGACCCGGGCGGCCTGTGAACAGATTGTACCTCAGCTATGGGCTTGGCCGGAGAGTGGTTGAGTCAAGGTCACGTCGTTGAACAAGAGTCCTTACTTTAGTCCTTGTGTCATTCAGATCACGTGCACTTGTATTCTCTCCCCATTCCAGCTGCCCCCGGCAGTTGTTCCCATTGCCTGCTGTTCATTCTCCTGCTTGTTTCACTCTCTTGCTCGGCTTTGAGTCACTATGCAATCTCCTGCTCAGCTCACTCCCTTAGCTCGCTGTGCATTTCTTCTGGTAGCAGTGGTAAAAGTTACTTTAAGGCGGCAAAGCTGCCTAAAGGGCAATGGGTGTTCTTCAGTGCATGCGTGCATCACAATCATAATGGCAGGGCTTTCAAAGACATCTTAAGCCTTTTAGAAATATAGGAATAAGAAAAGTTACTCACCATAGTGACTAACATACTCAGAGTCCAGAGTTCCCTTTCCACCATCACTTTTGGATATTTTGTCCTGCGAGACAACACCAGAGCACTTTTTTTGTAGCACCAACAAATCTTGCCCTTATTTTATTTTTATGCAAGGGGCAGCAAATGTGTGGGCTGCGGCTCACTTTCCTATGCCCTGTCCTGAACCTCACGCTGGAGTACTTTTCCAGTCGCCAGGGTCGGTGATTGACTCATAACTAAGGATATTTTGTGAGGGCAAGGAGGGTTTGCGTATGGAGGAAAGGAAACTCTGGACTAGGATTGCATTCATTACTATGGGGAGTAACTTTTTCGTACGTCCCATCCGCCTTTCCTCCATACATTTGGAAGATTGCCAAGCACTGGAAGAAATTTATTTTTGGGTCAATGGCCGTAAGTCTAGCTTACATAAAGAGGTTTCTCAGACCAGTCTGTTCAAAAGCAGATGGGGGCCCATGTATCTGACTTCCAAATGGATTCCCAGGAAACATGTTTCTGATAGGCAACAGAGGCCGTAATAGACATGCACGAAACCCTTTCGGTTGTGGAAGTCCTTGAAAAGAGTACACTTCCAGAATTCAAGATACAACTCATCTGGAGATGTTGTCCTTAGATGCTTGGGTGCCATTATTTATTCTGTTAAACATAAAAAGAAGCTTGAAGAAAATCAAAAGTCCTTTGTTGTAGCAAAGTAGAATTTGAGGGCTCTCCTAACGTCTAGGCAGTGCAAGACACTTTTCCCATCAGAGGAGAGCGCCAGAAAGAATACAAGTATGGAGATCTCTTGATTAATGTGAACATCTTTAACAACCATCGGCAAATATGATGGATGAGTCCGGAAGGCCACCTTATCTCTGTGAAAAACAGCAAAAGGTTCTTTAGCGCAAAAGGCCTGTAGTTTGCTGACTCTTCTAACTGAAGTGAGGATTGTAAGGAAGGCCACCTTCCAGGAGACAAGTTTAACATCTGCTGTAGCCATCGGTTTGAACGGCTTGTGATAAATAGCTGCTAAAACCATGTTCATGCCACATTTGACAGGTGAGCTTTAACCAGTGGTTAAAGAAAACATAGGCATTTCACTACTGGATTGGTCAAGGAGAAGACATTATTTTCAGAGTTTAAATATGCAACAAGAACCAACTGTTAAGTCCTGCAGGAATCTATTTGAATGCCTGTGTCCGCAAGTAAATAAATTAATGAAAGTATCTCATCCAGAGAGGCTGAAAAGTGTTTACTACTTTGCCTAAGCACCAGTGATAAACTCTCAGCCACTTACTTTCATATTGAGCTCATGTAGAGAGATTTGGGGCTGATTGGATGATGCATAGATTTTCTACTGATAGGCCGAGGTGACCTAGGGATCCAAACTCAGGAACCAGCCTGCCAAGCGCAGGGATTGTGGGGAGGGGTGTAATGCAATCTTACAATCTTTAGAGGGGATTAGTCATTTGTTCGGTTAAGTATTTTTCCAGGTCATCAAAGGTTGTATGTAGCCGCATAACTTGGTTAATAAGTCAGCGAGACCATGTGCAATCATACTTTAAGTTAAAAGTTTTAGGCCAGTTATTGCTAGTAATGCATTATGTTTTCAATGCTAATGTTTACACCATGCACCAACGTCAGGACCTACTACAACCATTCCCAAGAAAAGGTGTGTTTTAAAATATGATCTGAAAATAATAATGAAGATAAGCCTGACCAATGAACATGGAAGAATTGGGGAAAGATGTGATTTCTTTGAAGAGGTTTTGCCCAATCATATGTGGTGGGTGGAGAGTAATAAATGTATCTGGGAGTGCTTTAAATTGCTGCAAAAAAATATAAACTGCCAACTGATGTTTTATTGTTGAGACTTGGGTTAGTTTGGTCCTGCAACACCATCTAACCGCTTCCCAGAGCCTTGTACAATAAACTTGCTTGTACATCCATTCTTAAGTGGTGGGCCTGTTTTGCGTTAGGGGATTAAAGGAGCCCAGGCGTTCTGAGATGTTGGGGTTCATCTGTCCACACCGCTCAGCAGTGGCACCTCACGTCGGGACCAGTCTTCCGTGCACAGTGAAAAAGAGGTCCGCAGACGCCATACAGGTTAAAGATCCGCCAGCTCGCCGGAGACGTGGTGCCACGGCCCAGCAATGCGGAACAATTTGACAAAGCACCACATCGCAGCACCTTGGGTTCTAGTGAGTACACGGTTGGGGGTGTAAAGCAAGGGGGAAATATGGGTAAAAAGGGGTTGTTTCTCTGATTTAAGGGGTCTTGCTTTTTGTTTCTTGTTAGGGGTAAGGGTAGATTTGGAGTGTGGGTGTGAAATTAGTTGAGTTTACAGGGGTTGGAGAAGAGGATGTTTTTTGATAGAGTGGTTGAATTGTTCTGTGTTGTAAGTCCTTTGTATATATGTTTACCTAGTTTGTTATTTTAGAGGTGTGAGGGGGAATCAAACTTTGAGTGCCCAGTGTAAAGCTTGTTCTGATACCCTTTAGTTTGCTAGTCTGGTTGGCTGGAGCCCTAACCTAAAGGTGGGGTGGTATTTTAGGGTAAGTCCAACAGTATATGCCTTTCTGAAGAAGGCCTTGACATTCTTTTGTATTTTCCATATGGACGCAGCCCCTCACCTCGATTTTCTTGGTTAGTCGAAGCAGTGAAGGGAAACGTCGTTAGGAAAAAACGGTCTTGTAGTAGAGAAGGCCGCACTAGTAAAACAAGAGAGAGCAGCAGTGCTATAGCAGAAAGCATTGCGCCCCTCCTATGCTCGTGTGGTGGGGATATCTCTGAAATATTGGCCGGCAAGTGCTTTTTGATAAAATGCTGTCTTCTGTGTATGAGTGAGAAGTAGAAATGAAGTAAATGAAGTAAACAATGAAGTGTGATAATTGTAGTATAGGCGAGTATGGTGAAGAAGTGTTGAAGGGTGACTAAGGAATTGGGAAAGGGTAAAAAGGGAACTCTTGGTTGATATGATATGATAGGTTATTTATAACGCGCTTAATACTCAAAGGTTTCTAAGCACGGACCCGGGGATCGAACCTGTGTGGCTGCGTGTTGTCTTGCTTCCAAGGCGAGCACGTTGCCGTTGGCATTTACATTTTAAATGCTGCAGGTTCGGCTTAGTATTAGATTTTTTGTGAGACTGTTTTTTGATAAATTGGATTGCAGTATGGAGACTCTGTTGAATAATTTGTGCCATGCGTTGCCCTGCTATAAGGCGAACATTTTTAAATATCATAGGGAATGGTTGCGGGAGAGTCAGTGGAAAATGATACATTCTTGGCCTAATGAGGGATCTTATGATACAGGAATATTGGAGAACCTGCATACTTTTTTTTAAACAAAGCACAAGGGCTAGAAGTTAAAAAAGTGGTGAAACATCTTGGAATTTTGGAGGATGTATGAAGATAGCGAGAATGGCCATAATGTTGAGATTGTGGGGGCAGTGCTGAAAAAAGGAGGGTGCAGGAATTTCTTCTGCACCAATCACATATGGGTGCTATCCTTTATCGTCCGCAGAGGGGTCTACAGACCCTGAGGTTGCACCACCATTTTCCCCAGCAGCTACTCCAGTGGTTGCAAGTCGGACACAGGTAACATCTCCATCAGTTACGATTTTTAAGAACTGGGATTTTGAGGAAAGTAGAAGGGTAACTCCTTCAATACTTAGGACTGCAGAGAGGTTGAAAACAGAGCGGGAATGTGATAAGCAAGAAAGAGTAATACCGATAGTTAGAAGAACAGAGGAATGATTGGAAGGATTGGAAACCAGACAGGAAGAAGAGGTTAGGCCTCTTCCTGCAAGGATAGATTGCGAAGAGTGGTAGATGCGCAAGAACGTTTAAAAGATGAAGGAAGTGCTACAGTTAGCAGAGGTAGAGGTAATGCTGTTATGGTGGCAGAGAGATGAAGAGGGGAGGAAGTGAGAGGACAGGTATAGGATGTAGAAGAACATGGGCAGGATCTTGTTAGATTGGATAACTCAGTTATCAGAACGGTTGAGGTGGACATGGAGAACAGGGTTGCTGCCATGAGTACAGAGGCTGAGCAGGGAGGACTGGAGATGGCACCCTATGGTAGTGCTGATTATGCTTCCGTGCCTGTAGAATGGTTAGTGATGTAGCAGCCGGAATAAACGATGAAGAAGGAGAGGAATGGGTTGATGAGCAAGGAGAGCAGGGTGTAGACACCCTACCTCCCGCTGCATTAGCAGCAATAGAACGCACACCAAGGAACCAAAGGACACACCAGGGTATTTGCATGGCTGTAGTAAGTTGTAGGGGAGAGATGGGGGAAGCCCCAATAAAAACAGTTATAGCTCAGTTTCCGCTGCTCCCAAAGGGTCTGGGAAGGGCGTATGTCGTCCCGTGGTCACACATGAACCAGAAGAAACTTAATGAATACACCCCCTTTGCTCACTGCAGGGGAGGGGAAGTGGATTTATGCATTGGAGAAGCATACTGACGGTGTCATGTTGGCCATGGGGGACATAAAGAGCTTATTCACAGCCCTAATGGGGGAGCGGTCAGGCAAGCTTTAGAAAACATTGTGGTATGCAGGAGCTCAGTTAAATACAAATACCCATGATGGGGCAGCTTTTAATAATATTAGGGCACAGGTATGGGGGGGCCTTGTGGATTATGTACCCCAAAATGCCTGATATCAATTCAATTTTAGCTAAGACGATGAAATTGGACGATGATCCTGCCGCACACATCCAGTTAATTCAGGAGATGTGGAGGGCAGAAACGGGAGAAGCGTGAGACAAGAATGCAGCAATTGTTTACCACATGCTGCCAAAGGGACTTACGATTACGATAGAAGGCTAGCACGATATAGGTAAAGTAGTAGGGATGTAGGCAAAGAGTTGGCCAGAAATGCAGGCACACCTTGTGCATGTCTGCAAGAGAAGACAGGAAAAATAGAGGGAGAATGCATACCAGGCACAAAAAGCAGAGACTAGGTTTGTTCAAAAGAAATTGGCAAAGATTTGTTTAGAGGGGGCAGTAATTACAAATTTTATGGAGGGACAGCAGGGGTAACTGGGACAACAAGGACCCAGTGAACTGGGTATGACGCAGGGTTGGGTGGACGGGTATGTTCCCGGTCCGAGGTCAATGAGAGGGTTTCTCAGGGGCAGAGGAGGATTTCCACAGGGAAGTGGGTCATTTGGCAGGTTCGGATGAATGGGTCCTCCGTTTAATGGGCCAACAAGAAAAAATTATGGAGGATATTATGGGATTCAGTGTTGATTGTGTGGTATGCTGGGGCATGTGTCACAGGATTGTTGTGAACGGCCACAGTACTTTAACATGGCAGCTCAACAGATGCAGGCCCGACCCTACCATATGTCCCAGGTCCTGTGCAATTGCAGAAGGCACCGTTTGAACAGAACCCAGCAACTGGGGCTGCACAGACCTTTGGGATCCCATCAACCATGCCAGCACAAGCATTAGTGCAGACGTGAGACAACAATCCTTTACCCGAAGGAACCGTTACACACTACACTGGAGCAAGTGTTTTCGGGGGAAATCCTTTTTCTCTCCTAGGTGCTAATATGTACCAGGAGTACGACAGCCCACATGGATCCCTGATGTGTCCAGTTCTGTCCATTACCGCTGATCCGGAAGAGGAACTCTGTGGGGTGAAAAGACAGCCCCAGAGTGACAGAGATGGAGAGGCCATGCTAGTCCCCTATTGTGTGAGTGAAGCTGGCTAATGTGGAGTTCTATTGAAATATAAAAGCAAGTACAAAACAGTGATTCCTGACATAAAGTCTAGTGAAATGGAAAGAAATGGGCCTAGTCAACTGCACTGAAATGGAAGGATGCTCAAGTGAAGGGGAATCCCGAGAGCTTAAAACTGATGTATATGCCCAATGAATAAAAAATAACATGTGCTGCTGAAGAGGCTGACTTTATGTAAACTGGGAAAACGGTGCAGTTGACAGATTTAAAACTGCAGCAGTGCACGTGGAAAGAAAAGATACATTTGAAACAATGCGCGTTTCGAAGATAAAAAGGAGGAATGATGCCTTCCTTACATGTAAGAAATAAAGAGAAGTGACAGATGGCGTTTAATCCAGAATAAAGAGACTTAATTTTCATCATATAAAATCACAGCATGTAAAGAGAAAGGACTATTTTGTTTTTTGTAAAAGTGAACACTGGTTTCCCATGTTAACTGTGGCCTATCTGTGTGTATAAGAATAATAATGAATCTACCTCTGTTCTAATATAGTAGAAAAGAAAGATTGTATCTATGAACAGCAGGCCTAGGTGTAATACAAAATGCAAATCAGATAATTTAAAATGCTATTCTTTTAGAATTATGTATGTAGCTTGTTTTTCCCCATTGAACTGGAAGGTCTCAGCCTCTGAAACACTGACCTCAAGACCTTTGGCTGAGAACCTCTAGGAGAAGGTCTGGTTTTCAGTTTAAATGCTAAAAAATACAGAGGAGTAGATCGGAATGGAGGAGGTGGCAGACAAGCCAGCCAGCAGAAGTGACCTTAAGGTCAGGTCTTCCCATTAACTGTGCATTAGCTTCGAACTAAAACATTTGAAGCCCAGGAGGGGAGGGCATGATCACATGGGCCAGCCAGATGTCCTAATCAGGTCACAGAAGAGAAATGAAACCTAAGAAATGGTGGGGGCTGGTGTGAAGCTCAGGGACACGTGTGGTGCCTTGCCATTGACTAACATTGAAGACATTGGGCCTCATTACGAGGTTGGAGGCAGCCATGGAGCTATTAGCTCCATGGCTGCCTCCAAAACCCTACCGACACCACCTGGTGAATGGAGCAATTACCGGTCCATTCCAAGGTTGGCGGGACCGGTAATTCCCCATTCACCAGGGCCCTTCCCCATTCCCATTGAGCCCCCACAGGGCTCAATGGGAATGGGGAAGGCGCTAATAATGGTACCGCAAATTGCGGTACCGTTATTAGCTCCAGAGTCCCTTCGCGTGTTCCGTCCTTAATGCCTAGAAAAAACAGGCGTTAAGGGAGGACCCGCAAAGGGAACTCGTAGTAGGGCGGTAAGGGATTACCGGCACCAATGCCCTTACCGATGCCGGTAATCCCTTACCGCCCACCTCGTAATGAGGCCCATTGTGTTGAATAAAAAGTGCATTGTGTGTTTCATTGAGCTCATCCCGGGTTCATATTAAAGTGGATCAAAAGCCCAACGGGACCATGTAAAAACAAATATTGTGTGATACATACAACTGGAGTTATGAGAAAAATTATGATTCCGGCTTCTCATAATTCTGAGTGAATGGAAAGTTGATGTGGTGATAGGTTATGGAAGTAAGGTTTGAGTCAGGAAGGTTCAGAGTTGTGACTATTCGTCTCAGGAGTAAATCGATAAAAACAGTAGCTCCGCCGAGGAAGGGCGTTCCAAAATAAAATTCATATTTTCCGACTCACCATAAAATGTATAATTCAAAAATATATAGGTTCCTGTAGTTATCTGAAAGATTAAGATAGTTGCTAACAATGGCAGATATTCAGAACCTAAAAGTTTAAAACTACCTGTCATTTTTAAATGATGTATTTTTCCCCTTCCCTCAGCTTCCATAACCTATACCTCCCAACTTCTGGTCCTATCAGCAGCCATTCGGTGTCTTGGTGGGAGGTGAAGGGAAAGAGCTTGCCAATCCGCATCGTGGGAATTATGATAATATGTATATCTCATCAGCACTATATCTTGGCAATTTCCAATCTAAGAAGGAACTTACAAGAGAACAACTAGGGAGAGAGACCAGGAGAGCTGCCTAATCCATCGGGACACCACCTTGCCAGGGAAACAAAGCTAAACCAAGACCTACCTAGAAGGTGGGAGAAAAGGAGACCCAGGGACTTTGCTTGGATACCTGGGAGCCCTATCCGAGAGAGGCCTGTGGCTGGAGAGACAAACAAGTTACTTACGCACTGTAACGTTCTTTCGACTGGATGTTCCTCCCACGTATTCCTCATCTTAGATATCTTGGCTCCCAGCTCTGCTGCTTCAGAATTTGTTTTCACCAGAGGGCGCTGTGCTTGAAGCCGCTGAGTTGAAGTCCATCGAGGGCCGCAGTCGAGCGTCGATGTCATCCGCAGTATAAAGGGCTCAAGCCTCGCCCGTTACCTCAGTTCTGTTTTTAGTGTTAATGGTTGCATTAGTTGATCAGGCTTTCAAAGTCCTTTGGCTCTTAAGGAAGCTCGAGTGCAACTGGCGTAAACTGTACAGAGGGGTAGGTTGGGAGGGTCGATGAGGAATACGTGGGAGGAACATCCAGTCGAAAGAACGTTACAGTTGGTAAGTAACTTGTTCTTCGAATGGATTGTGTCCTCCCACGTATTCCTCATCTTAGATAGGCCCCCAAAGCAGTAAGAATTTAGAGGAGGGAGTATCAGAAACTTCAGTCATGGATTGAATGAAGGACAGCTTTTGCAAACAAGCCTCCTTGATATGATGTAGAGTCCAAGCAGTGATGCTTCACAAAAGTATGCATTGATGACCAGGTGGCCGCAGCACAAATATCCTGCACCACAACATCCCTCTGAAGAGCCGTAGAAGTTGCCATGCCTCTGGTTGAATGAGCCCTTAGTCCATCTGGAGGCTCTTTCCCAGCCAATTTGTAGCACTCTGAGATGCTATAATTATCCATCTGGATAGAGTTTGCTTAGACACTCCAAGGCCCAATTTGTGTCCTGTATACTCAACAAATAGTTGGTCACATTGTCGGAAATTTGCCAGTCTAGAAATATAGAAACTGGGAGCCCTTTTTGGCTCCAGTCTGTGCAATCTCTCCTCCTCTTTACTTGCATGTGGAGGAGGGTAAACAGAAGGTAAGGTAATCTTCTGTGACAGGTGGAAATCAGAAACTATTTTAGGTAAGAAGGATGGTTTGACCTTTAGAATGACCTTGTCCCTATGGAAAATGGTGTGAGGAGGCTTACAAGAGAGTGCCTGCAACTCACTCACCCTGTGGGCCGATGTATAGCAACTAGCAAAATTGTTTTTAAAGTGAGGATCCTTAACGGGCAAGAATGTAGAGGCTCAAAAGGGGCACACATTAGACATTTTAAAACTAAATTTAAATCCCAGGTGGGAACTTGAAAAGGCGTTGGAGGGTACACATTTGTCAGTCCTTTTAGAAACTGGGTAACTAAAGGCATTTTAAAATAAGAAACCTCTTCCGAAGGAGCGCTTGAAGATAGATAGTGCTGCTAAGTATCCTTTAATAGTGCCAACTTGGAGCCCCAAATTGGATAAGTGTAAAAGGAAAGGCAGTACTGTCGGAGTATAATATAAGAATGGGTCCACAATCTTATCCCTGCACCAGATACTGAACTTGTTCCAACGACACAGATACAGGGATTTTATTGCTGGCCTCCTGGCCGAAAGCAAAATCTACATTACATCATCTGGGATGTCCCAATCCTTATATCTCAGCCTCTCAGAAACCATTTGTGAAGGCTGAGTGTCTTGACCTCTGGATGGAAAACCCGACCATCCTCTTGCGAGAGAAGATCCTCTCTTTGTGGAAGACGTATTGGAGGGCAGATGGACATGTCCAGAAGGTCCGGGTACCACGTCCTCCTGGCTTAATCTGGGGCAATTAGGATCATGGTTTTCCTGAACTTCCTGAACCTCCTGATTACATGAGGAATCACGAGGAATGGAGGAAACGCGTATAGTAGTGAAAATACCCAGTCCACCACGAACGCGTCCCCTAGAGCTCCTCTTGGGGGAAATTCCCTTGAGCAGTACAGTTTGCACTTCCTGTTGACACTGGTCGCAAACAGATCTACTTAAGGGGTTCCCCAAAGGGCCGAAGATCTCTTGAAGGACTTCCTGAGCTAGTTCCCACTCGTGAGATACTGTGCTCTGCCTGCTCAGAACGTCTGCCGCCGTGTTCTGCTCTCCAGCTAGGTGAACTGCCGACAGAGAGATTCCTTCTTGCATTGCCCAGAACCAGAGCTGCATTGCCTCCCTGCACAGTGGTAGTTATCCTACGCCTCTTTTGTTGAGGTAGTACATGGCCACTGTGTTGTCTGTCATTATCAGGACATTCTTTCCCGTACAGAGGGCAGAAAGGCCTTCAGCGCTAGTCTGATTGCCCTCAGCTCCAAAATGTTGATGTGTAGTTTGGACTCCAATGGAGACCAACAACCTCTGATTGTCAGATCTTTGGTGTGGGTCCCCCACCCCGTGAGTGAGATGTTCGTCACTACTGTTATCTCTGGCCATGGTTGCCAAAAAGGTTACCCATTGAGGATATTTTCCTTGCAACCCCACCATAGAAGATCTTGAGCCACTCTGGCCGTGACTCGCAGAAGATCTGACACCCCCCCAAAAATTGGGACCATTGAGTCCTGAGGGCCCATTGAAGGGATCTCATCCTCAATCTGGCCTCTGGCAACAGAAAAATGCAGGATGCTATGAGGGCTAGCAACCTTAGAAAATCGAAGGCCGGCAGATGCTGGGCATTTTGAAACTTTGTTACCATCTGCAGAATGTGGTGGGCTCTCTCCTCGGGAGGCGAGGCTTTCCCTGAGTAAGTATCCAGGACTGCTTCGATGAATTGAAGTCTTTGGCTTGGAATCATTTGTGACTTCTTGTAATTGAGGGAGAAGCCCAGTCTGTGTAGGAAGTGGCAGGTCATGCCCAGATGTTCC
Organism: Ambystoma mexicanum; assembly: GCF_040938575.1. Lineage (NCBI taxonomy): Eukaryota > Metazoa > Chordata > Amphibia > Caudata > Ambystomatidae > Ambystoma > Ambystoma mexicanum. The sequence continues at coordinate 1,121,529,661 of NC_090935.1, read as the reverse complement.
TGGGCTCGTTCGGGTGAACTTGCCCTGATTAGCCAATCGTCCAGGTAAAGCTACACGTGAATCCCCCCTCTCCTTAGACTCGCTGCCAATACCGCCATCAGCTTGGTGAAAACCCTCAGGCGGAGGTCAGCCCAAATGGCAGAACCCGTACCTGATAGTGAGAACCGCCAACCACAAACCTCAGGTCCTTTCTGTGCTTGAGATGGATTGGCACATAAAAGTAAGCACCCTGAAGGTCCAACAAAACCAGCCAGTCCTGAAGCTGAAGAGCCTGAAGGATCCTAGAAAGGGTCACCATCTTGATCTTGTCCTTCCTGAGGAATTTGTTAAAATTTCTTAAGTACAAGATGGGACTCAATACTCCATCCTTTTTGGGGATGAGGAAATACAGGGAGTACCAACCCTTGTTCCTCTCCGCTATAGGTACATGTTCTATTGCACCTTTCTCTAGCAGGGTTGAAATCTCCTGCACAAGGAGCGGATCTGGAATTTTGACAGAATTGGTTCCCGGTGGATGATCTTGAGGTCTTTGTTGAAAAGGAAGGCAGTAACCATGGGTCACTAGCTCTAGCACCCAGGCATCTAACGTAACGCCCCGCCATTCGTTCAGATACCGAGTGATCCTGCCTCCCACCGGGGTCTTGTGGGTGAAGACCTCAGAGTGGCTTTGCAGCGGCTGCAGAAGCGGCTGAGGAGGAAGTAGCGGCTGCTGGGGCTGATCTAGCACCTTTCCATCTCCCACAACGAAAGGGTTTTTTCTGTTTGACTGGCCTTTCCCCTCCCTCTTCCAAAAGAGGTGTAGAAACGAAAGGGACGGCTCCTCCAGGAAGATGACCATGCGTAGGAGTGTTGCTGAGGCTGTCTTATAGCGGTGCTGAGTGATTTAGCTGCCGCTTTCGAGGTCTGCAGCTTCTCCAAGCTCTCGTCCACCTTTCTGCCGAACAGCCTCAAGCTGTCAAAGGGCATATTGAGTAATCTGGACTGCACATCAGGTGCAAAGCCAGATTTTCTCAGCCATGCAAATCTGCGTAGGACCGCGCTAGATGGCATTACCTGCTTACACTATCAGCAGTGTCCAATCCTGACTGGAAGCATTCCTCCATAGCCTCTTTTCCATCTTTCACTATCGCCAGGAAACCATCCCGTTCCTCACCGCTGATGTCATACAGTCCCACAGGGTGTATGTAAATCTTGCCAAAGTGCAAGTTACATTTGTGGATTTAAGAGCCCAAGCATCGACTTTTTTGTCATCCCTGGTGATATTGAAGGATAAGCTGACTGCCTAGTGGAGGTTGCAGCCTGTACCACCAAAGCTCTCTGGCGAGGGATGCTTAGATAGCTACTCAGGATCTGATGAGGCTGGCCTGTACTTTCCCACAAACTTTTTATTTACTGCTGGCCCAGAATCTGGGGTATTCCAAGTTGCCATCACCCTCTTTTGCAGTGCCTTTTGAAAAGGGAGCACAGGGTTCCTTTGAGGTCCCTCATTAAGTATGTCAGTCATATCGTCCTGATCGAAATTTGGGGACGCTGTTTTCCATCCCATAAAGTCAATGACTCTTCCCAATAGATTTCTATACCCAGGGTCTGCATGATCTGCACGGTCTGGTCTCTCAAACTCTACTTCAGGGGAAGTATCTAGTCCACTGGCAGACTAAAGGCAGTCATAAAGATCAGCCATTTTAGAATTTGGGTCTACTAGTTCCTCAGGAACCTCCTTGGTTCAAAATTTAACCCCAGCTGAAGTAACATCCTCTTCAGAGGACTGTTCCTCAAAGATAGAAGACATAGATCTGAAAAATGATTGCCTGGGTTGAAGCTGGAAGATTTTTTCTGGTAAAGGGGGTGGCATTGACTTAGGTTTAGACAGGCATCGATTTTGGCATCGGGATTAAAGAATGCCCCGACAAAGGCTTCGAAGGCGTCCATGGTATGGACGCTGGCTTGGACATTTTCGAAGGAGGCTTCGACGTCCTCGAGGGAGGCCTCGACACTGCCGTGGAAGGTATCGACGCCATCTTAGATGACGGCCTTGATGCTGTCGTCGAGCGCTGTGTTGAGTCGATATTCAACTTCGACGCCATTTTGACCTCCGTTACCCCCGATTTTTGCACCAGTGGTTTCATTCATTTTTCATGAGGTGTCGGAGAACTTTCCTCCAAAGACACCCTCGACTTTTTGTCTGATCTTGCGTGTTTAGTTTTTGATCTCCCTCTGTCACCTTTGGAGTGGACAGGGGCATGCTCTTCACATGGCTTTTTCGAGGGGGTCTGGGCCGCATTCTCGAAAAAGTTTAGCATTGAAGCCCTAAAGGCCTCCCATTTTTCAGGGGAATCGTGCTTGGAACGATAGGAAATAACCCTTCTCTCAGACGAGGAGGAAGAGGAGGAAGAAGACCTATGACGTTGTTTCTTCGATTTTCTGGACGAAAACGAGGAGGATTTCCTCGAGCGACTCTTTTTTTCGAAGACTTATAAGATTCCTTTCTCACCGCCAGCTTACCTTTCCGTTCCTTAGGAGCCTTATTGGACATAGCCTGACAAGAACCACATTCGTCGACCCGATGGTCAGAGCTCAAACACCAAAGGCAATTGCGATGAGGGTTGGTAATCGAAATTCTTCTACCACAGTTCAGTCATTTTTAAAACCGTCTTGGGTGTGGTTGGAGTCGATGATGAGGACATTTGGTCAAAGAAAAGTGGATGCGCCGTCTTGAGACACGAAGCAGTGCTCAGAAAAACGGAACTGAGGTAATGGGCACGGCTCGAGCCCTTTATACTGCGGGTGACATTGACGCTAAACGGCGGCCCTCAAGGGACTTCAACTCTGCGGCTTCGAGCAGAGTGCCCTCTGGTGAAATCTTTTTCCGAAGCAGCAGAGCTGGGAGTAAAGATATCTAAGAGGAGGAATACGTGGGAGGACACAATCCATTTGAACTGGCTCGTGGATAAAGGCTTAAGGTGTGAGCTACCTGCCAGAAAGAGGGTCCTAGTATCTGGCGGGCTTCATGAGCTAAGAATAGAGATCTCCCATGTAAGTAGATATATCCCAAAGCTATCAATTGTGTGGGAAGCTACATGCCTTAATACCTTTCCCTTAGTGGGTGAGGGGGGTGGGGCAAAACTGGGTAGACCCTGTCCATATTGAACTAAAATGTTAACTCAATGAATCCTCTATAGAAGAACACCCTATCCAGTTACCTTGAATCGTGTTGGAATGTGTCTGTTTAACCTTTACCTTTGCATTGGTGGGTGCTCTCCATTAGTGGGAGGGGGGGTAAAAGCGTGTATACCCTTAGCACAATTAACTAAAAATATAATTTAATTGATTCCCTTAGGGTCATTTATCACAGGGTGTTGTTTTTGTCAAAATTCGAAACTGACAAAGGATTAACCCAATGCCCTGTTAATGACTCTAGTCTGTAATGTAATTGGATAAACCTGCTGTTCAAATGAATGTGCTGGTGTCCCCAAAATGAAAATCCCAACACCTTGCGTTCCCTTTGAAAACAAATCGTGCAAAACAAATTTTCTTTTTCAGTCAAAACCAGAATCCCAAAGCCTTGTATTTTCATTGTATGAGTGGTGCAAAACGAAATTCCCCATTTATTCCCTTGCATCCCAAATCAGAATCCCAAAACATTGCAGTTTACGTTAATAAAAAGCCCAAAACGATTTCCCCATTGGAGTTCATTTTGATATTTATTGATTGAAAAAAGAAGTATAATTTTTGTGGAAAAAATGTGATTGGAGCTTACGACGATTGGTGCTTGCTCATATTGTTGGAGTTGTTTAAAGAAACAGAAGGGCATAACAAGTGTTATATTAAGGAGAGGGGAACAGGTTTAAGCATGGAGGATATGACTCCATTACTACACCTGTGCAAACAGTTGCCAAAACATGCACCCAAGCTGAAAAAGTACAGTGCGTAATGGGTTAAAAGAACCGCAAACAAAATGTTCATGCCGTGGCCCCAGGATGGATCGCTGTCTAAAGCGGTCCTACAGCACATGACGACATATTTGCACGGCAAATACAAAGGTAAAAAGTTAGATAAACGCCTAGCTAGACTAGAGCTTTGGAAGATGTACTAAGAGGATAAGGAAGAGGTGCCACCGTTAGATTGGATACTTAACGTATGTACAGAGGCAGGTTAGACGCCTTCCGCGCCACCCGCCCGTCTGAAACAAAAATCGAAGTCAGTAAGGACGAAGGATTATACCCGCTAAGAGAGCTTAAAGCAACCACAGGGTACAGCAACCTGGCATATGAGTCACCTACGCAAAGTAGTGACGAAAGCCCAGACAAAGACAGAGGTAGAGATATCGCCTCCAAGGTCCCAAGTGACAAGGAGAGACGCGAAAACGAGAGGAAAGACCAGGTACAAACAAGTACATTTCCCGATACAGAGAGAGAAGGCAAGAGATGGAAAGGAAATGAGGATAGAACTGATGAGATAGCATTCGCGCAGAACAAATGGATGGGAGGTCAGATTCTATTGAAACTCGATGGTAAAAGCATTGATGACGCGAATCGAAAAGAGAAGTTAGACGATGTACAGAGAACGGAGAAGGAACTGGTAAAAGGATTGAGAGACGAAAAACTTGGGAAAAAAGATAGGCAGAGACGAGAGCAGTTATATCGCGAAGAGCAAGAAAGACAACGAGATCATAAACAGAGAGCATCTAATGATCAAGACAGACAGGAACAAAGGCGAATGGAAGATGAGCAGAAGATACAGGAGATAAGAATAAAGAGACGAAGGGATGAGGAAATACAAAGGGCAAATGAACGTAGAAATGCAAAGAAAGAGGAAGAGGATAGAGTCAGAGAAGAAGCGAGGAAGTGCAGAGAATTCAATGACGACATAGAAAGTAAGCAAAGACAGAGAGCACGCGATCTTCAATATCTGGAAAGAGAGGTTCAAAAACCTGATCCAGTAGTAGAATGGGAAGACATTGAAGAATTATTTCCAGAGTACGATTCAGTACCAGGCATGTCTAGGGCAAATATCGAGGATGACTTTGACACCAGAAGCATCGGAGAGACGATAGAATATACGACGAGATTGGGCTAGAACAAGTACCCCAAGGGGAAGGGGAGGACGAGCGCCTGGAGAGCACTCAGCTTTATGATGCTGAGGACGTCTCCCTAAATACTAAGAATAGAGAGCTATCCCTAGATAGGTTGGAAATCAGTAAGAACAAGGAGGATGCGAGAAGTTGCACAAGATGGGCACAGATAATGTCAGACACAGAAAGAGAGGAATATGAGAAAAAGGAAGACGAGAGAAGACACGAAATACACTTCTCAAGGGGAAAGGGAATAAGATGGTCGGATTCTAGTGTGTCTGCCCCGAGAGCATCGGAATCAGCCACACAGTCAGGCCGACGCGAAGAAATATTGTACGGTCATAGGGGGTTTGCCTCCACCACCCTATGTGAGCCGACTGAGGACATTACCAGGTAGGCGGCGATGCAAGAATATCACTCCTGCAGTAGATAGGAAAACAATGAGAGAAGAGAGAGAGAGGACTATGCATCCCAATTTCCGTTGCTCGAGAAGGGAGGAGCAAGACCACAGTATATTACATGGCCACACATGGATCCGGAAACCTGAAAAACGAGCTTCAATGCTGATTTCGGGAACCGGAAAAGGGATACATGAGTGAAAAAAAATTGCGGGAGGGGACACGTTAGCTATAGGGGATATCAAGGGTCTTTTAATCGCCATAGTTGGTGATAGAGCTGATGATGTGTGGACACGCGCAGGTTACTCTGGTGTGACTACAGTTAATACAGCGCATGACGGAGCACCGTTTAACAATTGCAGAGCCGCAGTATGGAAAGCACTACGATCGCTATATCCGGATACTTCCGACATGAGAGCTATAATGTCACGGAAAATGAAGGAGTCAGAAGACCCTTTGCTTTACATTCAGAATTTCCAAGATGCGTGGGTAGTTGAAACACGGAAATCTTGGGGGAAATCTATACCCGTGTTCTACCATATATTATGCCAAGGGCTGTCAGATCAGGTACAGAAGTAGCTCAAGAAATTAGTAGGAATCGAGGACAAACCATGGTCTGAAATACAGTTGACTATAGCGCACTATTGCAGGCTGCTGCAAGAGAAGAATCGCAAAAAATAGGCTACAAGAAAAGGTGACAAAGCGAAATTAGTGCAGAAGAAATTGTCAAAATATGCCATTGAAGGGGCAATGATAACTAACACAGACGGGTCAAACATGCAGCAGGACAATAATCAACAGCAGGGTAATCAGGGCAATAATGGGTTTTACCCCAGAGGGAGAGGCTTTCGAGCAAGAGGATGGCAGAGTAATCAGGGAGGTTTCCAAAACATGCAACATGGAAGTCAGGATATGTCAAATGGGCAAATGATCAAACCATCGCCAATATGTTGGGTGTGTGGGATGTCAGGGCACCTAGCACGCACATGCAGAAGTCAAGACATGGTGCAAAATGACCAAGGAACCAGAGCAGGTATGGTGAATCCACCTGTGTTAGTACAACAGGGAGGAAATGGAGTTGCGCAAAATTACACGGTGCAACCGCAAACGCCAGGAGCACAGCAAAGCTTGCAAACCCCAGAATTTGATAAATTGTCAACAGGGACAGTCCCAACAGTCACCGATGCAAATGTCACAAACAACAAGTATAGGTCAGGCTGTGCACGATGGAATAAGAGTTAACACTGGTGATGGGGGATGACCATTCACGCAAAATGGGACAAGATTGTATATAGACTAGGACAGCTCACTGGGAAACCTGATGTGTTCTATCCTATCAGTGACACCTGACCCTCACCAGGAACCAAGGATGGATGTCGTTAAAGGGGATAAAGAATATTTCTTCTTAGTTGACATGGGTGCGATATGCTCATGCATACGTGAAGGCAAGTTTTCCTTGTCCGGCGATGCTACAAACACACAGGGCTTCACAGGAGCAACAAGTTGTGTTCCTTTTACAGACACACTTCCAGTCTCTATAGGAGAATGTGACATGAATGCGTCACTGTTATATTCAAGGCAAACCCCAGTAAATATATTGGGACGAGACTTAATGACAAAGTTAAACATGACAATCTTGTTCACGGAGAAGTGCATAGTATGCTCGACTCTAGGAATGCACTATTTGAACGTATGCGAGATGATTAGAGCATACGGAGGGCACACAGCCATGAGAGCTATCCCTTTGGAGCCAGAAATATTTGCATACGGAGTACGGGTGCTGATGGCATGGCTACCAGGCCTTGCAGACAAAACCATGAGGACCCCAGATGAGTTTCTATTTTGGCCAAGAATACCTATGCACGAGGAGAAGGGACTAGTATTTCCCTTGATGATGCAGACAGCCATAATACGGGGAAAAATGGCTTTGATTGATGGGTTGTGATGATAAAGGCAGACAGTGGTGCACAGTGGTCACCATTGAAGAAGAGTACAGGCTGACTGACGTCACGGATGACGATCTGTTCCACGAACGTACGCTGAGGAAATAACAGTTGAAGTGAATCTCACATTTTGGGCGAAGATGATCAAAAGAGAAGTGCCCCACATAATGATGTTGGCACAGAACCGTCCCGAATATTTTGAGGTCGATATGGCCCAGGTGCCAGTCTCAGTATGGACCAGGGGCCCCTATGACGTAGGCCTACTGAAAGGAGTAGGATAAGTCAAAATTAAACTGAAGCCAGGAGCTATTTTACCAAAGGCACGACAGTATCCCATGTCTAAGGAAGCAGATGAGGGAATTTTGAAGACAATTTCGACTATGATGGAACAGGGCATCTTTGTGATGTCAGAGTCGTCAAGCAATATCGCAGTTTATCCTGTCAAGAAATCAAAGGAAGGGTCTTCGAGGCTAATTCAAGATCTACGCCCGATAAACAATATTGTAGAAGCCGAGTTCCCTTTAGTCCCGAACCCGGCCACAATTCTATGTAATATTCCTGTTGAGGCAAAATATTTCACGGTGATTGACTTGAAAAATGCGTTTTTCTCAATCCCATTGCACCGAGACTCACAAGATCTGACGTAATTTACCTTCAGACAGATACGTCTAAAAAGCACAAGGTTACCCCAGGGGTACTGTGAGTCTCCCTCAATTTTCAATAAAGTCCTACAGATGGATTTAAGCAATATCGCATTAGAGAGTGTTGTCTTGCTATATGTAGATGACATCTTAATTTGCAGCGCCACAGAGGAAGAGTGCAGACACGATTCTATTCAACTATTGACTATACTGGCTGAGAAAGGATATAAAGTGGACAAAGAAAAGTTACAATATTGTCAGCAAGAAGTGTTGTATATAGGCCAGCTGATCTCACACGAGGGGAAAAGAGTTACCCCGGAAAGGGCTGAAGCCATACTGAACACATGCCATGCCACACACGATAAAACAGATGCAGAGCTTTCTAGATCTTTGCAATTATGTCAGAGCATGGGCCTTTGACTACAGCTCATTTACCAAGCCCTTGTTACAGGCCCTAAAGAAGGCACAGGAGACAAAAGAAAAAATGGTGTGGTCGGAGACCATGGAGGAAGGATTTACTGAGCTCAAGAAAGCCATTTGCATGGCACCAGTTTTAGGGATTCCCAACTATGTAGAAGAATTCTACCTGTTCTCACACGAATGGCAGCATCATGACGGCAGTACTCATACAGAGAACCACATTGGGGTACAAGCCCCTGGCATACTACAGTGGGAATTTGGACACAGTGATGAAAGGCCACTTCCCGTGCAAACAAGGTTTAGCTGCAGCAGCGTTCGCCATAGACAAAGAGACAACCATTGTGATGGGATGCTCAATGATGTTATACGTTGAGCACGCGCTATTTGCCATTCTAGAGAAGCCAAAGGGAACGCTGACATCTCAGAGAGCTTCTGCTTATGAAGTGATCATATCGAATCACGTTGATTAAGATCGTTCGATGCAAGATAGTGAACACAGCTATGTTTATAGCAGAGCCAGTCACTGAAGGAGAGCCAATACATGCCTGCCTGAACTATGAAGAATTTTATGATGAGATTTCCAGAGTGAAAGAAAATGCATTGGCAGGAGGAGAAATTGTCTTTGTTGATGGTTCCTCAAGAATCAATCAAAACGATGGGCAAAGATATACAGGCGCCGCTGTGACGAAGCACATGGCAAATGAAGAGTTTCGAGTGCTCCTTAGGGCACGATTACCATCTCACTATTCAGCACAGGCTGCAGAATTATTGGCGTTGATACTCGCGATTGAGAATCACGCAGACCAGTAAGTGACGGTGTACAGTGATTCCGCCTATGTGACATCCACAGTGCACGCAGGCCTAGCGGGCTAAAAGAGGAGGGGCTACCTATGAGCGGACTGCACGCCAGTGCAGCACGCAGCCTTATTGGACAGGCTCATCAAGGCACTACAGTTCCCAGTGGGCATAGCGGTCTTGAAATACACCGCCCACACAAAGGGAACAGATTTGATCTCACAAGGAAATCAAGCAGCAGACACAGAGGCCAAGCATATGGCGGCCAAGGGTGAACCCATAATGGACGTAGAAATAACTGATGTAAACGAGAAGATGATTGTTGCACGAAATGAACCTGAGGGCTATAATAACATGTGGCAAACCCAGTTAATGGAACTCCAAGGGGAGGCACCACAGGAAGAGAAGAATCTCTGGAAGCAGCAAGGGTGTTCTTTAAACCCCTCCGAAAGCTTGTGGCAACAAGACAAGCACTGGTAAACCAGTAATACCTATAGCCCTGTTAAAATGATCACTGGAGTAGTTAAACTATCTAGCACACATGACAAAAGAGAATCTTGCGGCAAAGCTCACTGAAGAGTGGTTTATACCGAACTTAGCAGAGCACATTGCATTTTTTATGATGAACTGTATAATCTGCCAGCAGTTCATGGCTGGGCAGACACTAAAAGTAATTAGAGGAGTCATCCCAAAGCCCAATGGTCCTTTTCAACACTTCCATGTCGGTTACGTCGATATGATTCAAGCATGTAACAGGTACAGGTATCTATCTAATTGTTGTGGGTGTCCATCTCTAAATGGATAGAAGCAGGTCCATGTACACACTCAGACTCTACCTGTGTGGCCACATTTCTAGTGAGAGAGGTATTTCCCAGGTGGGGAGTATGTGAAGTCATGAGATCAGATAATGGAGCTCAATTTTTCAACAAAGTTTTTGAATAGATTAGCTTGTTGCTTGGTATAAAGCACAAGTTCTCGTCGACGTATCATCCGCAAGGTAATGGAATCTGTGAGAAGCTCAACGGCTTGTTAAAGGAAAGGTTAGCCAAGTTGAAGCTTACGCTAAAGAAAGGATATTGCCATAATTAACCCCCAGATGGTCTACCCATTTCACCTGACTTAGGTGCTTGATGAAAAAGAACAAGTTATTTACCAACTGTAACATTCTTTCGAGTGGATGTTCCTCCCACGTAGTCCTCATCTTAGATATATCCTTACCATCAGCTTTGCTGCTTCAGACATTTTTTCTCTCTCCACCAGAGGGTGCTCCACTCGAGACTGCGGCGTCTATGTCCCTTGGCGGCATCTGTCGAGTGCCGATGTCATCTGCTGTATAAATGCCTTGAGCGCGCCCGTTGGCCTCAGTTCTGTTTTTTTGCATATTATAACCAAAGGATTGTAGTTAATGGCGTGCCTCTTTTGACCCAAGCCTTAAAAGAATTTAGAGTGTAAATCACGTAAACTATACTGTGGGGTAGGCTGGGAGGGTCGATGAGGAATACGTGGGAGGATCATCCAATCGAAAGAACGTTACAGTTGGTAAGTAACTTGTTCTTCGAATGGATTGTGTCCTCCCATGTATTCCTCATTTTAGATAGATTCCCAAAGCAGTTTTGTATTGGAGGTGGGAGTACAGAAATTGTAGTCATGTACAGAATGAAGTACTGATTTAGCGAATAGACCTCCTTGAGAGGAAGTCGAATCTAGAGCATAATGTTTTATAAAAGTGTGCATGGATGACCATGTGGCTGCTGCGCAAATATCGCACAGGGACACCCCTTTGAAGTGCTGTTGAAGTTGCCATGCCCCTGGTTGAATGAGCCCTCAGCTCATCTGGAGGATCTTTCCCAGCCAATCTATAACATTCAGTTATAGCCAAAATTATCCATCTAGATAATGTTTGCATAGTTACAGCTAGTCCCAATTTACGGCCAGTGTATCCCACAAAAAGCTGGTCACACTGACGTAGTTTTGCCAATCTTGAGATATAGAAGCTAAGAGCTCTTGTAGGATCTAATCTATGCAGCCGTTCCTCTTCCTTACTTGTGTGAGGAGGAGGGAAGAAAGTAGGTAGTGTTATTTTTTGTGACAGGTGAACATATGAGACAATTTTTGGCAAGAAAGAGGGTTTTACATTAAGTACTACTTTATCTTTATAAAAGATGGTGTGAAGAAGACCACTAGAAAGTGCCTGCAACTCACTTACCCTGCGGGCTGATGTCACTGCCACAAGAAGTATTGTTTTTAGAGTAAGGAGCCTTAATCGACAGGAATGTAAAGGCTCAAATGGAATGCATGCGAGGAACTTTAGTACCAAGTTTAAATCCCACACAGGAACTAGAAAGGGTAGTGGAGGAAACACATTATTTAGACCTTTTAAGAATTGAGTTATTAAAGGTATCAGGTAATGATAGTCTTGACCTCTGGATGGAGAACGTGACCTTCCTCTTGTGAGAGAAGATCTTCTCTTTTTGGACGACGTATTGGAGGGCAGATGGTCATGTCCAGAAGGTCCGGGTACCACGTTCTCCTGGCCCAATCCAGGGCAACTAGGATCATGGTTTTCCTGAACTTTCTCAACCTCCTGTCTGAGCGATCACAGGGACTGGAGGAAACGCATACAGAAGTGGAAACTCCCATTCCACCACAAATACATCTCCTAGAGCTCCTCTCGGGGGAAATTCCCATGAGCAGTACAGTTTGCAGTTCCTGTTGACACTGGTCGCAAACAGATCCACTTGTGGAGTTCCCCAAAGGGCAAAGACCTCTTGAAGGACTTCCTGAGCTAGTTCCCACTCGTGGGAGACTGTGCTCTGCCTGCTCAGAGCGTCCACCGCTGTGTTTTGCTCTCTGGCTAGGTGAACTGTCAACAGAGAGATCCCTTCTTGTATTGCCCAGAACCAGAGCTGCACTGATTCTCTGCACAGTGGCAGTGACCCTACTCCTCCTCTGTTGCTGAGATAGTACATGGCCACTGTGTTGTCTGTCATTAGCAGTACATTCTTTCACCGTACAGAGGGCAAGAAGGCCTTCAGCGGTAGTCTGATTGCCGTCAGCACCAATAGGTTGATGTGTAGTTTGGACTCCGATGGAGACCAACGACTGCTGATTGTCAATTTGTTGGCGTGAGCTCCCCACCCCGTGAGTGAGGTGTCCGTTACTACTGTAACTCCGGCTATGGTTGCCAAAAAGATTCTACCCTGAGGATATATTCCCTGCAAGCCCACCATTGCAGATCCTGTGCTACTCTGGTTGGAACTTGCAATAGATCTGACATTTCCCCCGAAAATTGGGCCCATTGAGTCCTGAGGGCCCATTGAAGGGATCTGATTCTCAATCTGGCTTCTGGCACCAGAAAAATGCAGGATGCCATGAGACCGAGCAACCTGAGAAAATGGAAGGCCGGTAGATACTGGGCCTTCTGGCATTTTATTACCATCTGCAGAATGTGGTGAGCTCTCTCTTCGGGAGGCGAGGCTTTGCCCGAACAAGTATCCAGGACTGCTCTGATAAACTGGAGTTTCTGTGATGGTATCATGTTTGACTTTTTTAAATTCAGAGAAAACCCTAGTTTGTGAAGAAAGTGGCAAGTCTTGGACAGATGTTCCTGGGCTTGTTCTGGAGAACGTGCCCTGATCATCCAATCGTCCAGATAGGGGTATACGTGAATGCCCCCTCTCCTGAGACTCGGTGCCACCACCACCATCAACTTGGTGAAAACCCTCGGGGCGGAGGTCAACCCGAATGGCAGAACTCAAAACTGATAGTGAGAATTGTCAATCGCGAACCTCAGGTACTTTCTGTGCTTGAGATGGATTGGCACATGAAAGTAAGCATCGTGAAGGTCCAATGATACCAACCAATCCTGGAGTTGGAGAGCCTGAAGGATCTGGGAAAGTGTGACCATCTTGAACTTGTCCTTCCTGAGGAACTTGTTCAAGCTTCTCAAGCCTAAAATGGGTCTCGGTCCTCCGTCCTTCTTTGGTATGAGGAAATATGGGGAATACTAATCCTCTCAGCTACAGGTAAATGTTCTATTGCACCTTTCTGTAGCAGGGTTAAAACTTCCTGCAACAGGAGCGGATCTGGATGTTTGACAGAGTTGTATACCAGTGGATGATTCTGAGGTTTCTTTTGAAAAGAAAGGCAGTAACCTTGGGATACTGTTTCCAGTGCCCAAGCATCTGAAGTAATGCCCCACCATTCTTCCAGATGCTGTGAGATCCTGCCTCCCACTGGGGTCTTGCGGATCAAAACCTCAGAGTGGTTTTGCAGCAGCTGTAGCAGAAGCTGAAGGGACAGATGCCATTGGTGGGGCAGATCTAGTATCTTTTCCTCACCCCCGAGGGCATTTCCTTTGACCTCTCTGACTGGCCTGTCCCCACCTTTTCCCAAATGAGGAATAAAATAGAACGGGACGACCCCTCCGGGAAGATGAGCCTGTGTAGGGGCGTTGTTGAGGTTGTCGTATAGCAGCACTGAGTGATTTTGCCGCCGCTTTGGAGGTCTGCAGCGTCTCCAAACTTTCATCCGCCTTGCTACCAAACAACCTTGAGCCGTCAAATGGCATATTAAGAAGCCTGGATTGCACATCCGGTGCAAAATCTGACTTTCTTAGCCACGCAAATCTACGTAGCACCGTGCTAGACGCCATGGACCTACTGATACTGTCAGCTGTGTCCAAACCTGATTGAAGGCATTCCCCCGAAGGCTCCTTTCCATCCCTTACTATAAATAGGAACCCATCACGTTCCTCATCTTCCGGGATGTGTTCAGCTGCCGCTGACATGCAGTCCCACAGGGTATATGTAAATCTTCCAAGGGTGCAAGTTACATTTGTGGATTTTAAAGCCATGCTCCCTGACATAAAAATCTTTCTGGACCATGCATCAACCTTTTTATCATCCCTATCAGGTGGAATTGTAGGGTATGCAGCATTCTTAATAGAGGCAGCTGCTTGAACTACCAGACTTTCTGGAGATGGGTGCTTACTTAAATATTCTGGATCTGAAGGACAGGGTCTATATTTTGATACATATTCCTTATTTACTACCGGAATAGTTTCAGGGTTTTTCCATGCATTATTAACCTTCCTTTGTAAGGCTACATGAAAAAGAAGTATGGAGTCTTGCTGAGGTCCCCCTGAAAGGATGTCAGTCATGTCATCATCTTGATAGACAGGTGAATTTCTAGCCCTTCCCATGAATTCACTTACCCTGTTCATCAATTTTCTATAACCTGCATCAGCATGTTCTGCTGGGTCGGGTTTTTCAAATTCATATTTTGGAGAATTATCCAGACCACTTTCTGATTGCAAGCACTCATATATATCTTGCATCTTATATTGAGAGTCAACTAACTCCTCAGGGACTTGTCTTGTACCAAATTTAACACCAGCAGGTGTAACCTCTTCTTCTTCTGCTGATGACTCCCCTTCATATATAGATGACATGGTCCTAAAAAAATCATGTCTACTTTCTGGGTGAAACACCTTTTCAGGTGGTATAGGTTTTAACATTGGTGTCGATTTTACCATTGGAATGAGCATAGACGTCGACAAAAGCGTTGATGGCGTCGATGTTGTGGCCACTACCTTCGATATTGTCGAGGTAATTTTCAATGCCTTCGAAGGAATCGTCGATTCCATCAAAGGAGTTGTCGAGACCATCAACACCGTCGAAGGAGCCTTCGATACGTCGATTGTGCACTTGACGTAACCTTTTTAGGTTGGGTCATCGACACCTTGTGCTTGACCGCCTTCGATAAAGGCTTGGAGGACGTTCTAGACAGACTTTGATGACGTATGAGAGTCTGACGCCATTTTCTTGAGTTTTACCTCCGATTTACGCACCGGTAGGTCTTTTCTATGAGGTGTCTGGGAAGACTCCCTGGATGACACCCTCGACAATTTTTTGTCGGATTTTCTCGTCTTAGATCTTCCCCCATCACCTTTCTTTGTGAGCAGGGACATGGTCTCCGTTAGACTTTTTTGAGGGGGTCTGGGACGCGTTCTCAATTTTTTTTAACATAGATGCTCTGAAATCTTCCCACTTTCTAGGGGAGTCATGTCTCGCAGGACATGTTATGACTTCCTCAGATGACATCGAGGAAGAGGAAGAGGGAGACCGGTGTCGTCTTTTCTTTGCTTTTTTAGAGGACGAAGAAGAGGACTTCCTGGATCTACTCCTCGACCTAGATTTTTTATGACATTTTACCGAAGACTCAGCCGAGTCTTTTCTCCCCCTCAAAGAAAACTTCGAGGATTCCTCCCCCACTGCTAGTTTACCTCTTCGTTCTTTTAAGGCCTTATGAGTTATTGACTGACAAGAACCGCAGTCATCTATACGGTGGTCGGAACCGAGGCACCAGAGGCAATTCCAATGGGGATCAGTTAGCGACATCTTTGTCCCACATTTCTGACATTTCTTAAATCCAGTCTTTGGTGTGGAAGGATTAGATGAAGACGACATTATCGTTCGAACTGAAGCACTCTTTATATCGATCCGAAGCGAAGCTAATGGAAAAAAGGAACTGAGGCTAACGGGCGCTTGAGGCATTTATACAGCGGATGACGTCGGCACTCTACGATCCCGCCGAGGGACATCGACGCAGCAGCCTCGAGGGGAGTGCCCTCTGGTGGAGAGAGAAAACATTTCCAAACCAGCAAAGCTGAAGGTAAGGATATATCTAAGATGAGGAATACGTGGGAGGACACAATCCATTCGAAGCTTGTAACCGTCTACCTGAAGGCAGGTTGTTAGCCAGGTTTCTTGTAGAAGCATTAGGTTATTATCTTTCAGGCGGACCAGGTTACAACCTTCCCATCTAAGTGTGCGTGGCCACGAGTGTTCCAACTATTTTAAAAAGCAGACTCTTGAAATCAACTAGATGCGCTTTGTCATTTCCCTTCAGTGTCCCACAAGGCTGAGATTATTTCTGTGTACACACAGCCCTACGTCCTAGTAAGATCCTTATGCTGGGGTCTATCTACTATTCCCAGCGGTTTTCCACCGCTAGGAGTTTGGCCACTCTTCAACATCCCATGCTTGTTATCACCCTCATTTAAGTTGCTGCATATTGCAATATTAAATCCCAGACCTTCAAATGTACTTCTCTCTGCTAAAACAAGCCCCATCACTAGGTGCGAGTTGAAGTAAAGGACACATCTGTGCATAAGCAATTTATTAGGAAACTTATTTCTTTCTATATCAAATGAGGAGATGGAACGCAGGGTCGGAATTTCAGCAAAGATTGTTAGAACATTGGAACGATTCAAACAAACATTCTCATCACATGGCACATGACAGGTCAAAAGTACCTTTTTAGAAACTTTTTTAACATATTGTCGAGGGTCCTGCTTGCCTCGGAAGGATGCAACCGTTTCCGAACATCGGCCCTTGATGCGGTCATCCTTGTTAGTGTCTGAACCCTTGGCACCTCGGAGAATGCTATGAGTTGTAATTATCTGCCCCTTAGTAACTCCAGGCACAGGATACGAATCAAAGCGATCGTTGGGTATGCAAATTGTTAATCTCATAGGGTTACTCCTTTCAGCAGCCTCCCGGGGGCACATTTCAACAGCTGGGGGAGTCAGCTGAATGTCCATTCTATCGAGTCTGATCCAATAAAGTTTCCCCAGTAGACTCTACATATCAACTTTGACTTTGGTTGTAGGGAGAGATTTATCCCCTTTGGAATTAAAACTTGACCAAGGAACATAGTTGTTGGTAGTCAGACACACTCCACCCTAGACAGAAAAGATCTCCTCACGTGCTTCCTTCAAGGGTTGTGGAGCATTGTCATCGACCTCTGGCGAGTCCACTATATGGTTGGGGCCTTTTGTGTTTTTTCTCTGGGGGTAGGCCGTATATCGGGATAAGACTTGCTGGTCATTAACTTTTGAGAAGTAGCCCATTGGAGGATCAGACTGGAAACTTGATGACACAGATGGTGCAGTCTGAATGCCAGTCGACTTCTTGCAAGCTTTTTTTGTGTGCTCCCCCATAGGTAATTCCCTTTGAAGGATCCATGATGTGTCAGATCTGTTAGACAAGGGTACAACACATTGTTCAACCGGGTCATTCTCACGCTTCGCTAAGAAGGACACTTGCGTACCTGTGTTCAATTTGTCCTTTACTTGGATGAAAGGAGGCTGGAATGCATAGTCTGAGGTAGTAGCGGGCAGGTGTTTGAGGAAGGGTTTAGGTATCTTGTCGCCATCAATGGAATCCGAACATTCTCCACTGATAACTGTCTTGGCGGGTCATTGTCCGTGTTGTGGGCATTGCCCTTTTTTGAGCTCCCAAGAGTGGCTTAGCTGTTAACAAATTGCCTATTTACTTGTTTACAATAACTTTCTTCCTTTTTCTGACAATGCGGGAACGCAGCCCCTTCCGGAGATTAGCTCTCATTCTCGTTATTTTCATAAGACTCTTTTTTCCTTTGAGGGGTCAACTGGGGCCACCTGTTTTACAGAGTCTCCAATATGTCCACAGAATCATCCAAGATTATTAGATCAGGGCTGTCTTGCTGTTTTTCCAGAAACCGCACTGGAGACAACAATGGTAGAGGGCATATCATATCACCAATCAAGTCCAGTTTCAGTGCAATAGCATCTAGGTAGTTTGAGTGGTCCTTGATATCTTGGTATATGTTACTGTATAGCGTTACAAAAGAGCTAAGCACCATGTTCAAGGCAGATATTGTAGGAGAATCAAGGTGTAGTCTGTCATCAAGGTCTAAGAGCGTGTGGTGTAGCCCAAATCTACCATTCTGAAGAGAACTAGGCTCACCCTCACCTCCACGTTGGCTCTCTTTGTTTTCTTACAGCAACTTCACCAACGGGGTAGGGGAATCTATGCCTTCAACGTCTCGTTCATGATGTGTATGCGGGTTGAGCAGAAGGTGAGACAGCAGCCGATGTGTCAAAGACCATAGATTCCGCAAAATATATCATACTGAGATCATTCACATGAGTATGGCCGCCTCACCCCCTTTGGTCTTTCCAAGGGCCTTATTTCCGTACTGGATTCTGTTTTTTTTTTTAAAGTTGGTGATCAGTTTACTCCCCACAGGGGACTTTTTTTTCCCTCTTTCAAGTTGTGAAATATGGGATCCAACGGGCTCAATGGTTTTTTGATTTGAGCGTCTTTGTCCTGGGCAGCAGGGAGGATCACCGACAAGGTGTCAGAGTGCTCTAGGTTTGTGAAGAGTTCTGCGACAATGACATCCTCCTGATAGGAAACACAGTTAGTCCAGTTCAGCTTTCTTATCACAGGGGGTTGGACCTTATCAGACCTTATCAGAGCTAACCACTCTTTTTCCTATTTCCCTTGGTACCAGTCTGGCTTCTCAAACCAACACGCCCCATCTTGGCCCCAAGGAGAGAGAGAAAGAGGGGAGAGCTACTTACAGTATCTTGGTTCAATTCTGGTTACGCAGTGGTGAATGTTCACTCCTCAGTTCAATCCTCCGGCCTCTGTCCTCTGCCCGCAGACTGCAAACACTTTGAAGTCACTTTGTGGCCGTTTCGCGGGTCCCGCATGGATTTGTCAAGCAGCAGGAGCAAGGGGGCGGAGTCACAGATCACACACAGAAGCTTTGAAAACGAGAGCCAAAGCAACAGAAAGCATCTTCCCCGCAGACTGCAACTGATAATTTACTTCAAAGGCAGAGGGCAACTTCACGTACATTAATTATCTCACTGTGCATCTATCTACAGTGTGCCTGTGATGCAGGTCTGGCAGACCTGGGTCAGGTCACACAGTGCCCAGGCAGGATTGGTGGCAGAAGCGACCCGGGCACACCCCTGTCATCACAAGCCCAGTGGCTCACTGGATGTGCAAAGCAGACAACGAGAAACACTGATGAGATTTGCATTCATGCTGTACTGTAACTGAGCAGTGCAGGTTGCTCTTACCCATTCCCAGATAGCTAGACCTAGCCCCCATGCCATTCCTGTTGCATCAGTACTGGGTATGACCTGCACAGATAGCCCCGCCTCTGAACCCAACCATTCAGGCATTCTTCTCTAATGGACTGCCAACCTGTTGGTGATGGCAGCTTCATGGTTTTTCCTGCATCCTGTTATTTCTCCAGCTAACAAGATCTAGATTCCAGGTGAAAAAAGCTGTGGCACATTTATATGCATTTACAACAGCCTTTTTCAGGTGCAACACAGATATCTGCTCTTGGCACTGCCTCTTTGTTCAGTGCCGCAGGGGTCGCAAGGACAAGTCTAGGGGTAGCAGAGGGGGAGCCAGGGTAGCAGCTGTTGCCCCAGGCAAATTCCAAATGACTCTTGTTCAGAGGAAAATTGCCTAACATTTCGGTGCTGGACTGCCCCAGGGCAGGACAAAGACTGATATGTTTGGGATATTTCTTCTCTGTGAAAGATAGTGAGCTAAAGTCTCTGGGTAAGTCTCTCGCAACCAGGACTAATGTCTGGCAGAGGGACTCCCTGGACCCCCCTTGTTAATTTGCATATTTAAGTAACTTTGGGTATCACCCTAAGTTACTAGGGGAATCCAGACGTGGACCCCTTGCTCACTATTCTTAGAGAGGCACAGCTCCTCCCTACTGATGAGGTCCAACCAGACCGAAACACGTGTCTGGGGATGCTGTTGGTACTCTTGTTCAGAGGAGAATTGCCTAGCATTTCGGTGCTGGACTGCCCCAGGGCAGGACAAAGACTGATATGTTTGGGATATTTCTTCTCTGTGAAAGATAGTGAGCTAAAGACTCTTGGTAAGTCTCTCGTAACCAGGACTAATGTCTGGCAGAGAGACTCCCAGGACCCCCTTGTCAATTTGCATATTCAAGTAACTTTGGGTCTCACCCTAAGTTACTAGGGGAATCCAGACGTGGACCCCTTGCTCACTATTCTTAGAGAGGCACAGCTCCTCCCTACTGATGAGGTCCAACCAGACCGAAACACGTGTCTGGGGATGCTGTTGGTACTCTTGTTCAGAGGAGAATTGCCTAGCATTTCGGTGCTGGACTGCCCCAGGGCAGGACAAAGACTGATATGTTTGGGATATTTCTTCTCTGTGAAAGATAGTGGGCTAAAGACTCTGGGTAAGTCTCTCGTAACCAGGACTAATGTCTGGCAGAGAGACTCCCAGGACCCCCTTGTCAATTTGTTGTGATAATAATAAAGTAGATATTTTGATACAACCTTGACTGGCCAGTCCCTTTTATCATTGGGTAATAATTGTATGTCTGCTATGTTGCAACTAAACAACGGTCCACGACCTTTAGGAGATAAATCTGCCGTTCCGTCCACGTTACCAAAATTGGACAAGGAGGTTTATAATTGACTTGTGTTTCCAATCTGTTTGTATCCCTTCTGGCGTACTAGAGGTGTGGGTCTGATTGATGGTTTAGAAACCAATACTCATCTCTGGACCACTGGTGCCATGGAAGTTGATTCGTCACATTGGTGGCAGACGGGCAGATCTAGTTGGAGCCTTGCGCACAGCTTAGTCACCCAACGATAAAAGTACTGTTGCAGGCAACGTTTAGACACTGCTAGGTATTGTTAAATAATCATGAATCTTGACATAGAGACTGTGAAAGGCATGACCAAGAGTGTCTTGCGCGTCCTATTTCAAGAAAGGGGACTTCCCCACAGCACTAAGGGTAATAAACCTGAGTTGCTAACCAGCCTACAAGCTTGGGTAGAAGCAAGGGCAGTTGTGGAGAAGACCCCAGGGGACGGGTTAGACCCGGTGTACCCGAATGAAGAAGACCTTCCGGAAGGGGTAGTGGAAGATGACAAGGAAGACAGCATGAGCAGTGTTTCTCACCAACCATCCTGCCAGCGGGCAAGCATGGTTTCTCTACACTCTAGAGTGTTATGGAGGTCAGGGGCTGGTGCGGCATCCCGCAGGTCCCAGGCCTCGGCACAGTCTCTAAGTGGCAGAGTAAGTGTCCCGGCTGCTAATGATGTAGCGGCTAGAAAGCTCCTGTTGGAGGAGAGGAGATTAGTGCTGGAGGAAAAGAAACAGTGGAACAAGGTCGTAATGGAGTGGGATAGGGCCGCCATAGAGCTGTGCAGACTGGCACTCGACGAGAAGGACGCCAAATTATCCACCTCTAGTGAAAGCCACGGTAGTGGCTTACACCGGGATGCCCTGGATAAACCCTGGCACCACATCCCCAAAGACTTAGTGCAGGTGTATGAGGTGGGGAAGGATATTTCTGACTGGGTTGAAGCGCTCAAACTTGCTTTTCAGCTAAAGAAAGTGGACCAGGTACTGTGGGGTGCAGCTCTGATTAGTCGCTTACCGACACCAGGGACTAATGCGATTCTTCAGTTAACTCCCGAGGAAAGGCCTGTTTATGAGAGCATGAAGGCAGCCCGGCTAAGGAAGTTCTGTAAAACCCCACAACAGTATCTCAAGAGCTTCAGAGAGCTCGGAAAGAAAAGTGGGCAGACAATTAAGCATTCATACACTTGTGATTGCAATATCTGAGCGGGTGAGTGTCTGGTAACAAAGTTGACAAATTTAAAGGGATGTACAATTTGATTGCGTGTGTGCATGTACTGAAGAATTGCGAGGTTGACCTACACCAGGATCTTGTGGACAAGACTATTACAGACCCTAGAGTGCTTGCAAAGGCTTCCAACAGATTTGTAAGTACTCGTATCCAGAAAACGGCTCAGGCGAACACACTGAACCGGAAGGGAAATCTTCTGACAAAGAAAGTTAACAAGGATGGGAAGGACAAAGGTCCAATCCACTCCTCTTTGAAGTCAGGTCCCCAAAAGACTGAAGGGAAACCCCAAAAAGTTAGTTCTGCCATACACGCAGAAAAGAGGAGCGCAGGCACCCCTTACACTGGGACACCCACTGTGAGGGGTCAGCAATGCAAGACTCAAGACTTTGTTTAGTATTCTCAAGGTTCAACATTTTATTTTAAGCAAAAATAAACAAACACTAACTAAACCTACTTTACCAGGATCTAGCATTCACAAAACAAACCCTCACACTCAACAACATAATCAATTAAATAAACATGAAAGCAAAATAAATGAAAGGTTACCAAACAACCAATGTCTTGGATGACTTCTACTTGCTCTGGGCAGATCTTGTTTTCCCCAGAAATGCCCCAAAGTCAATTCTTCCAAGGAAAAAAGAAAGTCTTCAAAAGTTCCAAAGAAACAAAACTTCACACAAACAAAAAATCTGCCAGTAGCAGTACTTCTTCACTAGATGAAAAGAGTCCCCTTTCCAAGTTCCACAAAGGAAACAACAGTACCAACGGGATTCCTGAATAGCCCTTTCCAGGAAAAGATTAACAAAGTTGAAGACAAAGGTACCACTTCTGCTTAACAACTCTTTTTTTTTTTGCAACTTTCGCGGTGCCTTCTCTTTACAGCTTTGTCAGGATGCTTCTGCTTAGAAATTGCTATCTTGCCAGCAACTCACTTGATTGAAACTGTGAGAGCAGGCTCCCTTGCCCCACAGATAACTCTCGGCTTCTGCTCCATACAACTACAACAGTTCTGACAGTTTGTATTTGCAACCACAGTTCTGCTGCTCTGCTGCTGCTGCAATTTTATATGGTTAGGCAACTTCGACCTCTACAACTTGGCAAGGCACGCTTCTCTCTTGTGTCACAAGAAAGGACATCCTCTTTACCTTTCCTTCCGCCTTGTAGTTACCAACTAACTACTACTGTTATGTTGAACAAGTAACCAGCTCCCTTCCCCAGCTTCAACAACACTGTTTCTTCAGTGGCTATCCCAAGGCTATACTGCCACGTTTTCCAGCCTTGGATAACCTTTGTCACCCCTGGTGTTGGAAATCTCTGAGGTAACACTGCTTCAACAACTCTTAAACAATATTGTTCAGTTCTTAAATGAGCTGGATTTGCTGAAATAGGGTTTGGGCTATTGGCTTTGCCTGTACTTGTTCTCTGCTCACCTTCTACTAATGTTACAAGAGATCAGTTTTCCAATAAAAATGAAATTAGGAACACACAATTTTGTTTCCCCTTTAAACTGCCACTTCGAAGTTACGCGTTCCCACTGTTCGGTCAGCTTCTTTACCTCCAAGGTATTCGGGACACAATGTTTCACGCACAACTTCTCAATATGAGGAAACTGTGTGTGTAACGCTTTGGGAGAGTCAATTAAGACTCATTAGCTTTACCAGCAGTGTTGTCTGTATTAACAAGAGGCATGCGACCGCTCGGCATTGAATTGTGTGTAACAATGGGAAAAGAAAAGGCTTTTACAACACTCAGGTGTTTCAGCTTTGACATTTCATTACGTGTTCCACTTCCTGTGTTAATAGGGCTTCCCACTTGTATATACAGGCTTATCTCGCTCAATTATTAATGCAAGTGTTAAGAACGCTGGCTACTGTTACTAGCAAGGTATTTTAGTTGATTTGGAGTACAGAGCTTCACTTTACCAACTCCACAATCACTGCAACTGCGGGCTGCTTCTACTTCCCGGCTTGGTTTCTTCAACTACTACTGCTGCAGGCACTTTTGGGACCCACACTCCCCTGTTGCACGGGTATCTCCGATCTAGCCTCATCAAAGGAGAGACTTCCTACTCCTGTTCCCCTCGACTTGCTTCTGCACACAGGTCATGGGTGGATGTACGACTTCAGCTCTACATCCACAGCGATTAGGCGCACCTGGAAAGACTACTTGTTTCCCCCAGTCGCTTCCAATGCTGCCACCGCCAAATAGGGTTTGTGAGCACAGGGCTAACTCAGAGTCTGCAGGTGAAATCTGCCCTTCATCTACTCTGGCGTCCCTTCTGGTGTCACACTTCCTTTCCTTGTGAACTTCAAGCCTCGTGCTCTGCTCCTTCTACATCTGCTATTGCTGACCCTTCGGCTCTCACTCCAGCCTCTTTCTACTCCTCCTCCCTGCAGCAGCCTTTCATGCCGCTCAGGTGGGTTAATTGGTTTCAGGTACAGGCCCTTAGAACTAATTGCCTGATCTGGCCAAGAGCTATTGGGCTTGCCTGCCTGACCTGAGCTCCTGCATGTCTCTTTAGCCCTCTTCTTCGCCGTCCCTGAGGGATTCTGATTTGTAGAAAGTTTTAATTTCTCTACATCTTGAAAAGGAATAAATAAAGATTTCTATCCCTTGATGTTATTATAGTAGGAGAAAACAGTTTAACCTTTTTAAAGACCGATGGGGTAGAGAAAGACACAGGTTTGCTGCTTCTGTTGGCATACCTTTGACATTTTGGAGGATATGGATTTTAAGGAATAAAAAAATAGGTTCTTTAGGTTCAACACTAGTTGGAAGTACTTCTCAAGATTTTACCTTTATAACCTTAATGGGCACCTGAGATATTTTAAAATGGCAATGAGCTAATTCCTCCTCTAAGTTTGGGATAAACAAACTCTTTCCCCATGAAAAGTATTGTGTCTCATCCTGTGAAATCCCCTCACCTCCTTGGGCCTTGTCTCCACCCAGTTGATCCTCTTGCAGTACAACACCCCCAGGATTGGGATCAGGAAGTGTCTGCCATCTCCTGGCCCCCTTGAAGGAGACATTAGGCAGGGTTACCCAAGCAAGCCATAGTGTTTGTTGGACGCATGGAAGTGGCCATCATTAGGGTGTCTCCTAAAAGAGGACTTCTCACTATGCCAAAAAATGGCAGAATGTGGATTGGTTACACTGAGTAGGAACGGTACCGGGTCTCCAGTAGAGATCCCAGTTCCCAATAATACTCAACTCTGTCCAGAACATGTGTATATCAATGGACGCAGAACTCTGGCGGTCCGAAACACCGCGGCTGGCCTCACTGCTATCACCCGGCATTGAGTACAGCCAAGCCATTAAATTGATGGGTCTGATTATAGTGTCAGTGAGTTTGACAGAAAGAGCAAGTGCCTTTTGGCAATAGTAGAATTCAGCTGGCAAGGTAAAACGACCCAGCATTGTATAGCGATGAAAGACTCAATGCCTGTCCCATGTCTGTTGACTAATGATCTTCCTGATCCCAAGATAGTCGCAGCTGCTACCCAACCATGGGCCAAAGAGATTGCCAGATTGAACACTCTCAGAGCCTTAGGGCCTGGAGTGATTACAGAGGGTTTGGTGGAGGGACCAGCGTGGCCGGTAGCCCCTAGACCAGTTCCACAGACTGCCGAGTCGCCTACTCCTGCGTGAGAGGGTCCAGTAGCCACTGAGGACTCTACTTTGGTAGCAGGGGACTCATTGACTTCAGAGTTGCCTGGCGCAGTGCAAGAACCTGAGGTGGAGGACCAAGTGAGTGCAGATCTGAGGGGTCTGCCCAAGCTGGATGAGTTTGCATCAGCTCGGGGCCCGGTTCAGAGTGACTTCTTTAATGCCCAGAAAGTGTCCCACTCTGGTGGGTCTGCAGAAGCAGGCGGAGGCGCAAGTTAAGGGCGAGGCCCCTGGCCTGTTCAAAGTGTACTGGGAGGAGGGACTCCTGTACAGTGAGCCAAAAGACTCTGAGGGCAAGGCCACCAGAAGGTTGGTGATTCCCTTGTGCCACAGAAAGTTTCTTTTGGATTTGGCTCACCAAATTCCTCTAGCGAGTCACTTGGGAGCGACTAAGACATCAGACCGGTTGTCGGCACACTTTTACTGGACGCAGTTGGGCGTAAAGGTTAAGGAATTTGTCCAGTCTTAGCCGACTTGTCAAGCTTCTGGCAAGGTGGTGCCACAGAAGCCCCCTTAATTCCACTACCCGTGGTTGGACGGCCTTTCGAGGGTCCTTTGGTCCTTTGGGTCCTTTGGGTCCCCAAACCAGCTATGGGAACAGTTACATCTTGGTGGTGGTAGACCACGCCACAAGGTACCCTGAGGCTGTCCCTCTGAGGAGCATCAAAGCCCCCGTGGCTGCGAAGGCTCTGATTGGGATATTCTCCTGTGTTAGATTTCCCAAGGAACTCGTTTCTGACAAGGGATCATACTTCATATCAGGATATATGAAAGCTAGGTGGGATGAGTGTGAAGTCACCTACCGGTTCTCTACATCCTTCCACCCACAAACAAATGGGCTTGTTGACCCCTTCCCAACAGGGAGACCTGCAACCCCTTCAGCCCAGTAGCAGCAACAGAATTTGAAGGCCCAGCAACAACTGCACAGATGGTTGCCACAGTGCCGTGGTGCACACCAGGCTCACAGCCTGCCCTGAGCCTGCAGCACCATGATTGGCTGGTCTCTGGATTTGAAGCAGCCAACCCCCAGCGCGGCAGGTGAAGCTAGCCCCCACCGAAGGCCAACACTCAAGGCCCCTTTCATCAGTCTCTGCCGGTCTTAGCCGATTTTACCGCAAAGTTAGACATGCTTCGCAACAGGTACTGTCCACCCCTAACAGTGAACACTGGGCACAGACCCAAATTGATTATAATATGTGCCTGCTATATGTACAACATAGGATTAATGTTACCGATGTAAATGGTATCCCCACACAGTCTAGCTATGTCCCTGTGCAAGATAATGCTACAGTTATTAGAACGTCATCTGCTAATGCACAGACTGTAATACAATACTGAAATGTCTTTACAAATGTATCTGCGCTATACAAGTCCACTGACCCAAAATGCTATGGTGCAAAAGAATAATGCTGTTACAGTTAATGCATTTCACACTGCGGCTCACAGAAATGTATCTGTATACCCATCATCCCATCAAAGCGTTCATTGCACGCCCGCACTGAAACCTCCAGAGAGATGCATCTGCATCCATTACAGAACTAGCATTCAGCCCCCACACCCAAGCACATTCCTTAATCCAGCTCTCACTGCACCACATGGCTCGCTGGACGGGCTTCCCCCACTGCAGCGCCGAATAAAAGAAGTTCCCAGCAACTGTGCGAAAAGCTCACACACAGCCCGCGTTGAGCGAAAATCACACAGCACCAACATTGAACAATACTGCATTGGCCGCATTTTCGTGAGCGGTGGTTAGCCCAGGCAATACCTCTCTCCTTCACAGAACGCTCGCCAAACCGAGGAGCATGGCTAGCCACAGGACCATCCCCTCTCCTCACATCACCGTAATACAGCACCCGAACTACACTTCCCACAAGCCCATGCACGCGCACATGCGCATATTAAGCTTTCTCAGTTTGCTGCTTCTAGGCTGCCTGCACGCTTTCTACAAATAGCGCAGACCACATGGGACTCTCCTGCCTGCCCATCCCCACCCACCAGCCCTATTCCCATGTGCACTGCGCCCCCTTCAGTTCCATACCCATTCTGCTCACACCCGATGGGAAGCCTAAAGCTTCCTCTGCACTTCTCACTACACACTCTGCACACGGTGCAACCCACCTCTAGCCTCCCCGCAAACTGTCTACCACAAGTCACCACAGCCTTCCACAAGCATCAGAGAGAGAAACACAAGCAACATGCCATTACTCCTCAGCTGCCCGCTCTAAGGTATGTGAGCCTGTGCTCTTGTCTCCATGACAGCCCCACTGCCACGTCACCCCAACTTCTCACAACCAGAAATGAAAACCTTCGCCTGCGTACTTAGCACCACCACCTCCAAGCCACCTCCACTATTCATGTCTCCGCCACTTCAACCACACTACCACCCCCCAACAATGCCAGCGCCTCCAACGTCCTCATTGAGCAGCACAATCAACTCAGCGCTGTACCTGTCCCCCTCACTACCCCAAGATTGATCTCAAGTACTAGGAAGGTACTACCCCCTAAGCACGACTCTACCACCACCCCATCTCAGTCAACCTGAAGACGAACCCCCTTTTTAGCACCACTTTAAACACCACTTTAAACACGACCGCACCCCCACATAACAGACACATCTCTCAACCAGCACCAAGCTCCCAACTACGCTATACATCACCCAACCAGCCCCTTTTGAACTGTGCTCTGATCAACGCCTGCTCCCTCCCCGCACATGCATTAGACATCAATGAGCTTATTACGGACCACAACCTTGACACCCTAGCCATCAAAGAGACCTGGCTTCATGAGGCCTGCGGCCCGCACTCCCCTAGACATACCTCAGGGTTACACCATCTACCGGAATGACAGAGCGTCCGCCAGAGGAGGCGACGCCGCCCTTATAGCCAGAGAATCCCTCAACATCAGAGGCGGCAAGTCCACCTTTGAGGGCCCCTCCAACATCCTATCACTTACATTCTCACCCTCTCCTAGACACACTATCACCATCCACCTCCTCTACCGCCCACAATGTCCACCCCACAACTTTGAACAAAACCTACTTCACACCCTACAGGAAAACCTGAAAACCTCCTCTCAAATTATTTTACTAGGAGACCTCAACCTCAGCCTTCTTGGACATACCGACCCTCACGCATTCTCTCTAGCCGATGCCCTCAACACTCTAGGATTCTGACAACGCATCACCCCCCCCCCCACACATTCTAAAGGACGTATACTAGACTGGATCGCTGACAAAAACTGTAAGATCACCACCAGTGGTATCACTCCCTGTCCATGGTCTGACTATAAAATCATCTTCTTCTCGATCCCACAGCCCGCCAAACTCAATACGACTTCCAACCCTCTACCTCCTGCAGTATCACGCAGCTCATGCAAGCTCACCAGGAACCACATCCTTCCCCTGCTCAACACCCCAGAGCTCCAGCCCCCTTTCACACCCAACCAGGACATACTTCTGGCAAGATACACCTCAACTTTCTCTAACGCGTGAACATCCTAGCTCCCCTAGCCACTCACAAAGCCAAGACAGTAAGAGATACATACAAACTCTTGGTTCACACCAGACCTCATGGAACTCCGTACAATGAAAAGTCAAGCCCAACTCGCTTTGCGGAAGGACTCTTCCTACCCTCTAAAAAATGAGCTAAAAACAATATCCAAACAATATATGACTGCCACTATTGCAGCTAAATCCAACAGATTGAACTGTAGAATTAATAATGCCTCCTCCAACACCAAAGACATATTCACCATATACAGGGAACTAGAATTCCCCATATCACCACCCGCCATCATCACCAAAGATGCATCATCGTGCTCAGACAGCCAAGATGTACTTTTAGGCAAAATCGACACCCTAAATCAAAAATACTCTTGCAACAAGCCACATTCAAAAACAACCAAGCAACTACCAACTCTAACCCAACTACTCCCATCCCAAATCCCTCCACCAAACCTTTCGCCTTCAGAGACCTTACTGAAAGTGAAGTCTTAAAGCTAATCCAGGGCCTGAAACCCACCAAATGAAAAGGCGATTTCTGCCCTGCCTCCCACATTAAAGACTGTGCTGATGTGCTAACCCCTATCATCATTGCCTTCATTAACGCCTCATTTGCCTGCAGTACCATACCAGACAGCCTTAAAGAAGCCTGTATCCTCCCACTCCTAAAAAAACCCACACAAGTCCCAACCATACCTACCAACTACCAGTCAATTACAACAGTCCCCTTCCTACTTAAAATTCTAGACCGTGCAGCCTACCTGCAGGTTCATCAATTCCTGAAGGACAACAAAATCCTAGGGATGCGCCAATCTGGTTTCCGCCCTTCACATGGAACGGAATCTGCACTACTAGACCTCAAGAACCAACTCGATGAGATTTGGGATAAAGGAAATTGCACCCTGCTCCTCCTCCTCAATCTAGCCTCAGCATTTGATCCAGTCAACCATCAAATCCTCTGCCAACACCTGACTACCCATGGCAACTTCTCCCCTCTGGCGATTGCCTGGATTGCCTCCTTTCTGGAAGGCAGAGTCATGAGAGTCTTCCCAGACACAGCCAATGCCTCTCCTTCTCCAATCGCCTGCGGTGTCCCCCAAGGGCCCTGCATCGCCCCCACCCTCTACAACATCTTCACCAGGCCCCTCTTCAACATTTTAGACTCCCTCGGCATAGCCTACACCTGTCATGAGATCCCCCGCATGGAGATTGTGGCGGCGGTTCCGATGGAGTGGACATTAGAGAATACACAGGCTTTTTCTCTTTCTCTGGTAACGGTCTAGTCTTTGCACGTTTTTCTACGTTGTGACGTAGCCATTGCAGGAAGACTTACTCCGCATCTTCCTGGCAAACGGCGCGTTGCAACTGTGTGTTTTCTCGCTCTTGGTTGCTGTACGCTGTGTTGTGTTTTCTTACTGATCTCCCTGCTCATTACGACCCCTGTGGTTTCCCATTTTCCCTGCCTCCACTATTTTCCTCCATTATTCCCCTTCCTCGCTCATTTCCTCTCTGCTTGTTTCCCGGCTACGGCTCTCTGGGTCCCTTCCGGACTCC
Organism: Ambystoma mexicanum; assembly: GCF_040938575.1. Classification (NCBI taxonomy): domain Eukaryota; kingdom Metazoa; phylum Chordata; class Amphibia; order Caudata; family Ambystomatidae; genus Ambystoma; species Ambystoma mexicanum. The sequence goes on along the minus strand of NC_090935.1, from coordinate 1,121,499,173 downwards.
GCTGCTTTCCGCGATCCTCCTTCATTGGACCACAAGCTCCCGGCGCCTACTGGATTACGACTTCACCTCCGCTGCTTACCACTTGGACCATCAAGAGGGGTTTTTTGTACGCCTTTGGCTTTTTCCCCTACTTTTACCCGCCTGCGGTGACGGGGCCGCAGAGGCCGCTGTTCACTAGCGACTGCTGTGGCTTCCCACTGCGGTTGGGATACCGCCTACGCTGGCTACCATTATCATGAGGCTCAGCAATACTCTACAGACTCAAGCTCATCAGGTGAGGAGTCAGAGTAGAGAAGTGGGACTGACGAGTTTGAAATTCAGATTGTTAATACGGAATCTGACAACACCACCTATGCCAACGACACACAAATCCTTATCCCACTCTCAGGTAACTACCTAGAGGATTCCAATACTCTCAACAACATTTACTCCACAATCCAGGCATGGATAGCAGCAAACCACTGTTGTCCAAACAGCTACAAGACTGAAATCCTAATTGTCCACTCTCCCTTTGCCCGAACGTCTCTCAATTCTCAATACACCTCTTTCCAAATCGACCAGTCTCAACGACAGTAAATACACTCAGTGTCTACCTTGAGGCCTCCCTAAGCTTATCCAGACAAGTGAGCGCCATTGCATCCTCAGCAGTTTACGCAACCAAAATCCTTAATGCAGCCAGACCCTTCCTCACACAAAACAATTGTCTCACCATCACCCGAGCATTCATTGGCTTAAAGTTTGACTACTTTACTGTCCTCTTTCAAGGCACTTACGCTAGCAATATCAGAAAACTGCAAATTATTCAAAATAATAAAATAATGCCTTGAGAGCAGCCCTGAACATCTCTAAATGAGAACACATCTCCAACGCTAGAAGGGAAGCTCACTGGCTGCCCATCCAGGAACAGATCCACTTCAAAACGTTGTCCATTGCCCACAAGTGCCTCGCTAGTACAGCGCCTCCTTACCTCACACAAAGAATCACTAAAGCCCATTCACTTAGACCCACCAGGACCCCTTACTCAGACAGACTGCTAGTGCCAAAAGTGAGAAGATGTAAAGCGGGAGGCTCCAGCTTCCCCTACTATGCCGCAAAACTCTGGAATGACCTTCCCCCCTCCTTGAGGGCTGAGAAATCATATTGGGTCTTTCGCAAAGCCCTCAAAACCCAGCTCTTCTCCTAATCTCCCCCCTGACCACCCAGTCAGCTACTCTGTGACACCCGACCTCGGTATGCTCAGCATGACCAGTATGTATGTAACACTTCCACTGTGCAACCAATGTAACCTCACATATTGCTCCTTGTCGGTCCACCTATACCTTACTCTCTGACTTATTGTGTTTCACCTACCTGTACCTCAGTTGTACGTGCAATAGCGCCTCAATGCCTCTGGGTTGTATGTGTGCTTTACAAATTAAATAAATAAATAAAAAATAAATAGGCAAGACCCTGAAGGGCATGATAGGTGGCTTGGAAGAGCACCTGAGGAGAAAATGGGATATTCTCCTGCCATGCCTACAGGGAGGTGCCTAAGAACAGAGTAGGGTTTAGCCCCTTTGAGCTTCTGTTTGGACACCCTGTACGAGGTCCTCTCAGTCTTGTGAAAGAGGTATGGGAGGTCAACCCCTCATCCCCTACATGAGATGTGGTGGACTATGTACTTGGCCTTCGGTGTAGAATGGCAAAGTACATGGAACAGTCGACAAAAAACCTAAAGGCCAGTCAGGAGCTGATGAAGTACTAGCACGACAAGAAGGCCACAGTGACAGTCTATTCTCCAGGCCAGTGGGTGTGGATTATGGAGCCGGTCCAACCCAGTGCCCTTCAGGACAAGTGGACTTGGCCTTACTGTGTGCTAGAAAAAGTCAGTGAGGTGAATTATCTCATTGATTTGAAAGGACCTAAACAGATGTGCAGGGTCTTTCATGTTAACCGGCTAAAACCCCCACTATAGCAGGGCTGACTTGGTTATGGCCTTAGTGACTGATGAAGAGACTGAGGAGGAGACCAATGCTCTCCCAGACCTCCTGCACACTGAAGCCACACATGGGCCAGTTGGAGGTGTCAACCTTCCAACTGACCTGTCAGACCAGCAACTGACAGACTGTTGCTGGTTACTGGGACAGTTTGCTGGTCTGTTTTCACTGACTCCAGGTTGCACAGATTGGTGCACCCATGTTGTGGATACTGGAGACAGTAAGCCGTTGAAGAGCAGGATTCACTCAATGTCCTATAAGGTCAAGGACACCATGAAGGAGGACGTGCCCAAGATGCTGTCGCTAGGATTGATAGAGCCATCCCACAGCCCCTGGGCTACTAACCCAGTGGTACTGGTCCCTAAAAAAACAGTGGTGGGAAGACTGAAGTCCGCTTTTGTGTGGACTATAGGGGGCACAATTCTGTCATGATGACAGATGCTCACCCTATTCCTCGGGCAGATGAGCTAATTGACAAGCTTGGCGCTGCCAAGTACATGTGTGCCCTTGACCTCATGGCAGGGTATTGACAGGTCGGCTTGACAGAGGGAGCAAGAGAGGTCAGCATTGTCAACCCCAGAAGGACATTAACAGTTTACTCTGATGCCCATCAGATTGAAGAATGCCCCAGCAACTTTATAGCAGATGGTTAACCTGGTTTTGTCTGGTCTGAAAAACTTGAGTGTCGCCTATTTAGATGACACTACTTTGTTCAACCACTCCTGGGAGGATTACTTAAACCACCTGAAACAAGTGCTTGAGGCGCTTTAGAATGCAGGTCTGACTATCAAGGCCACGAAGTGCCAGATAGCGCAGGGCACAGTGACTTATCTAGGCCACCTGGTCGGTGAAAGTAGGAAATAATATCTCAAAGTGAAGGATTGGGACATCCCCACCACAGAGACACAGGTGAGAGCCCTTCAAGGTCTCACCAGATACTACCAGTCATTCATCAAGGGGTATGGGACCATTGCCATTCCCCTGAATGATGTAACTTCCAAGAAAATTCTGAATAAAGTAACTTGGACCCCGTCCGGTCATACCTCCTTTCACCATTTAAAGGATGGATTGTGCAGAGCCTCACTTCTGAAAATGCCAGACTATGGTCAGGAGTTCCTTAACCAGACTGAAGCTGTGAGTTTGGGATTGGAGCATTGTTAGCTCAGCTGAACTCTCAAGGGGTAGAGAAACCTGTCGCCTACATTAGCAGGAGATAGACAAAAAGGGAAAGGAACTGGGCCGTCATTGAAAAAGAGGCTTACATGGTCTTGTGGGCCGTAAAGAAGCTCAAACTGTTACGCTCACCTGGTATCCACGGAATCCACGGGGACGCCACCCAGCCAGCTGGTCGCTGATGCCCTTCCTGATGGTTCCCCGGTGGTCTTGGTGTCAAGGGAATTCTGCCTGGAAAATGAAGACTTTGGGCCTCATCACGACTTGGGCGGTAACGGTAACGCTATTAGCGCGGGCGGTATTAGCCCTACCGCCGAACTCCCCGGCGCTAATAGCGCCGGATCACGAGTTCGGCGGTAATGTCAATCCCCATTCCCCATTGAGCCCATTCGGGAATGCCCCATTCCCCATTGGGCTCAATGGGGAAATTTCGCGCTAATACCGCCGGCGGATTTCCCGCCGGCGGTAATAGCGTGAATTTTCGGCGGATTTCCCCCCAGCTCAGAGCTAGGGAGAAATCCGCCGAAGTCCTGCTTTGGCGGACCCTTAAATCCGGCGGTAATAGCGCTACCGCCGGATTTAAGGGTTACCGCCGAAGTCGTGATGAGGCTCTATGTCAGGACTGGGCGACCGAGGTAAGCAGTTTAATTCCCCACCTCCTTATATTTCCAGCCCCCTCCAGGTTCTCTTGTCACCTGGTTGCCGGAATCGGTGGGCTCTCCGTCCTGCTCTCTGGGCAGGGGCGCGTTGGCTTTTGTGGGCGCTGGCGTTCCAGTTACTTCACTGACTGCGGCCCTTGTAGTGTCTTTCAGGTAGGTCTTATTGCAATTAATGGCGTTGTATTTCTTGCATGCCTTTTGTCTGTTCTAATGTCTCTTTTTATCTCCTCTAGGGGCGTGGAGTGTCCACTCGGAGAACGGGATGTGCTGGTTCTCACCGGGAGATGATGGCGCGCTAAAGCGCTATGATGCGGTAAGGAGGCACTTTGCGTAGCGCAGCGATGCCTTGTCCTCACTGACCTGTGTTTTTCCCTTTTTGTAGGTCGCCGAGAGTACCCAGCGCAGATGGGGTTTGCGGAGCAGTCCAGGTAAAGTAGTCCCTAGGCCACCACATCCAAAGCACTAGACCTCATAGCTTGGTTCTAGGAACCCAGCTATGTGGATGCCTCCATGTTGGCTGAAAGCCTTAATAAAGTAGTCCCTTAAGCAGATGCCTCTCCCAACTGATGAGCCTGGCGCCAAAGGCGCCAGGACTGGCCCCAAGAGAGCTTGAAAAGTGGAAGTCTGGCCTTATTAAAGATCTGAGCCCTGATTCCACCTGCCTTGTGGGCTTGCCAGTGGGGGTCAGGGCTGAGGGTCGTGACAGCACTCCCCCCCAAGGCCCCTCCCAAGGTGTGTCTTCTGCCTGGTCCAGGTTTGGTTGGGAAGTTTTGATGAAACTTCTTGATCAGACGTGGTGCATGAATGTTTTCACTGGGTTCCCAGGACCTATCTTGAGGCCCAAATCCTTTCCAGTCGACGAGATAGTACAATTTGGCTCTAGAGTACTTAGAGTCCAGGATGCCTTTGACTTCGAATTCTGGTTCTCCATCTATTAGTATAGGTTGAGGTGGTGTTTTGATTTGTGTACCGGGTTGTACTGCTTTTTAAGAGGAATACATGGAATACCGGATGGATTTGTAGATTAGGTGGTAGATTTAACTTGACAGCTGCTGGGTTAATAATTGCCTTGATGGTATAGGGTCCCAAATATCGAGGTTGGAAGGTCCGGGTCCCTTTGATGGGGACGTAATTGGCGGCTAACCAAACCTGGTCTCCTACTTGATAGTCTGAAGCCTTTTTCCGATGCTGATCGGCGAAGTGCTTTTGTTTTTCTTTAGCATGAATAAGATGTTCCTTTGCCTTTCTGAACGCTTGAGTGATGGTTGTATGAAGAGTCTTTACTGCGGGCATTTCCAAGCTGGCAGGAAGGTCCAGTTCTGATATACGTGGATGTCTGCCATACAAGGTGTAAAAAGGAGTTTGGTCTGTGCTAGAATGTACAGAGTTGTTATATGTGTTCTCGGCTATCCACAGTAAATCCTTCCAATCTCTTAATTCATGGTGCAGCATGCACCGCAAATTCTGCTCGAGGGTCTGGTTGGTCCTCTCAGTTTAGCCGTCTGTCTGGGGTGGTGACTGGTGGATAGCCGGACGTCAATCTGAGCCATCGCACAACATTTTCTCCAAAAATTGGATACATATTGGCTGCCTCGATCAGAGACCAGAACTGATGGAAAGCCATGCAGTTTGACAATGTTTTCCAGAAATACTGCTAGAGTGGATGAGTCCGGGAGGCCTTTAAGAGGAATAAAATGTGCCATCTTTGAGAACAAATCCACGATTACAAGAATGGTGTTAAAGCCTTGACTTGGTGGCAGATCCGTGATAAAGTCGAGGGATAGTGTGTGCCATGGAGCAGGAGGGATGTCCAGTGGTTGTAGGAGACCTGATGGTTTCTGTTTCTGTGATTTGTTTTGTGCGCAGACGCCGCAGGATTGAACATACTGGACAATATCCTTACGCCAGGTAGGCCACCAAAAGTTCTTCTTTACCTTGGCTAAAGTTTTAGCGATTCCAGGATGTCCTTCGATCAGGGAGTCATGATAACCTGAAATGATATGCTGTTGCAACTCCTTCTCGGGTACATATAGCCGATCTCTAAAGTAAGGTAACTGATCCTTGATGAAATACTGCTCGCCCTGAGTTTGCCATGCAAGGAAAGCATCCAGGTTCATTGACTGACGAATTTTGTGCCGTAATTCGGCTTGTGATAAGGCTGTTGTGATGCCCAAGAGTTTGTCTTCAGGTATGATGGGTACCGGGTCTGGAGTTGTATACACTGTTTCATCAATGCCCATTCGAGATAAGGCGTCAGCTTTCCCATTCTTGACCCGAGGTCGAAAGGTGATTACGTAGTCATATTCGGTGAAGAAGAGGGCCCACCGTAACTGGCGTGAAGACTGGGCTTTGGCTGTTTTGAGATATTGCAGGTTCCGGTGGTCATTGATCACTGTAATGGTGTGTCTAGCTCCCAGAAGATAGTGCCGCCACACCTTAAAAGCGGACTTGATGGCTAGGAGTTCTTTGTCCGTGATAGCGTAATTTAGTTCCGGAGGTGAAAACTTTTTCAACCAGAAGGCCACAGGATGCAGCTGGCCGGTTTCTGGGTCCCTCTGTGACAGGACCGCTCCCATTGCCATACTGGAAGCATCAGTCTCTACGACATAAGGGAGGTCTGGACGCGGGTGCCGCTGGATTGGAGCAGAGGTGAACCTTTGTTTTAGTTCCTGGAATGCTCTTTCTACTTCCTCAGTCCAAGCAAACTTTTTATTGCTTTTTCGTAGCAATACCGTGATTGGGTGCACAACCTGAGAGAAGTCTGGAATAAACCAGTGGTAAAAGTTTGCAAAGCCTAACATGCTCTGTACTCCCTTCAGAGATGTTGGTGATGGCCATTTTAAAATTGCGTCCACTTTATGCACGTCCATTCTGATGCCTTTCAGCGAAAGGATGAAACCAAGGAATTCTACTTCGGTGACGTGTAAAAAACATTTTTCCAGCTTTGCGTACAAACGATGTTGGCGGAGCTTGGTGAGGACTGAACGAACATGCCTGATATGATCTTGTTTTGAGGCTGAGTAAATCAAGATGTCATCTATGTATACTAAGGCGCAAACGTCAATCATCCTCTCAGGACATCATATATGAAATATCGAAACGCGGTAGGAGCGTTACACAAGCCAAAGGGCATGACTTTATATTCAAACAAGCCATATTTGGTACGGAAAGCGGTTTTCCACTCATCTCCGCTTCTGACCCGGACCAGGTGGTATGCTCCCCGAAGGTCTAATTTGGTATAGATCTGGGCATCTTTGACTTGGTCTAGCATTTCCGGGATAAGAGGCAAGGGGTAGCGGTTCTTCACAGTTATCTGGTTTATTGCGCAGTAATCAATACAGGTCCTCAAGTCCCCTTCCTTTTTCGGTACGAAGAACAAAGGACTGGCTGCTGGAGACTTAGATGGGCGGATGAATCCGTTTGCGATGTACTGGTCCAAATAGGTTTTCAGGTGAAGGTTTTCTGGCTCGGTGAGAGCGTAAATCCTGCCGCATGGGATTTGTGCCCCAGGAACAAAGTCTATTTGACAATCATAAGGCCTATTCGGCGGCAACGTGTTAGCCTGGTCTTTTTGGAATACATCCTGAAAGTCACAATATTCATCTGGCAAAGTATTAGTTACTCCCAAGGTAGAGGCTTTAATACTGGAAGCTTTGGAGACACAGGTGTCGGGTTTCGGGTCAGGAGAGTAGCAGGTTATGGAGCAGTTGCTGGAGAAGGTTAATTTTCATGCCCGTCAGTCTATCAAAGGGTTGTGAGCAACCAACCATGGCATCCCTAGTATCAACCGGAATTGAGATGCCTTTATTAGATCGAACGAAATACACTCCCGATGCCCATCCTGGCACAGCAAGGTTACTGCTGCTGTGCACTGGGTTACTGGCCTGGAGGCGATTTCCGTCCCATCCACGGTCGTCACCTTGTCTCTGGTAGATTTAGATCACAAAGGGAGCCCCATCTCTGCTGTCAACTCTTGATCTATATAGTTCCCAACTGCTCCGCTGTCGATGTACGCTTCTGAGGCATGCATCTTTGACGATTGTTGGTGATTTATTAAGATCACGGGTATCGCAAAGTGTGAGGTCAGTGGCTCTTTCTCATCACTCGACAAACTGACCTCTACGGTTGCCAAGCTTGGTAGTTTTCCGATCCCTTACCTTCATCCTTTTCTGTGGCCCCGACTGTTCTGCTAGGGGGTTTAATTGGGCAGTCTTTCAGGAAATGTCCTGGTTTTCCGCAATACAAACAAAGTTGCTGTTGTCTTCTTTTTTCCCGCTCTTGTTTTGTTAATGGAGGTCGTAATCCTCCAATCTGTATGGGTTCTACGGCCTTGTCTCCCCCCCGTGGTGCATTGTCTTTAGGCCGAACATAAACTATTCATGAGTCTGCTTTGGACCGGTCTGCTTTTCTGTCCTGCAAACGATGATCTAGCTGCACGACTAGATTTATGAATTCGGTACAGTCTCTGGGAGGATCAACTACCTGGGCCAAGAGGTCCTTTAATTCGCCTCATAAGACTCGGTGGAATAACGTGGTTCTTTTGTTCTCTGGCCACCTGGCTTCAGCCACCAGTCTATTGAAGGTTGCAATACATGTTAACAAGTCTTGATTTCCCTGTCGGAGGGATAAAAGTTTGTTATCCACTGCTTGTTCCTGGGTATGGCGCGCAAACAGTTTTTCCATCTCTCTCTGGAACCCCCCATAGTCCTGTAACAATGGATCGTTATGGGTCACCAACGGCACAGACCAATCCGCTGCGCTTCCACTCAAGTATGATAGGATGAAAGCTACCCGAGCTTGGTAATTTGGAAATGCCCCAGGGCGACAAAGGAAATGAAGGCGACACTGATTTATAAATGCTGCATACTTCCGTGGGTCCCCAGAAAACCTTTCTGGTGGTGCAGGAGAACTGTTCCAAGCAGCGTGATCTGTACTGGTGTGGGGGCATGAGATGGTGGAACAGGAGTTTGCATCAGTGGATTTCCCCCAGGAAGAGGAGTCTGCCCTGCCTGCGATTGCAAGAATTGTCTGCTGATTTCGTCGGTGCACTCCCTGGTCACTATTAAGTCTCTCCGGAGTGCATTAGTCTCTTGTGGGGCTGAATGAACCTCAGCACGAAGGTCCCCCAACAATTGGGACAATTGGTCAATTTCTGATGTTTCCATGGCGCCCAGGTGGATTATTTATGTGAGGCTTCTTGTTCTGTAATGCTCACCTGGTAAGCAAGGGGACGCCACCCAGCCAGCTGGTCGCTTATGCCCTTCCTGATGGTTCCCCTGTGGTCTCGGTGTCAAGGGAATTCTGCCTGGAAAATAAAGACTATGGACTGGGCGACCGAGGTAAGCAGTTTAATTCCCCACCTCCTTAGATTTCCAGCCCCCTCCAGGTTTTCTTCTCACCTGGTTGCCGGAATCGGTGGGCTCTCCATCCTGCTCTCTGGGCATGGGCGCGTTGGCTTTTGTGGGCGCTGGCGGTCCAATTACTTCACTGACTGCGGCCCTTGTAGTGTCTTTCAGGTAGGTCTTATTGCAATTAATGGCGTCGTATTTCTTGCATGCCTTTTGTCTGTTCCAATGTCTCTTTTTATCTCCTCTAGGGGCGTGGAGTGTCCACTCGGAGAACGGGATGTGCTGGTTCTCACCAGGAGATGATGGCGCGCTAAAGCGCTATGATGCGGTAAGGAGGCGCTTTGCATAGCTCGGCGATGCCTTGTCCTCACTGACCTGTGATTTTCCTTTTTTGTAGGTCGCCGAGAGTACCCAGTGCAGATGGGGTTTCCGGAGCAGTGCCGATCGAGAAGTAACCAGCCAGGTAAGTCTTTAAGCGCTTTTATGGTTGTAATGTCTCTAGTACCTCCGTTAATAATGTCTTTCGCCTTTTCTCAGGTCCCTCGATCCGGGCGGCAAACTCCTCCAACAAAGACGCCCAGAAGCTGTGAGCAGAGATGGATGAAGATTGCAGGTAAGATTCTGCTGCTAACGATGTTTCTTTGTCTTTTTCTGCAGGTCCGGAATTCGTCGGGTGCGCGGGAAGCTGGACACGGTGAGCGTCACGTTGCTAGAAGCAAAGTAACACGAAGCGTGTGTCCTTGTTCGGGTGTGGTTTAAATAGCCACTGCAAAGTAATCCAGGTAAAGTAGTCCCTAGGCCACCACACCCAAAGCACTAGAACGCATAGCTTGGTTCTAGGAACCCAGCTATGTGGCTGCCTCCATGTTGGCTGAAAGCCTTAATAAAGTAGTCCCTTAAGCAGATGCCTCTCCCAACTGATGAGCCTGGCACCAAAGGTGCCAGGACTGGCCCCAAGAGGGCTTGAAAAGTGGAAGTCTGGCCTTATTAAAGATCCGAGCCCTGATACCACCTGGCTTGTGGGCTTGCCAGTGGGGGTCAGGGCTGAGGGTCGTGACAGAAACCCTACATCTTTAAGTCGCACTTCATGATGCAGACAGACCACCGTCCTCTTTGATGGTTAATGCCCATGCAAAGGGAGAACCCTAAGATTTTGTGTTGGGCCATATCCCTACAGGATTAGATATGGGCATCCAGCACAAGCTAGGTTCCCAGCATCGATATGCAGATGCCTCAGCCGGTCCTTTCGACTTGATGATGAACCAGACCCTCAGTAGGGTGGTGGTTCACATGTTGAGGCTGGTGGGAATGTGAGAAATTCAACCATCCTCATGGTGGGTGCACACTCACATGGGCTTTTTTAATTTTCTTATATGAAATTGAATGATGGCAGATCAACCTCCGGAAAATGTGTGGGGAAAATCCGCACATGACATACACATAGACCTGTGTACTCTGGGTGGACACACCTTACAGGCGCAGTGCCCCCAGTCATATTTAGTCGGGATCTGACAGGTGGAGTACACAATGCAACTCAGAAGGGGGAGGGTGTAATGACACGCGGCGGATGTAAGCTTTGTATGTCTGGAGACGCCGCCATTGACGTGCCGTCACGTTGCTCTGCCGAATTGCTTCACTCTTCTAGTTGTTTCCAAGATGGCACCGTGCTGTTCCACTTAACATTCAGGCAGTTCCAATCGTGGACGCATTGCAACCCTTTCCTCCTTTTCAGGGTAAGACGCTAGTGCTTTAGCTATGCTCTGCTTCTGTCTACCTTTGCGCTAGCTACTGGCACTCTGTCCCATCGTTGTTACCGGTCCTTCTTTCTGCTTTTGTCCTGCCTTGTGTTCCCTTCCGTGCTTATTGCTTCTACCTTCCCATTACGCCTCCCTCATTGCTCATGAAACTGACCGTCCGTAGGATCTGCACCTCTTCTGTTGAGCCTACTTCAATTGCATTCACATCTCCGGTGAGCAGCTGGAGCTGTCGGAAGACCAAGGTTTTTTTGGTGCCCCGTTGGCGTTTTCCCCCTATTGAGGGCTGCGGACAGTGGATCACCCAGTTAGCTGTATTAAGAGGCTGACAGAGTGGCTTCATCAAGTGGCAGACCTTACCTCTTCGAGGGTCGGCTCTCTGGAAGAAAGAAGACGCCCAGCCCCGGCACACTAAGGACTCTTCTGATTCCGAATCATGCAAAGCAGGTGAGGAAGAGGAAGCAGTTTGTGTGAGAGGGTCACAGCTTCCTCCTGCCATAGCCAGCCTAATTAACTAACAAAGGCTCTATGGATCCACCCTGTCCTTTTGTGGGCGCTGCAGATGGTGGCAGCAAGTAACATGATTAACATACAAATAGAGTATACTCTAAACATGCCCACATTGGGCATGGCTGCAGAGGTTAACAAAGGAGACAGGAAACCCCAACAACCTTTGGTATTCACTGTGTGAACTTGAAGGTCCCGCACTTGGTATCAATGGACATTGAAATGTCATGTCTGGGACTGCATGTATCACAGTAGTTATCCCCGTAGGGAGCCCCCATTCAGAAGGTATGAGTATGTGGATTGCCAGCACCAGAAAGTCTAGTCCCGCCACTGCTTCAAGGGAGACCTGCCGCTTTAATCAAGAACCACAGAGACCCAAAGACCTCCATTGACCAGAGACTTTTTGATCCACAACAGACAGGAAGAAGTGCTTAGTATTAGATGTTTTCACCCCTTTACCTTTTCTGTTGCAAAGCACTCTGGTTATGACCTCATGCATACGGGAGATTGTTGGTGGGGACCCAGAATTGGTTAATTGAGCTAGGTTTAGCCTACACCAATCACTGTGGCCCGGTGCATGGTATAAATCGAAATAACATTACATAACTTATCGCTTTAAAAGAGGGCAGAGGCCCTCTTTTGGGCAAATCATCTGAAGACTTTGCAAGGAGTAGGAAGAAGAACTCAGTGGCCACATTAGGCAGACTCTTAGCACCAGCACCGTTGCTAACAGTCTCGGGGCTCCTGTGTCACCACTCCCATAGAGTGCCATAGGACTCTATGGGAATGGGGATTAATAAATATACCAGCGCCTGACTTCCCGGTCGCCGGACTCGTAATGAGCCGGTGGCACCGGGAGGTCTGGTGCCGGTAAATTATTACGGTCTGGCGGCAACCCGCCGGTAGCACCAGCACGGTTACCGCCGGACCGGTAATGAGGCCGATTCATTATCCAGGTTATCAAAAGAAAATCACGACCAATCCTGGGTCGTATCAATCAACAGTTCATTACCCATGTTATCAAAAACATATTGTGACCAATCCTGGGTAAGTGAGTAGCGCGTAGCTTTGCCCACAAAGGTTTTATTCCGTTTGGCAATCAATATTGTAACACATTCAGTTCACTGTTCAATATTCTGCTCAGTCTTTCAACTTTTGTAAGGAACGATCAACAATACTCCAGCAATCTTTCTTTACAAAGATATCAACAGTCTTTCGGCTTTTGCAATGCGTGTTCTGTAATTTTCCCTCTTGTTCACTTGGAACCGTTTAATTAGTACGGGATAAAAAGAAGCAATAGTATTGTTCATGAGGCTCTCACACCTGACTTTCCTTTCATTCACGGGGAGATTTAAACAATTGAACACTTTGGGCCTCATTACGACCCAGGCGGTAAGTTACCGCCTGGGTCGTACCTTTACCACCATGGCGTAAACGTAGTTTACGCCATGGTGGTTGGCGGACTTACCGCCCCATTCCGAGGTTGGCGGGGCGGTAAGTCCCCAATCCCCATTTACCCTTCCCCATTCCCATTTTTGCCCCATAGGGCATAATGGGAGTGGGGAAGGCGTTAATTACGCCACCGTAAATTACGGTGGCGTAATTAACAACAAGGTCCCTTAGCGCCATGGATTTTAACACCTGCTAAAAGCAGGTGTTAAATCCTCCATGGCGCTAAGGGACCTCGGAATCAGGCGGTAAGGGTCGGCGCTGTTTACGCTGCCGTAAACCCCTTACCGCCTGGGTCCTAATGAGGCCCTTTGTTTCTGCTCGCGTACCTTCTGTTCACGTAAAGGGCTTTTTAACGATGATCAGTTCATCAGGGTTTTTACTTTACGTTCCACTGCTACTGTTGCATTAGAGATAAGCATTCATGTGTACAGCGAACCTGTGTTGCTAGCATTACTGAAACTCACCGGATTTAATGAAGTGCTCTGCTGACACGGCAAACCTAGAATGTGACTTCGATTGCTTTCGGCTTTACAACGAGTCTGTCTGCCCCTCAGGCACTACAAAGTTTTACACTGCTTCGGGTTAAGGAGCATTCTCCTAGATCTCTAGGAGCATGGTCCAGCACAGCACCACTTTCTTCTGCGCAACCGCTGCAGCCTGGAGCACGATCGTCCTTGCCAAACACAGGACAGGACGCAAACCGCATTGAATCATCAGTCCTGTTGCACTCTGCTCCCAACAGTTCACTTGGTATGCCACAGCCTTTGCTGCTACGACGCCTCCTCGGCTTCTAATTACTCACACCTGTCACTGCAACACCTGACAGGTTCTCCTCATCCACCTGCCTCCTTGGTGTGTCACCCCACCTCTTATACTCCCTGGGAGTATTAAGTGTCCACAGGTGTGGCCCATTAAGTTCAATTGCCTGACCTTTAGGCAACCTATTTGTGGGACTTGCCTGAATTCCCCAATGGTGCTCTTGCATAGTCTTCTTCTTTGTCTCAGTACCAGAGTGGTGAAAATACCTGTTGGTGTTCACTATTCCTAGTCGCCTCTTCCTCTTCTCAATACTCTAATAAGTCACATGAGGGGAGATGTTTTATAATAGCCCATCAAGAGAGGGGGAGGGTTAGGTGGGTTTTCAGAGGGAAAAGGGGGATATCATGTCTCGCCTGTGGGCCCCACTCCCGATCCCCAAGGACCCTCCACCCAGGTAATCCACAGACACACTAAACGCTATGCATACATACACAGGTTGACAGTTGTACCAGTAAACTGAAAGCAGTACACACACACAGTGTATCTAAAGCTGCATACCTAACTAGATTCCAAGCCACACACATAGATGGAATTCAGCACATTCATGTTTAGTGAAAATCACACACACACACGTTCACTGCAAGCTGCATCCAAATATTCTGAGAACATAGCACATGTGGGTTCAGAATAGAATAATCAGATCCCTGAGAGCATTACTTTGAATTCAAACCTACTGCAGACAAATGTAAGCTGACCATTGTCTTCATTTAAATGATTTGCACATAGAATATACATTCACTACCTCACACCTGAATAGGGGAGTCAAGCTGATTGTAAGTGTAATCTAAATGTTAACTATTCAAGTCAATTTCTCAGATACCATATTTGTCTTGATACTGGAGAAAATGTAAACACTTGTATCAAGTTGGAACGTTATCATTGAAGAAACGGTTATTCGATTAAAGCAAATGTAGAATAGAAATGTTTTAAGTGCCTAGTATATTTTAGAGTACAATTTATATATGTAGAATATTAGGACAAGTGCTTGTATGGAGTGATAACAGTGATATTCATATATGCATATTGCTTTTGGTTGATTATTGAGTTTAGCTATACATAATATTTCAGTGAGCTCCACTGTGTAAAGCTGGAGACAATTTGAGTTACTTTATTTTTTTTAATACATTTTGAAATTTGCCCAGAATTGAGGGGTGGAACTATGCCAGAGGGGACATCAGATGGTGGATGTTGCCCTAACAAAATTGATAGATAAATTCATCCTTGTACTTTGACATAAATGGGGATTTTTGCCCGGATGTTAGGTTGATGACATAACTGGTGTCCATGTATTGGTGCATTGATTAACACAGATTGTGCACAAGACCACATATGTGTGCGAAATTACAGTAGTGCATGGAATTGGATGGTCCCTTTTTATGGTCTCAGAGACTGTACAGACAGTGTTGGTAATGGTGTGTTTAAAATAAATTGAAAGTGCAAAATTTCATTTTTGGAAAAGTTATTGGGCCTCATTACACGGTAGGCGGTAAGGGTTTACCGGTACCGCTAAGGGCACCGGTACTGGTAAACCCTTACTGCCTTACTACGAGTTCCCTTTGCGGGACCCGACCTTAACAGCTGGTTTTACCAGCCGTTAAAGTAGGGTGCCGCAAAGGGACCTCGGTGCTAATTACGGTACCGCAATTTGCGGTACCGTAATTACCACCTTCCCCATTCCCATTATGCCCTATGGGGGCAAAAATGGGAATGGGGAAGGGCCTTGGTGAATGGGGAATTACCGGCCCCGCTCACCTTGGAGTAGGCCGGTAATTCCGCCATCCACCAAGGCGGACACGTTAAAATACCGGCGGCAACCATGGCGCTAATAGCGCCATGGTTACCGCACAACGTGTAATGAGGCCCATTGTCTATGCTGATTGAAGGTTGGTAAATTGGTAAATCCAATTGATCTAGCAGGTTTGTAGAGATACAGTATTGCCATGACATCACAGCATGCTGCAAACAGCCATAAAAAGCCAATCACCACCTAAATTCTATACATACACACAGCACACCATTTCTTACCCGCCAAGAGCAAAAAATTACGAGACAATGGCTAGTGGTTGGAGGACATTTTGCACCCTGATCACAGGACGTTAGGGTAGATCTGGACATGGCTCTTGAGCATGCAATAACTAGATATTTTCTGCATGGTCAATGTCAGATGCAAGATCTGGGAACATGGTGTCACAGATGAGACAGATAGCTGAATTTGGGCTACATATGGCCCGCTAGATGAGGCCCTCCAAAGTTGCATTTCACCACCCTAAAAGCTGATTAGAGGCTGACACTCACATATTTTTCTATACATCTTCTAGTTCACCTTTAAATGGTGTAGAGTAGATTAGCAGAAAACTCACATGATTTACATCGCTTTACACAAAACGTCCAACAGGCCTCTGCAGATTTAGCACTTGTGCAAGAAGCTAAACAACACCTAGAAGCTGAGATCTCAGATCTGAAGGACATTCATATTCAATGTCTACAGACACATGACGGGATGGAGGCCAAAATAACTAATCAAGCCATTTATACTGAAAGCTTACCACAAGATATTGTGAATTGTGAATATAAAATATCCATTGAGACAGAATCATGATGACAATGCAAAAATAATGAAGCAGATTGACTCACAGACATAATTTGACCAGCTACGCACTGATATAAAAATCATTAAACAAAGTGCTCAATTAGCTTATGAGAAATATTCTGCAATTCAGCAAATACACCAGCCTACCTTACAACTGACACAAGCGCAAATTCAGGATGATCAATTTAAATTGGCTGCACAAGAATTAATGCAGAGAATAGAAGAAAATGCATAATTGAAAGTATAGACACCAAAGGAAAAAGGGAGATAACGCAAAGTCAGAGATCAAAAGAAACAAATAACTAGCTGGCACACTATTAGTCAGCAGTCAACAGATGAAACACAGATTTATCAGAAACAAAGAGACTCATTACAAAAGGAATTACAAATTATGAAAGAAACACTGGCTTCCAAAAGTAAGGCATTTGATACTAGCCAGGCTAGTCTGAATGAGTCTAGGGAACAGCTGGTGCGAAGTGAACAACAGATCATAATTTAAATGGACCGGAACGCTAAATTGAGACAAGAAATGAAAGATTTCCATGGGACTTTGGCCTCAGAGTCTAAAACTTGTAGACAGATCAGTTTCAAGGATGAGGAGAGATTGTCCCCAATCCCTCAGATTACCTCTCCATTGACAAATAATTTCCAGAGTAATACTAGTGGTTTTGGCACACCTAGTCACGTGTATAGGGTGCCAGACACACTGGCCCTCACTACAACTCCGGCGGCAGCCGTGCCCTTTTCAAGGGCACGGCTGCCGCCGGAGTTGTTTTTTTTCCGGCCCCTGCGAATGGGCAATAACCGGGTCATGCTGAGTTTGGCGGACCCGGTAATTGCCCATTCGTGGGTGCCATTATGGCCGGCCTCCCTATCCCCATTCGTCCCCATAGGGCAGAATGGGGGTTGGGAGCATGGTGGCACCGTTAATAACGGTGCTGGTGCAATCATGAGTTCTGCTTGCGGGTGCCGGTATGCACGCCTGGTCAGACCAGGCGTGCAGTCCGGCACCCGCAAGCAGAACTCGTAGTGTGGTGGAGAGCTAACAACGGCGCCGGTAGCACTACCAGCGCCATTGTTGCCTTTCCGCCACACTCATGTCTTTCACCCCAAACCCACACAGATACACAAGAATATCCAATGTCCCTGTCAAATATAGAGGAATCCAGGGGAGAGGGGAGTGGCACACTTAGCATGTCAGGGGTGTAGAGGTAGTGAGAGTACACCCAAACAGAGAGTTACTGAGTCCAGAGATGCAAATGAGTTAAGGGAACAATAATTACAGAGATTGATTCAATAGCGAGACCATTTAGCCTGATTGGCTGAAACTGACAGACAGAAAATGCAACCTAAAAAGAGCATTTTGATAGCACCCAAATAGGCCTGGGACTATGGTGACGCTCCAGAGACCCAGGTAGACGGAGAAACACTGAATCCAAGCAACAATGGGAGGACATAACAACAGTGTCCCACATAAGATCTGGAGGTGGGAGAATTTTACTCCCTGTTTTTAAACTTTGAGAGTAAATGTGATTTCAAGGGAGTAACATTTGTTTTCTCCTTCACAGGAGAGTAATACATGTGACATTCTGCCGACGCATGCAAAAAGTTAACATTATGGTATGGACATCATTATCATGTGGTCCACATCATGACACAAAAGCAGATTTCTCACAATTAACAGATAAGGCACAGTGTGCATAAGCAGAATCACCCTCTCACAACTGGAACTTGTACACATTAACATTATGAGCTTCCCCCACATGAAAAAAAGAAAGTTGCAACAGCAGCATAAGTTACTTAACACTTCCCTCACACAGAACAGGTCAGCTTGTGTAGCAGCCATTCGGGCTTCCCTCACACAGAGAAGGCAAATTAGGACAACAGCAATGAAAACCATCATCATGGAGAAAAGGTGGAGTTAATCCATACAAGGCAAAGCAAGGATAGAAGATACCCACACAGAACATATAAGGAATGGGTCTGCAGTATGTGGTGGGTCAGAAATGTGAGAAGGACAAGTAGATTGCTTTCTCACAAGAATCCATTTTAATAAATAATAAAAGGTGAGATGAACACCTATCTTTCCCTAGCCTAACAAGGATTTCCCTGCCTAACAAACTAAGGCTAAGGGAAAATGACCTAATTTCCAAAATGATCTGTCCCTCACACTTCCGCCTAAGTATAGAGAGGGGTAATCCTTTTCTCATCCTTTCTCTTGTGTCGATGCCTCACACTAATATACATACAACAGAACATACAGGAAATGTCTCGCAATGTGAGCTTTACATAGTAACTCATACATTCATAAACACAATAATCAAGGATCCTTGTGATCCGGGTTGGATCCCGTTACACTGGATCAATACAGGATGTTTCAAACCCATAGTTCAATTTCATTAGCAATGTAAAATGCACAGTTCCAAAATGTCCTTTGTCTTGGCTAAGTTTACTAATTCAGTTCCAACAAGAGTTTGTTATCTTGAAAAACAATGATCACAGCTTCCACAATCTTTGCTTGTTAAACCAAAAAGGGCTCTCTCTTCAGATGTCAAACCAAATGTCAATGTGCCTTTTCTCCACACTGAAAGCAAATCACTTGTTATCATTTCACATTTCTACTTCATGCGCAACATCATTTCAGCAGAATGGTTTACATAAGAGTTCATCAAAATACATTGCTGGAATTGTCACTTCTTTTCCACCACAACATTCTGCCACTTTATAGTACCTTACATCATCTTCTTCCTCGTCCACTCTCCTGCTAGGACCAACCTCTAATTGTCCCTTTCCTGGTGTACTTGCCTGCCAGGATAACAACTCCTACCACTACTATTTGTACTCTGTGGTGAGGTTTTTTCCAATCTTTCCACATCTAAATCCTGAATGGGGAAAGAGAAATCAGCAACTACTTCTTGATTAAATCGTTTTTCATTCACAACTTCTAACTCCTTCTTGGTTCAATCTCTTGACTTTAAGCACAATTGGGTCACAACTTCTTTTACATGTATACAGTACAAAAGGACAAAACTTCTCATATGAATCAGTTTGCCTTAGGCAATGAAGGTTATATTCCTCTCCCCCTTGATCCTTTCTACAAGGAGGGCCTTTATCCTACAGTTTCTGATTTATTTTTATAAAACCTCTCGACTGTTGGCAATATAAGTTATAATGTCCCTTTGTCGGATATCTCTCTTTAAGAAAGTGGTATCACTTTTGCTCTTATATTGTGTCCATTTGGCTTTGGTAATACTGATTACAGTGTTCTCTTATTCATCATCTCCCTCTTGGAAGATTACATTTACTTTGTTTAGTTATTGCCCCCTCTTGGCTTTGGCAATACTTTTTACAATATTCTCCTGCTCGATGTCTCCCTCATGGAAGAGTACATGCGCTTTGTTTAGTTATTGTCCCCTCTTGGCTTTAGCAGTGTGGGTTACAATATTCTCCTGCTCGCTTTAATTTAATGGTTCAGTATCCAAAATATGCATTGTATCAAGTGGTCTATTTTGGAGCGCCCCAGGGCTACCTCTAATAGGTCAACTCACTGGTTTGTTTTGGCTGCTCCTGCGGACTCACTGCTTCTGCTTCCTTACACATCGGGCCCTCACAGTTGTTTGACAGCTCTGGCTTGCCTTCCTCTGTTCACCGAAGCAAGATGCAGGACACAGAGAGTCTGTCTCTCCTCTGAGATAGCCAGCCTCCACACTGTATCCCGTAGCGTGTCCTCAGCATCTGCCTGGGGTTCTGACCTTCGCCGCTTGCTCTGCATGGCATCCTGCTGCTGGCAACATGTCAGTCCCAGCTTCTACTTCCTCCTGCTGCTGTTTCTGCTGCTCACACAGCTCCCACTCTTCATCACTAACCTGCACCTGAAGGGCCTTAAATGTTTATAAGTTTCCGCTCAGATGTGTGTTGCTACAAAAACTAGACCATTCACAACAGTTTAGTAACTCTGCCTCCCTCTTCCTCGTCTGAGTACTAAGAGCCTCATGGGACTTGAAGTACATAATGTTCTTAGCTGTTTCAAACTCATTTAAACTACTTTGTTTAAGAGGTTCACAGGATATATTTTCAAAAGGTGCATTTAAAGAGGGTAATGTTTGGTTAAACCCTTAGGTTTGTCCAAGCCTAATAAAAAATCATAACTACTAAAAGTAGTTGCATTATCTCCCTGTTCCCCATATATTGTTTTCCTGTTTACCAAAAGGAATCTTATACTTTATATCTTGGGTAAGTCTGGGAGAGGAAGCCTTACTATAAAAACATGCCATCAGATATTCAGGCATAAGGGAACCCTCACTCTCAGAAGAGGATGAATACTGCGCCTCTCCTGACGGAGTCCTCACATTCCCTTGAAGGCCTTTTCCTCCCATGTGATACACCCAGCTAAATCACCCCCAGGGTTACGCTCGGGTAGTGGTTGCCATCCCATGGCTACATGGGAGGAGACTATAGACTAGGATTCTGTGAGAATCCTGCAGGATTCATCACAAGTGGAAGTTCCCCTCACATAGAACAAGTGCAACATATTCTTCAGGAATGCACCCTCCCTAATATAAAAAGGGTATGCCAGGGGCCTCAGGAGATAATTCTTTCCTCACATGGAACAGGAATGTTGTGGGTCTCAACCGTACAAGATTAGCATGGATTAGGTCATAGCAGTAGAAGTCCCACTCGCATAGAGATGAAACTGCATGGGATTGAGCTGTACAAGCACCCCCACACTGAACAGGTAAATGAAAGGCCCCACATTAAATCTAGACTTGCATAGAAAGGGAACAGCATCGGCCTCAGCAGTCCAAATTCCCATCACAAACAACTTGCCCAGCAGGGACTACGCGATCCACGTTTCCATCGCATAGAACAGGAATAGCTTACTAGCAGTGGGAGCACTGCACACATAGAACAGAAACAGTTAATTGCCTCTGAAGTGACACCTCCGAACAGATAGAACTAATATAGCACTGATAGCTACTAGTTCTAATAAGAAGGCTTACTCTGCTTCCAGAATCATAAAAACCTCACTTAGTAGGAAGTTAGTAAACCATAATTAGAAGTCATTCCGTCTTATAACAACAAATGATTTAGCATTCAGCTGGTTCATTTACTAAAGCATGTGTAAGAAAGTGGTGTTAATATTAAAAGAGGATAAATGCGACTTTAATGTTTCTGTACATATTTAACTTTTTAAGATGCAGGCACATCTGGCCAATTACATAGTAAAGCAAACATGACTTGTATTCTTTGTTTTGATGTTTGATGGTACAATTGTCTGATGATTAAAATCTGCATTTACTGGAACTAGCTCTACTTAATGGTATGCCAGTATTGTGATACGATAGTGCAGCGAGGCTAGTGCCCAATGCTAAAATCTATGTCAAATCTCATGGTCAAATGTTGACTGGCCCGAGTTACCATTAGATCCTTCTGAGGTTACTAAACTATTCACTGAGCTAATAATGATCACACTGCTTAGAAGCTGAAGGAACCCTGCATGAAGTGCTACATACAACAGTTAAATACCTATTTGGATTACCACTGAAGTAAGTGAGTTTCCATTTCGTTACCTATGTAACCATTTCATTTTTGTTTTTTAACTGTGCTTGCCCTGACTGGAGAGTCAGATTTTTTATGTTTTAGGTGTAGTTTCGAAGATCAGAAAGAGGCTATGACCACTATGATTTCTGTAATGACAACCACTCCCGCTTGAGCACGGTCCTTTATGCCGCTGACCATTTGTAGAACCCTTTACAACACTGCATGTTAAGGTTTAATTGACATTTAAACTAGACATTGCATACTCATCTGTGCCTAAGATAAGGTTTTGAGGTGGCAGTATTGTACACACTGGTTTAATAATCAGAGTGTAAATTAAATTGGAAGAGTAAACATGATTTGCCTTAGCAAGAGTGTAAATAGTATGTGAAAGGCAATCAGAACATTACTAAACTTGAAAATTAATAAAGCACAACCAAAACAGTTGTTTAGCAAAGATGTTTGGCTTCAAACAAGAAATTACATTTGGGTAAATCATTCTATTACACATTAATATTTATGAACACACCATATAGATGCATCTTGATGCATCATGGGCCGGTAAGATATCTGAGCAGGTTGAGCGCTCGCTGCGATGTCCGAGAGATCTGTAGGTCGCAGGTTTGAATCCCAGCAAGACCAACTCCGCCTTTCATCCTTCGTAGGTTGATAAATGAGTATCAACTTGTATGTAAATATGTTGTCTGTGGCCCTATATACATAACACATCACTGGGCCTCATTACAAGTCCGGCGGTAACCCTGCCGATGCTACTGGCGGGTTGCCGCAGAACTTTCAAGATTTAGCGGCGCCTGGCTTGCCGGTAACACCGGGGGATTACAACCCCAGCGTTCTGGGAAGTCAGGCACCTGGTAAATTAGTGCCAGTGCTTCCATGAAACACTGCGGGCGGGTGCTGTTCCGCCTGCGAGGCATGACCTTGGCAGGCGGGAGGGCATCCGCCCGCAGAGCTGCACTGTGCCGGTAGGTTTACCGGCACCGTTGTTACCGGACCGGCACAGTCCTAATGAGGCCCATTGTCATTATCATTGATAAATGTACACAACACAGGAACTCTGAAACGTACTTGGGTGCAATGCAAGCAAGCATTCACTAAAACACAAATTTGTTTATGAAAAGAATACTTTCCAATTGTATTACATTTTCAATCTTATTACTGAAATTATCCTAAAATGCTAGGTAAATAAATATGCATGCATTATGAAATGCATAATTTCCATGAGCATCAACAGATACAAAACACAGAAGAAAAAGCTGCGCAGAAATAAACCATTCCCTCTCTCACCGTGTCCTTTTTCTGACAGGCTTGGTGCATGCAGCACAGAGAAAACTGTCTGAACTGCTCCTACATGGCCTACCATTACATCCATGCAGATAAGAATCAAAAGAGGTGTTCTGGTTTCCATCAAGTCACTTGCTGATGCATTGCACTCTGCTCTCAACTGGTGCATACATGGTACACATAGAAAGATAAAAGGTGTTGTATTTTCAAGATTTTCATGCATAAAAAGGCCCAGTAAAATGCTTATCTTGAGGCCTGCATGCCATACTATCCAGCCCCTCAGAAAATATTTGAGGTTCATAACCCAGAAGACCAATGGGAAAGAGAAATGAGAGAGGGTTCCCAGTACCATTTACCCAGGCAACCTCTATACAGTCATAATGACAAAGGGGGGAAATATGCAAGCAGGGAAGGGGATTCAAGTAGTCACTCCAATTCTGAAGAGGGAAATTGAATCCATGTAAAGAGACATAGAAAAAGAAAGCCACAATCACAGTTAGTGAAAGACACAAACGGATTCAAGTCATAAAAAGCTTAAGGACCCCTTACCAGATAAATGCTAGATATTCTGTTTGGGAACATAGACAAATGTTTAATGTGCACAGAGGATCACTCTCCTAGGGAGTTTGATCAAGAACTCAAGTGGGCATTCGCCCAGATTCCTCGGCATGTCGATACGAAAGCCGAGAATTAAAAACCACATTCTTCCTCGCCCTTCCAGAATACATAACGACTTGTTAGTCCATGATTTTGATGATTCAAGAACTTTGGAATGGAACATGACTCAGGCTATAAGTATGAATGAGGAACAGAACCCAACAACACCAATAATCAAAGAAAAGAAACCCAAACAAACGCCATTAAGGTAGCTGAGGTGAAGAGTGCTCCTCAGTTGGACTTATGAGACCGGGGTGGGGAGCAAAGGCCTATTATTCTGTCATTAAATAACCTAACAGGCAGAGAAGACCCTCTGTTCAAAGCCAGATGGCTAGTCCTTCATCTGGCATGCTAAATAATGGCCCTGCGAAACCAGAGACTTACATAAGTCATCAGTATTTAGGCTCCTAGAGAGAGAAATACTCAAAATCCTGGAATGGCTTCCTCAGGAAATTGAAATCCGATTTCTTCCAGGGAAATAAGACAATCACCACCACCTAGCAATAATTACCAAGAAAACGACCCCTGCCTCCTTCTAGGTTCCAGGGTAACAGATCCCAGTACCAGGGTGAGTGGAGATCCAACAGTACACACAATAGTTCTCAGAACAACTCTCCTAGAAGAGACAGTTACCCTTCTAGAGAAGAACAGAGATATGAGCAAAGGAGACTACATATCCGGAAATTGGAGAGAGGCTCTCACAACTGGAGCAACAGGCCAATCAATTGACATAGAGCATTGGTCAATTCATGAGATCCCCACAGGGAAATCCTGATTCTACTGCTCAAAGAAACCTTGGCCAAAACGAATTGACAGGTCAGGGTGGACATTGACAAGAGGTAATCATTCAAGTTCAAAATGCACAAGAAGAAGCAGAAAGGCGGAAGGTGACAGAAAAGACATGGCAAGCCTTAGAGGAAGTTTCTTTTAGTTAATGCGAAAATACCCCTTAGTTTGCTGAGAAAATGGCTGTTGGTGAACCCTCTTTATTCCTTGAAATAAAATCAGAGAAAAATAAAATGGTGAATTTCAGTGAGAAAAATAGAAATATTACCTTTGAAAAAGAAGAGAACCCTGTGGAGATGAAATCCGGTGCTGCTTCTTTCCCAGATGTAATGCATCCCACAAAAGAACATAGAATCAGAGAGTGAAAAGAAGTCTGACAAAGAACCTGAATGAAAACGGCCGCCAGAGGAGGCCTTTCCGATGCCAGGGTCTTGGCCCAGGATCTCCTAGAGGCTGCGGCTCATCACGTAGACACCTCGGCTTGGGGTCTGATGCTTGGGGTTGATACCTCACCAAAACCAAAGATAGCACTCAGACGGCTAAATCATTGTCTGTTCTGCGTAAAGCTCCCTTCAAGTCTCAAAGGCTATTGTCGCAAGGTCGACCTTCCTCTGGTTTTAGGGGCTTCCTCGACCGCAAATCTCGCAGGGTGGATACTCCTGCGGGGAATAACCGTCATAGACAACAGCGTATGCGGTTTCTCTCCCGCTCCTCAGCCTCCCCATCAGGTTCAGGTGGCACCACCACCGATAAGCCTGCCAAATGAGGGTTTTCCGCGCTCGGACGAGACGCCGGTGGGAGGACGCGTTGCGTCTCATTGAGAGTCTGGAAAATCTAGTTTAAAAGACATAGACAGACTAGTAACGAACGCTAGCGAGAGCCAGAGAGGGAAAAAGGGAAGAAAGTCTTCCGAGGATGCAAGTGCGTCCGGCCCCGATCGTGCGGAGAAAAGGACTGTTGGGCGATGCGTGGGGCGAAGCCAAGGTGGGCGGAGTTACGGCCGCGTGCCGGGCCCCGCGCAGGAAAGAGAGGAGGGACAAATTTTTGAAAACAATTTGGATGCTTTTTACAAAGTGCTCCGGTCCCGTCCCACAGGACGGAGAGATGTCCCATAAGTATGGAGGAAAGGGGACGGGACGTAGGAGTATGTTAATTTCTAAATGTTATTTAATTCCTACAGAGTCTTTGACCAACCCGCATGAAGTCGACCTGAGGAGGATGCCCTTGAGGGGACTGACCAAGAGCAAGCTTATGAAATTCTAGACATGCACCAAATGCACCAAATGCGATTATGTGCTAACTCATACTTTCGGTGTAAAAAGATGAAAGGTTTTTCATGCATGTCCAAGTTCGGGGACAGGGTGATTTACCAGTTCGCATAAATACAAGGTGCCAAGCAACCTCTCAACCAAGGAAGAGGGAAAAGCCGCCGTATTTCTCGGGCTCACCCAGAGCATACCTGTTTTATTATGAAATAGATTACTTTAGAGCCTTTTGCCCATGAATGACTTTCCGCCCAATCAAATTAAAAAGAAGTACTATGTCAGTTTGAATCGCACCTCGCATTTGATTGAAAAACCCCCAGACCGAGTAGAGATTAATTTCCAAAATACTCAAGTGTAAGACACCACAATCATATCTGTGAAAGATCAAGATGAAAGTGAAGGGTCTTCCAGAGAACCTCTGAGAATCAATTTACCTCTCAAAAAATAAGTGGTTCTCCACTTTGGAGGGAAATATCCTAAAATGCTGTCCACGGCAGATCTACAGTGAGGACCAAGGTCAACCAGAGGATAACTCTGAAAACAGAATCAGCAGTTTAGCTCTACGTCAAAGAAAAGAAGAACTCATATTATTTCCTATTCGGCTCAATCAATGTAAGGACACAGTTATCTTCAATGTTTGCCTACTTCAAGAAATAGGTTTTATTAGCGAGATATTTTTAAGGATATTACCAAATTATCAAAGTATTCCCACATTTAATCTGACTGATGATTGGGAATCTGCATTTGATGCAATAGATTCAAAACATGTGGCTACTAGCTGGCGCATGCTGGAAATCCACATTGGAAATAAAAAGGTACAAATGAATTGTTGAGTTTTGAGAGATGTAATTTCTGTTTTTTATATCGGCAATGACATACTACATTGATTCACAATTCATTTAGTTCTTATTAATAACAAAGACTGGTCCCAGGTCGGGGGAAATACAATGGACTTCAGGGATCTGGAAACAGATTTTGGTCAGCCCAATTGCTACCTTATGCTGTAGAAGTTCAAATCAAAGAAAAAGTTACTATTCCATGAAATACTCAACAATACATATTGCCAGTAAAAATTAGAAAACGACAGACCTTGCTTAATGAAGATGCTTCTATTAACTGAAATAATATTTTTCAGCAACACAGCATAGCTCTACATCCAACTCCATTAGTAGATCTCAAAGATGACACAATATGAATACTGGTTAATAATGATCCACAAAGCATAATTTTATCCCCAAATAGTACCATTTGAATGACCGTTAACTTGAAATACTTAAAAATGGATTTAGCCAATCCTATAATTGGTTCCAGATCAGAAGATTGTTATGACAATACTGATGGTAACCAACCACAAAATATTCATACTCGACAAGGGGGAATTTCATGGTGTTCATACACGACAAGGGGGGAATTTCATGGTGTTCACCCTCTGCCCTTATGGGGAGGAAAATGTTACCTGTGAAATGCTGGAGGACAAGATACTGTTCAAAGTCACTAGTAACTACCTTGATACTAAGGAATCAACAGCCCAAGCAGACTCCATAAGCAAGGAGCTCTATAGTCAATTAGAAGATACCTCAGAAATAGCCATCCCAGAAATATTTCCAGACTTCCGTCAGAAGGTAGAAGAACAGATTATTATGGCTGATGCCAGTGCGACAGAATAGCAGAAACAAATGTTAAGACAAAAATGTATGGATTTTCAAAACGTTTTCTCTATAGATTTATATGATTGTGGACATGCGTCTCTTCATTATACAACTATACCCACGGATGCTAATATGTCGCCAGTATTTGTAAAACAATATTGTTTACCTCTAGCGTATATGGAATCACTCGTGGAGATCATCAAGAATTTAGAATCACAAGGGATTATTCGACCAATCAACAGTACTTTTACACTACTTTTATCCATTACTAGGAATAT
Source organism: Ambystoma mexicanum (assembly GCF_040938575.1). Classification (NCBI taxonomy): domain Eukaryota; kingdom Metazoa; phylum Chordata; class Amphibia; order Caudata; family Ambystomatidae; genus Ambystoma; species Ambystoma mexicanum. The sequence continues at coordinate 1,121,471,420 of NC_090935.1, read as the reverse complement.
TGAAACCCAATGGACATTGGAAACAAACCCAAAGGAACTAAGCAGGAAGGTACACACGTCATGGTGACCTCTTCCTTATATTGATCACGGTCTTGCACAGTGCTCAGTACTCTGTAAACACCCAATAAAAAGCGTGCCTTTACCTTTGAGGGGGAACAGTATGCATGGACCAGAACTCCTTTTGGGTATATTAACAGCAGACAAGAGCTCAATATCATCTTACATAAGATCATGCTTGACCATGAAGAAAAGAGGGAATTTGGCTTATGTGGATGATCTTATTAATCAAAAGTAAAACTGTTGATGAACACCTGGAGTAGACCCGCCATGTACTGATTCAGCTGAGAAATGCAGGTGCAAAGTTATCGCTTAAGAAAGCACAGTGGTGCAGAACTAAAGTAAACTTTCCAGGCCATGAAATTACAGCCGAGTGTCTTAATCCTCAGAAGAAGGCTGGGGCTGTACTGGAATTGAAGAATCCCACGAATCTAAGCAAATTATATAGCGTTTTAGGATTGACTAACTGCAGTCGGAAATTCATAGAGGATTACACCGAGATCACGCAACCCAGGGTCCATCTTCTGAAGGGAAGAGTCAAGAGGGAGGGGTGGGGGACACACACACAGAGGCTGTCAAACAATTGAAAAGAGTTTATCCTAAGCTCCATGCTTGGCTTATCCCATCACAAATAATGAATTCTTCCTGGAAACAGGATTTCCCTATACCTGTTTAAGGGCGGTCTTATATCAGATGCATGGCCAGGTTAATAAAGTGATCTCTTACACAAGCAAAACCTTATCACCCGTGGAGATCAAATTTAATAAATCACTCCTGGCAACGGTATGGGCATTGAAAAGGTACTGTCAATTGATCAATGGGCAACATATGATATTTGAGACTTCCCATCTATCTCTGCAATAGTTGCAGAGTGGCCAGATATGAACTGGGAATGTCTCTAACTCAAGGATTACTTCCTAGATTCTTTCAAAGTAGGGCTACACTGTAGAAATCATAAATGATCCCCAAAAAAAGAGTCCCATGGTACAATGATTTGCTGATCTACATGATTGTGATCCAAACCATTGTTTGGAGAATGTAGAGTTAAAGGCCATAATATGGAGGCATATCTAGCTTCTCCTCATAAGGTATATGACTATAAAACCTGTCAGGGAAGACCCATAGTTGATGTGGATGGATGTTCCTACCATATTAAAGAAAATGATGCGAACGAATTAGTAGCTGGCTTTGGAACTGCTTAAGTGGATGACACCTCCGAGCCTGCAGCAGATTATAAAATTGGTCCCCGGACTAGACAGGTGGCGGAACTGATGGCAATATATAAAGCTGTTTTTACTGCTGTGAATCATCAGCTCCAGGAACAAGTAATCATAACTGATTCAGAATATATCTGAAATGGATTTGTTGACCATTTAGTAAACAGGACAGCCAGGGGTATGCTTTGTGCCAACCAGAAACCGCTTAAACACAGGAAGTTAATCCTAACAATAGAGGATTTCCTAACAGCAAACAACATAACCCTTTCATGGAAGAAAATCAAGTATCACTGAAAAGTTGAAGGTCCAGATAAAACCGGAAACGATTTTCGCTGATCAACTAGCCAAAACCGCAGCAATCCAAGGTGAGTGCATTGACATGGAACATCTCCTTGGAGAAAAACAAGTAACAGCAGTGACTCAACCACACAACCACAAACTCAAGCTGACATGAGCCTTCTATTTTGCAATGGAGTAGAGATACTCCAGACCAAGATATAAGTTTTGCCAATTGTAGCGTGATTTTGTAAATATTTAGAAGACACATAACAATTCCCCTCATCCAAATCGGAATGGCAGCGGAAGGAAGATCTTCAAGTAATGAGGATATTCCAGAAGATGTTGAAAATTCAAGATGAGCTTTTGGTCAGGAAACCCCAATTTGGTTATGATCAGTGGGTGGTACCTACCTTAGTCCAAAGTATAATGTCAAATTATGCCCATGACGCAATAAGAACTGCTCATCATGGCTTTCAAAAGACAATGGCTAGCAGCCTATGTGAGGTCGCTTATTGGCCACACATGGGTCAAGATATAAAAATGTATTTAAAGTGGTGTTTCATGGGTGTTCAGTTGCAACTGAGTTTTCCCACTCACCAGGCACCGCTAAAAAAGTGAGGAATGACTTTGCCATGGTCTGATCTTCAGATTTAATTGGTCCAGTGACTCGTTCTGCATGTGGCAACAAATATATGTTGGCCATTGCGTGTCTGTTTAACAAGTGGGTCAAATGTCTTCCCACTCCAAATAGCAATGCAGATACAGCAGCTCTGTTATTAATGAACCACATAATTTTGTGTTTTGCCATCCTCAAAAGATTGAGTCCGACCGATGAAGTCTTTTCACTAGCGAAGTGATGACTAAAATGTGGGAAAACTTCACATCACCTACCACCCGGCATCCAGCTGGGGCTTGAAGCGAAATAACAAGACCATAGTAGGAATCCTAAAGATGTTCATAGTGGATTTTGGACCCAATAGGAACTTACGATTACCACTAGTCCAGCTGGCTCTGAAGTCTATATATCCTTCTACAACCAAACTGTCCCCCTTTGAACTGGTAGGAAAATGGTCTTGCCAACTGTAAGGCAGAGCACAGGAACAGACGTTGATCAACACCTCTACCACTCATGAATATGTGGAGAACCTTCAAAATCACCTCAACATGTGTTTGCCTAAATGCAGAGGAAACTGGAGGAACCTACGATAAGTACCAAGACGTTTTACGACCTGTGAACCTCTGAAAAAAGAATAGCAAGTAAGTGATAGAGTTTATAAGTTTGTAAGGCAGTGCACAGGAACAGACGTTGATCAACACCTCTACCACTCATGAATATGTGGAGAACCTTCGAAATCACCTCAACATGTGTTTGCCTAAATGCAGAGGAAACTGGAGGAACCTACGATAAGTACCAAGACGTTTTACGACCTGTGAACCTCTGAAAAAAGAATAGCAAGTAAGTGATAGAGTTTATAAGTTCCGTGACAGTTGGAAAGGATCATATGAGATCATCGACAAGATCCCTCCTGTGGCATATAAAATCAGGATCCCAAAAGGGGAACAGGCTGAGGAAGGTTGGGTCCATGTTAACCAACTGAAAGCCTTCCACCCTTGAAATGCGCTTCATCAGATTAAGGAATCCGTTCCTCTTCCTGATCAGACAAATTCTGGTCAAGCAAAGGAATCTATGTAAAGAGATAAGTATGAATGATTTGGTTGAAAGGATGAACGTCTGAAAAATGTGCATAATTTATTCAAAAAATGAGAAAATAATGTTGTGTTATGATAGGATAGAAGAGAATAGGGAACAGTAAAAATGTCTAACAAACAAAATTATTATGATCTGATACTAAACTAGCCATCCTACCCCTCCCCCTAGTTCATCAACCAAGTTTTACCCTCCAGCCTCCCCAATGCAAAGCGTGGGAGCGGGGAAGAACCACATGGGAAAAGGGCATCTAACATCCACCCCACTGGACAAAAGGGGGCGTGGCTGGAGTTTCTCTATTAGAAGAAACGTTGAACATCCAAGCCTCACCGCTGATGAGCCAAAATAGTCAAATGCTTCCCTTTGTGGGGTCTCAAGTAAACCCCAAGTTGTAAATCTAACAAAGCAAAAAGGGGATATGTTTTTCATGATAAAAATTCCCCAAATGTTTGCCCTTCTCCTCGATATGTCAGTTCCGGAAAGGGGGATTTTGTAATATAATTTGGAGCAAAGGATGAAAGCCCAAAATAAACTGATGACAGAAAGCCTCTCTAAAAGAGGAAGAGAGGCATTGTTAAAAGAAAGTGCTGTTGGTTTGCACATTTTGCTTGCAGCTATGTTTAAGAGTGTGCCCTTGCAAAGTGAAATTAAATATGATTGCACCTAAGAACATTTAGTTTAATAAAGCAACAGAGCTTTGTCACCTGCAACCATTTCAAAGTTTCTTTTCAATACATGTTTTTGTAAGTAATGGATTATCGCAAGTGTAAATACCATATGTGGTAATTACTGTTGCTGTACGCTGCAATATGGAAAGTCTCCCGTTTCAGAAAATTGTGCATTATTTTTATAATAATGGAGACATTTCCACAAAATGTCAATTTTTCCACCCCCTTCAGAGGTCTCCAGAGGCCTTCACTACAGTAAAAATATGTGTAAGCTTCATGGGAGTTTTGAAAATGTGTACCTCCGCTTCTTGTGTGGAGCTAGATATGTAACCAATTGTCATGTGGTATTTAACTTCATAATCGAGCAGTATTTGTCACATGTGCTATTTATTTGACTACCACAATCAGTAAATATCCATCACTTTATAATTTGGTGGTATTGCATATAATGTTCATGTTATAAGTACTGGAGCAAAACATTTTTCCCTATTCCTTAATGCGTTAGAAGCAAAACAAATGTTCTCCATTTGAAATGCCACTTGTTTTTTCCCTAATCACCGTAGTTATAATGAGGGCCAAAGTGTGGTGATAATCCATGATGAGGCATGCATACAAATATACATTGTACTATAATGCCTTTTATTAAAATATTATAATACCAGAATAGGCCAACCAAGTCTTTCTTACTTCCACTTTGACAGCTTCCACACTATAGAAATTGTAAAGCATTCATCCTGTGAAAGGGAGTCCGAATATATTACAATATATACTAAACGCTTTCATTAATATTCGACTCAATGCAATATCCACAAATCCAGGGGACCCATAACGTATCAGACTGACTGAATTGCAAAAACTAGTTTATCCCTAGCATTTCTCAGGGTAACCTCATTGTGAGGGCGATGAGGAGAAGAAACGAGGTACACCTGAAAAGTGCCTTAAAATGTTTTTCTGATTACATAGGACTACATTGAAAAACCTGGTTAGTTCGTTCCATGATCCTCACTTTGAAGAGTCAGCATTATTTACTTCCCTGCTTTCCCAACAATGAAGGTACAAATACAGCTATGGTATTGTATGGTAACTTGTAAAGCACGGCTGTGACAGAAGGGGTATCCTGGCACTAGGAGAAAAAACAAGAAGCAACGGTGAGAGTAGAACATTGCGTACAGTGCAAGAATCAAAATTAAAATTGGATAAGCAGGAGCAAAAAGCAGCTGCTGGGTATCCAGCATTAAGCAGTGACCAGGGGCTACCACTGGGGAACGAGGAACTAGTACATACTGGTCCTCAAATCTAAGTTCAATAAAAAATGCAAACATATAACTTTGCCCATTGTTCACAACCCTTTATGCTTAAAAGGTCATATTCGGACAATGACGTAGTGCATGACTCTGCGTCTGTATTCAGCTCAACTCACAAGAGGCCAGCATCGTTCTCAGATAGTGACATTACATCAGCAGTTAAAGAAAACAATAATAAGAGGCAGTCTGAACGAGATTTCGAGACGCTTGAAGAGAAACGAAATCGCTTATCAACAAACAAATAAGAAGGTGCCTACGCAGAGTCAAGGAAAACAGCAGGAAATGGACGCGCAATGTCGCAGCGCCAAAGATGCTCAACATCATACAAGTAAGGGCATGAAAGAACATGGTCGAAGAGACAAGCAACAAAACGCACCAGAAACAAAAACTCACTGCTCTCAAGCAGACTGCTCAAGTCCAAAGAAAAAAAACATGCATGAAGTTGGCACACGAGGAAGTAGACATAACACTCAAACAAGGGCTAAGGAAGAAGCGGATTTAGGTGGGAAAAAAGTCCACTACAGATCAAGAACAGACACCTACAAAAGACAAAGTGCAAAGCGCACAGAGGCAAAGTGGACAGTACAAATGGCACAAAGAAACAGCAACAAGGAGGAACTCACGCTAAATAGAAGAACAGTGCTGGCGATATTACAGCAGATCTATAAGTTGAGGCACATAAAATCAGACGACCTTCTTATTGTGGAACCATGGCATGACAGGCGTAAAGCTGCAACGCTGATATATATCGCTTCCTCAACCATATATAGGCAAATTCATGATAGCAAGAATTAAATTTACAGGCTCGGTTTCAACATCGAAACAGCAAGCAGCCATAGATGCAGTACCAGCAAAGCTCAAAGAAGAAGTGGGACTCATGACTCCCACATTTCGCATGACAGAAACGAGCGAAACAATCTTGCTCAAAGCCACGATAGGAAGTATGCTGCAAAAGATCAACGAAAAGTCCCAGAACCTGATAACAACTCAGAGGACCAACGATTGAACAACACCAAAATTATGAAGATCGAAAAACACAAGAAGCCAACTCGCAAAAGTGAACAATGCTCAGACAGGGAATCAAATTCAACAAACAAAGTCTGTGAAATAAAAAGAGGCAGTGCAAAATAATCCCACGGAAAGGCGCGTTAGCCCTCTCAGGGAAAATAAACAAGGGATCTGGGCTTGGTTACCAAAGGCTCTTGCAACACATCGGAAAAAATAGCAATCCCACAACAGTGATCTCATCCCTACAGCAACATTTCAAAAAGAACACCTGTACAACGAAGTGAAATTATGTTCATGGAATACAAGAGGGCATTTGCACCTAACAATTCCAGGTGAAATCAATCTAGGCAAATATGACATCATATGTCTGCAAGAGACTTGGTTAACAAGCCCCCCGACCATAGAGGGATACCAAATAATTTTGGCACCAGCAGAAAAGGGCCATTTAGGACGGCCAATGTCTGGACTTTTAATCGCCTGCCGCACAGGTTGCGGCGATTGCTAATTCATCCCTCTTGGCAGTAACTGTCACATGGAAACAGATGACCAATGCCAAACAAACAGATTACACTATAGTTATCATCAACGCATACTGGAACCCTGCTGGAATTGGTGAAAACAGATTCATCACAATGTGTGAACAGGTAATTGACGACGCACTGACTAACCTGTTAGCGTCCTCCTTAATGATATGCGGAGATTTAAATGCAGTTTGCAACCCTCAAAAAAGCTCTGGACACAAAAAACAGTCTTCAGCAGCAGAACAGCGAGGCAAAGCTTGGCTAGACCTGATTCATTCTCGTGAATTGCACAACCTCGATATCGCGTTCCATCAACCTAATAGAATACCCACTTGGGAACGTGCGGATTCGAGTGGAACAATCGATTACATCTTTGTCTCCAAACCACTGCTAAGCATTACCACCTTCTTCAATGTACGCCGTACTTTAGCCAGTGACCACAATCTCTTGGAGGCCAGCTGGTCAATTCAACCTGTCAAAATCATTCGAGTAGCCTTGGACATTGAGAACAACGCCAGAGGCACTCGGCTCAAATTAAGTACAGTTGCAATCAAAGAGCTAACACAAAGATACAAAGGCAAAGCACAGTCAACAGAAACTACAGTAGTTGATTACCAGCCTTTGTTAATGGCATATACGCATACAAGAACAGGTACAAAGACCACTAGTGCCACTAAAAAACACTCATATAACATCGATTTAGTGGCCAGAAGACGAGAGTTTAGAAGAGCCATGAGGATTGCAAATAAAATCCAGCCAATTGCTGACGGCCTTGCGACACAAAGAAACTTAAAATCTGAGTACAAAGCCTGGGTGCGTTCACATCGACACAACCTCTACCAGCTAGATGCAGAAAACATCACCAAAGCACTAATAACGAACAATGCAAGGGATTTCTGGTCCTTACTAAAAACAGCCGAACACTCAGTGGAAAACACAATAACAAACAACATCTCGTAAATCCACCTGGGAAGCACACTTTGCAGAAGTGTTTAAATCTGTCATAACAACATATGTAGGGGAGAACCAGCACCACCCAGTAAAGTGGATCAACTTAGCAGACAAAGAAGAAATCTTAGAAATCATCAAAAAGATTAAAAACTCACGAGCGCCCGGCCCGGACGGGATCACCAACTTCGAGCTTAAAGCTCATCCCATCGAATGGGCTAATTTCATCAGCGAAATCTTTCAACGCTGTGCAGTGTCAAGTTCGGTGCCTCAATCATGGACCACAGCGATCATAATTCCCATTTATAAAAAAGGAGACATAAAGGACCCTGCGAACTTCCGTCCTATAGCTTTGCTCGACTGCATTGGCAAAGTCTTCGTAACACTTCTGTTAAAGAAATTTCAAACTTGGGCGGCATCAGCCAAGTGCAATGATCAGCTGCAATCAGGCTTTAAAAAAAATGCTGGAACAGCAGGTAACATCTTATTGTTCAGCATTCTAAAAAGCAGAGTATTGCAACTCAACCAACGGCTATTTGTCGTATTTATTGACTTTACGCAAGCGTTTGACCGCATTGAAAGATCCCACCTCTGGAAGAAATTGAGAGGGTGGAATTGTCCTGAAGACATACTAGCACCCATCCAAGCTTTGCATCATAACACTTCAATGAGAGTTCGTCTAAGCCGAGATGGTGAGCTGTCTAACAAAATTCCAACTACCCGCGAGTCAAGCAGGGATGCCCTTTAGCATCAGCCTTGTTCCTAACCTACATAGGCGACTTACAAGTGCACACAACTACTACGCACGCTTTTCCTCCAGAAATAGGAAATACGACAACAGAACGACTTCTTTACGCAGACGATCTCACCCTATTTGACCAAACACCAATAGGCCTCCAACGTCAACTCAATGGTCTACAAGAGTACGCAAGAAAAAACTTCCTGGAAATTAACAAGAGCAAACAAAGGTACTGATATTACAGAGCAAGAAAAAGAAAACTGAAAACTTTAAATAGTACCTTGGAGACTCAAAAATTGAGACTGTGCAGTCTTTTAAGTTCCTGGGAGTACACCTTGACAGTACAAAAGGCGAACTCTACATGCAAGCCACGTTGTTTACTAAGATCAAGAAATTAGCTGCTCAAGCCAAAACAATTGATCGCAAGTTTGGGAAATTCTCGTTACAACCAACCTACGTTTACGCCATGGTGGTTGGCGGACTTACCGCCCCATTCCGAGGTGAGTGGGGCAGTAAGTCCCCATTAACCCATTTACCCTTCCCCATTCCCATTTTTGCCCCATAGGGCATAATGGGAGTGGGGAAGGCGTTAATTACGCCACCGTAAATTACGGTGGCGTAATTAACAACAAGGTCCCTTAGCGCCATGGATTTTAAAAGCAGGTGTTAAAACCTCCATGGCGCTAAGGGACCTCGGAATCAGGCGGTAAGGGTCGGCGCTGTTTACGCCGCCGTAAACCCCTTACCGCCTGGGTCCTAATGAGGCCCATTTACTGTTCTGAAATGTGGTAAACTTGGGTTTTTTTCTCCCCTCGCAGGATTCTCTAACTTAGGTGGCCTCTGTACCTAATACTCATTTACTGTTCTGAAATGTGGTAAACTTGGGTTTTTTCTCCCCTCGCAGGATTCTCTAACTTAGGTGGCCTCTGTACCTAATACTCATTTACTGTTCTGAAATGTGATAAACTTGGGTTTTTTCTCCCCTCGCAGGATTCTCTAACTTAGGTGGCCTCTGTACCTAATACTCATTTACTGTTCTGAAATGTGGTAAACTTGGGCTTGCCGCTCAAGTTCTGCCTGCGTGCTTCTCGTATCGTCTGTCTTCCCGCCCCCACACTCCCTCCTACTCCATGGTGCTCTCTATCTCGCCTATCTTCTCTAACTGCTTCTCTATTGACTATCCTGCTCTCCTCACTAAATCTGGTAGGAAAAAGTTTAAAAAGGACATCCTGGTCTCCAACCCAGGCCTCCCTATCGCTGACACCTACACTAGTGCCTGCTCTAAGGAAACTCTCACTGACATCCTCTTTTTCGTGCCTTCACATGACCTATGGACCCTTCATATGGTCTCTGTGCTCTCTCCTTTTTCCTCTTCTCCCATTAATGGTGGCACCCGTTGGGATGTCCTCTTGGCCCCCTTCCGCTCCTCTAAGGCCATCATTAATGTCTACGCTAATGGGACCGTCTTGGTCCAAGGCCCTCAGGCCAACCTTCACCTCTTTGATAGACGCTTCCCTCGCCTCATCAACTTCCTTTCCTCCCCTGCTGTCCCCCCCCTGTCTTCGGCTACCTTGCCTCTACCCTCCCTCCCTGCCCCCTCTCGCACTCCCTCTTCACCTCCTTCTTCTACACCTCCGCAGGGCGTACCTCTGATCTGTACCCCTCCCCGGAAGTCCTTCAAGGATGGCAACCTTCTCCACTTTGCCACTCTTAACTCTCGCTCTGCCATCAAGCATTCCTCCGATATCTGTCGTCTTCTTGAGGAACTGGACCTTGACGTCCTCGGTCTCACTGAGACATGGTTCACAGCCAGCTCTGTCACGAGCTTTGACACACTCCTACCTGAAGGTTACAAGATCCTCTCTGTGCCCAGGCCCAACCGTGCAGGGGGGGGGGGGTGTTGCCCTTATCTTCCCTGAGTGGATTCCTGCCACTGTCACTCCTACGCAGACCTACTCCTCTTTTGAATGTCTTGTCTGCCGACTCTCTCTCTCTCCTAGCCATTCCCTTACCGTGGCTACTATCTATCGGCCACCTGGTCAAATTTCCTCCTTCCTCTCTGAGTGGGCTGACCTCTCCTCCTCACTCCTGTCCTCCACCACTCAACTCCTCTTTCTTGGTGACTTCAACATCCACCTAGATGCCTCCTGTCCCCCCACTGGACTCTTTTGTGACTTCTGCGACTCTCTCTCACTCTCTATTCTCCCATCTGGGCCTACTCATTCTGCAGGGCACACTCTTGATGCTCTCATCTCTTCTGACCTTCCCCTCTCTGTCCCTCTCTCCACTCCTCTCTCCTGGAGTGATCACTTTCTCCTATCCTCCCACCTCACCCTCCCTACCCCACAGGCAAAGCCACCCTCATCATTGCCACCCACCTTCTCGGTCATCCGACCCATGAAGCGCGTGTCAGTTGCGGCTTTCGCTGCCACCTTCTCGCTCCCCCCTCCCCCTTCGGCTGACTCCCACCCTGACACAGCCCTCTCCTTGCTCCACTCTGCTATATCTGATACTCTTGATATCCTTGCCCCTGTCATGAAAATCCGCCTGAAGCCCAAAGCCAAATGTAACTCCTGGTATGATTCGGATCTCGTCACCCTAAAACGCAAGTGCAGGGTGGCAGAGAGGAAATTGCGTGCTTCATGTTCATCCTCTGACAAACTGGCCTGCCGCCTGCTCCAAAGGCAATACCGTCTCTCTGTTCTCACCAAGAAGAGAGCCCTTATCCAAGCCTGCATCTCTGCGGCATCTAACAACTCGGCTGAACTCTTTAAAATCTGCAAGGAGCTTGCCAACCCTGCTGCAGTCTCTACCTCTCCTGTCCCCTCCCAGGCCCTCTGCACTGCACTGGCCTCCCACTTCATCTCTAAAACTCAGGACATCCTGTCCTCACTCTCCTCCTATCACCCCCCCCCTCTCTTCCCTGCTCTTCCTCTGGCCCTTCTGCAGCCACCCCTCCTCCCTCCTTCTCTGCCTTTCCCCTTTTTTCTGCTGACAAGGGTTCCAGACAAGTCCGATCTATGAAAGTCTCGTCTAAACAGATTCACCCCTGTTCCTCCAAAACTATCAAGGACCACATCGACTCCCTGGCTCCTGCCCTGGCTGACTTTTGCAACCACTCCTTCGCCTCTGGAGTCTTCCCATCCCCTCTCAAGCACTCCCTTGTGCACCCTCTCCTTAAGAAACCCTCTGCCGACCCCTCCTGTCCGGCTAACTATCGCCCAATCTCCATCACTCCCTTCCTGGGCAAGCTCCTGGAGAAACTGGCCATCTCCCAGCTTAACCTCCATGCTGAAGCTGTTGATAGTCTCCATGACCATCAATCTGGCTTCAGAGCGGCCAGAAGCACGGAAACTGCTCTCCTGAACATCCGTGAGGACCTGCTCTTGAACCTCGATTCCAACACTCTGTGTGTTCTCATTCTGCTCGATCTCTCTTCTGCCTTTGACACTGTCAACCATGCCATCCTGCTCAACCGTCTCCGTGATAACCTGGGTATCACTGGTCAGGCTCTGGCGTGGCTGACCTCTTTCCTTTCCAATCGACCCTCCCAGGTCCAACTTGGGTCCTTCCTCTCTGACATCTTTTTCTCCACCTGTGGCGTTCCCCAGGGATCTAATCTCTCTCCCTGGCTTTTCAACCAGTATCTGGCACTCCTTGCCCACCGCATCGCCGCCCTCTGCCCCAACTTTCAGTGCTATGCGGACAATACCCAGCTCATTTTCAGGCTACCCTCTGCCTCCTCCTCTCCCTCCCTCATCTCTGACTGTCTGTCTGCTATCCAGGAATGGTGTGCTGCCAATGACCTCTGCCTTAATGCTAGTAAGACTGAGATCCTACTCATCGGCACACCCACTCCCTCCTTCCCTGCAGCTCTCTGGCCGGCCTCCCTTGGCCCTCTTCCTGCTCCTACCTGCAAGGCAAAAAACCGCGGGGTCATCTTCGACTCCACACTCTCCTTCTCTCCTCATATATCTGACGTCTCTAAGAAGTCACATTACCAGCTGCACCTCCTCAGAGGTATTCTTCCCTTCCTCTCCTTCCCCCAGAAGCTCACTGTCTCCCGAGCCCTGGTTCTCTCGAAGCTGGACTACTGTAACAGCCTCTATCTTAATCTGGCTGCCTCCACTCTCCGCCCTCTGCAACTCATCCAGAACAGAACTGCGAGACTTGTCCTTGGCCTCAAGCCCAGGGACCGTATCTCTCCAGGACTGAAATCTCTACACTGGCTCCCAGTGGCTGCGAGGATTAAGTTCAAAATCCTCTGCATTGTCCACAGGGCCTTCTGGGGCCTGGGGCCTAAATACCTTCAACTCTCTCTTCCTAAATATCTTCCTTCCCGAGCCCTACGCTCATCCGTCTCCAACTCCCTCAGGGTCAGCCGCTTCTCGAAGCAACAAGCTGGGGGTAGATCTCTCTCCGCGGCAGGGGCCTCCCTCTGGAACAGCCTTCCTGCCTCCCTGAAACTTGAGGAGAACCATCTCCGGTTCCGGAAGCACCTCAAAACCTTCCTCTTCACTTCTGCTTTCTCTCTCCCTCTCCCCTGCTAAATTCTTCACCAAAACTGCACTGATTCTGCAACTGGGCCACTCTCACCGACCTCGGTCCTGGGCCCAGTCACTCTTCACTTGCACTGCCTCCCTGGCAACCCCTGCACTGCGGGACAGTCTCTGTATCACTACAGCCCCCCCCAGCACTTGTCTGCACTTACCTTGCACTTGCCACCAGCTGGCCCTATTTATTTATTTTATTTCTATTATACTTATTTGTACTGCACTCCCCCCCTCCCCCTTCCCCTTGCACTTTTTCCCTTCCCCCTACCCCTGCACTTGCGCGGTCTGAATGACACCTGGCCTAGTAGGATCGTTGTCTGTCTTCCCCTTGTTCCCCCCTCCCTCCCTCATCGCGCCTTGAAACACTTGTGTATAGGCGCGTTACAAATGCCATATCATATCATATCATATCAATGAAGATGATCTCATTTTCAATCCTTGCAGAATTGTGCGCAAACTGAAGGAAGCAGACTGGGCGAAGACGACTGAAACAGCCGCCACTTTAAGACTCACCGCCCATCTGCCAGGTAACACAAGGAAATTAAATGAGTTACAAAGCTTCTTAAAGAGATTTCCGAATAAACAGGCATGAAATCTAATCCTAAGAGCGCGGCTAAATCTCTTGCCAACTAATGAAATCTTGCATATAAGAGGTCTATCTGCAACAGCAAATTGTCATTTTTGCCTAAACACCATGCCTCCAACGCAAGAAACCATTCGTCATCTCCTGATGAGTTGCCCGCGACATGTGCAATAAGAAAAAGTTATTTCACGCTCGAATTACATGGTGATTCACTGATGGAAGAGCAAACCTGTTGGTGTAGGCTTATTGGGGGCGACAGAACGAGCTGGCAAATAATCACAGCAACAATATTAGAGTTCATTGTGAATGACCTATTCAAAGTCAATAACGATTCAACAAACTGACTATGGCCGAAGCAAAACGACAAGCCCAGACGATATGAACGAATAAACGGATGTCAAGACAAAGACATTAAATGCAATGTAACAGATATATTGTAAAAATCTTATTTTTGATTAAACAATAAAAAATAAAAAATGTCATTTACAGGTTTCTTAATCTTTGTGCAATTGGGACAATCTATAGAGTTAAATTCACATAGGTGTGATTGTTCGGCATCAGTCGGCATGTGGAGCCAAAAGTAGCTCCTGGTAACTGTTGATGTCAAGCTAGTCAGGCTCTTCTAGGCTGCATTCAGGAGCTAAGTAGCTCCCCGCACCCCTCAATTTCGAACCCTGCATTGTACAAGCATATGTCCTGAGTCTCTGGCCACTTAATAGTGCTGATTCTCAATTGTTTGCCCTTTAAGAAATCCACCATACCTATGTTGGGCATCATCATAAATAGTCTTGTAAACTTTCCTGATCATTTTATGCTTTCCCGTATTTTGTGTTCCCAGGCATAAAAATGTGTTATCTTGGATGTGAATCTTTGGATAAAAGGACTTGTTATGCTTGGGGTGATAATTAGCCTAAAATGTCATATGTGAGTTAGAGACCTAATCACATTTCCTCTTACCCTTTATATTTCCCTTTCTTCACGCCACATAAAACTAATCTAGACCTACTTGCACCAATGTGTAGTCCAGGTCTGTATGAATTCTGTTCACTGGTAAACAAAGAATATTTTCTGAAACTTTCAAAAAGGGAAAGCTGTTTAGCAAGCAAGTTAATACATCGAAATGTCATTAATATACTGAAGCCCAAGCAGATTATATTCCCTTTTTCAAACCAACATCTTTATTTAAATTAGATTTTTATAAAATATTCTACAAGCAAAAATAGTTTGTTGAAAAATGAAAAAGATAACATGTAATTTCTAAACTATGCACCTTACCATTGGCAGTGGACATTATTGTGGCATCACTTCAATTTTGACCTCAGAAAAGTATGCAGACGTTTTTGTCATGAGGATTATTTTCATTTTATTCAGCAGCCTGATGTGTTGTTTGTGGTTTGTACTTGATACGACGTCATACCCAGGCAATATTCCTAACAACCTCTATTAACTGAAAAGATACGTTTTACTTGGACGATGACACAGGCCAGATCTTTGGAGTAAGGTATTTACTGATCATAAAACCCAACCAAACTAGCAGTGACACGCGGTACAGTCCTCTATGAGGCTCTCTAGAAACGTAGTAGAGTAAAGTCATTATTTAATAGCTATCATGAAATCCATCAAAACGCTTGATGTTTCATATTTAATCGTCATTGACATGTATTATTTGTTATTGTTATTTTAACAGAATCTCACTTTGTGCCATTCACCCCTCATTAAAACTGATTAATATCTCACTTAACAGTTAAAATGTACAACGTTGGATGAGTAACAACTACTACATTTAATGAAATTAAGGAGGTGATTAATTTGACCTCACCTTGACTCCATCATTGGGTTTCAGTTTAGATGACATGCCTATTTAGAAACATCAGATATTTTGAATGTCAAAGTATGACACTTAAGGTAATTAATCTGCACACTTTTACCGTTTAGACTTGAAGACTCCAAACATATGGCAGTGTCGTAAATTACAAGAAAAAAAATGTCACACAAATTGCTCTTCTCCTTTTTAGTTATGACAAGTCAATCTATTTCCCTTTCTCTGTAGTTTGCAATGCTTATGTGTGTGGGTGTGTCTGCTTGCATGTGGCTGAGTTTATCATAAATGTTTCTATTTGTTCAAAAGGTCAAGATGCTTTTATATTTTGGTACAATAAATGGTATACTAGGCACAAATTCTGATGTTCCACGAATTTAAAAGTTAATTGCCATATTTTTTTTTAGTATGAATCGGACTGTTTATTTGGCTTGATGATGATATATTGCATGCAGTTGAGCACTCACTTCACAGCTTTAAGTGCCAGCGGTTACGATTCAGCTGATTATAGTTCCAGAGTCGATTGGTAAAGCAAGTTAAAAAGGTCAACATGCAAAAGTGTGAGAACCTGAAATGAGACTGCTATGGGTCGTTCAAACCAAACGTTGACCTGACACAGCTTTCCAGGCCAAAATGCCGACATTAAAAAATGTAAGTAAAAGTGAATAGTGTGAGACATTCTGGAAAAATTGGAACATTCAGAAAAACAATAAGATACAAATAAACAAGAATGAAAAATGAACAGTTGGAGAAAGAAGAACATGTGTGGTTAGATTACAGAAGTCTTTTGCTGCATTTTTTCCTACACCAGAAAATGAAATCTTCACGTTATATCTACTGGAGCAAAACATGTTTGCCACATTCCTTATTGCGTTACAAGCGTTACAAGTAAAAATAATGCTAAACACATTTTCTCCATGATTTACACTATTGCATATCTTTGAGTAGAAGTGATTCGTGATATATTATAGCATGTTTTGATGAGAACTCTGTGTTTGCAAAGCCAGATGAACAAGTTACTTACCCCTGGTAACGTTCTTTCTTTCGACATGGATGTTCCTCCCACATATTTCCTCATCTTTGATATATGATATCCAGCTTCAGCTGCTTCAGAATTTTTGTATTCTGCAGAGGGCGCTGTGCGTCGATGGTGTCGCCTACGATGTCCTTCAAAGGCTTCCGTCGCAAGTATGATGTAATCGAAGGCACATTATATATGGCTTCTGTTCTGTTTTTTCACTTACAGCAGAAATACCTGCATAACCACCGGAATGACCATACTCAGCCTTGAAGGAATGAAAGCTGCAATAGCATGGGAAATTCTACTGTGGGGTAGGTTGGCCAGGCGATGAGGGATACGTGTGAGGAACATCCAGTCAAAGAACTAGTTACTCTTACCTTGTAACGTTCTTTCGATGGGATGTTCCTCCGACGTATTCCTTATCTTAGATAGAAATCCTTCAGCTTTGCTGGCCTCGGAAAATTTTTTCGCCAGAGGGCGCTGCGCGTCGATGATCGCCGAGTCGATGACCCTCGACGGCCTCCGTGCCGACGTCGACGTCATCCTGCCTATAAAGGCCGCGCGCAGCGTCCGTTGCTCAGTTCCGTTTTGTAGTCCCCAGTAATGTTTTTGGATTAGACTAATCACCTTGAAGGAGCATAGGCTGCAAACCCACAGGAAGTCATACTGCGGGGATGGATGGGAGGGTCGATAAGGAATACGTCGGAGGAACATCCCATCGAAAGAACGTTACAAGGTAAGAGTAACTAGTTCTTCGAAGGGATTGTGTCCTCCGACGTATTCCTTATCTTAGATAGACTCCCATAGCAGTGGTATTGTGACTGGAGGCGGGAGTAATAAAAGTTATGTTACCCTTCCAGAATGGACAGAGTGTAACACAGCCTTGCCGAATCTAGTTTCTTGACTAGAGGAGGAATCCAGGCTATAGAATTTGGTAAATGTATGTGCGGACGACCATGTGGCAGCCGCACATATATCTCGAATTGGCACCCCTCTTTGAAGGGCTGAGGATGTTGCGATACCCCTGGTAGAATGAGCCCTTAGATTTTGAGGAGGCTCCTTTCCTGCCAATTTGTAGCACTCCAGAATGGCTAAAATAATCCATCTGGAGATGGTTTGTTTTGTTATTGGAAGGCCCAACTTATGTCCTGCATAACCTACAAAGAGTTGGTCTGCTTGTCTGATCTTAGCCAATCTGCTGATATAGAAGCTCAAGGCTCGCTTAGGGTCCAGCCTGTGCAGTCTCTCTTCCTCCTTCCCCGGATGAGGAGGAGGGTAGAAAGAAGGTAATATAATCTTCTGAGTGATGTGAAACTCCGAGACTACCTTCGGGAGGAAGTTAGGCTTCACCTGAAGAACAACTTTGTCCTTGTAAAAGATTGTATGTGGAGGTTTACACGATAAGGCTTGCAACTCGCTAACCCTTCTAGCAGATGTCAATGCTATTAGCAAAACAGTTTTGAGGGTGAGAAGCTTCAATGAACAAGAGTGTAGTGGTTCAAAAGGGGCACCCTTTAGGAAGTTTAAAATTAGGTTTAAATCCCATAAGGGAACTTGAAAAGGTTTCGGGGGATAAACATTAGTTAATCCTTTTAGGTATTGTATTACCAATGGAATTTTGAAGTATGAAGGCTCCTCTGCAGTGCGCTTAAAGATTGATAGCGCTGCGAGATAGCCCTTAATTGTGCCAACCTGTAGGCCTGAATTAGCCAGGTAAAGTAAGAATGACAACACCATAGGTGTACCACAAGAAAAGGGTTCAATATTCTTTTCTCTGCACCAGCTGCAAAATTTGTTCCAACGGCAGCGGTATAGAGTTTTAGTTGCCGGCCTTCTGGCCGAAAGCAACACCTCCATAACATCATCCGGAAGGTCCCAATCCTTGTACCTCAACCTTTCAGACACCAAGCGTGAAGGTTGAGGGTCTTGATGGCTGGATGGAGAACCTGACCTTCCTTCTGCGAGAGAAGATCCTCTCTGTATGGCAGTCGAATTGGAGGGCAGATGGACATGTCTAGAAGGTCCGGGTACCACGTTCTCCTGGCCCAATCCGGGGCAATTAGGATCATGGTCTTCCGAAACCTTCTCAACCTCCTGATCATTTGAGGAATGACAGGGACCGGAGGGAACGCGTACAGAAGTGGGAACTCCCAGTCCACTACGAACGCATCTCCTAGAGCTCCTCTCGGGGGAAATTCCCTTGAGCAAAATCTGTCGCACTTCCTGTTGATACTGGTGGCGAACAGATCCACTTGAGGGGTTCCCCAAAGGGCGAAGATCTCTTGAAGGACTTCCTGAGCTATCTCCCACTCGTGAGAGACTGTGCTCTGCCTGCTCAGAGCGTCCGCTGTCAAGTTCTTCTCTCCGGCTAGGTGAATTGCCGATAGAGAGATTCCTTCCTGAATTGCCCAAAACCAGAGCTGCATCGCCTCTCTGCACAGTGGTAGTGAGCCTACGCCTCCTCTTTTGTTGAGGTAGTGCATGGCCACTGTATTGTCCGTCATTATTAGGACGTTTCTTCCCCGTACAGACGGCAGAAAAGCCTTCAGCGCTAGTCTGATGGCTCTCAGCTCCAACAGGTTGATATGTAGTCTGGACTCCGATGGAGACCAACGACCGCTGATGGTCAAGTCGTTGGCGTGAGCTCCCCACCCCGTGAGTGAGGCATCCGTGACTACTGTTATCTCCGGCCATGGTTGCCAAAACATTTCTCCTTTCAGGATGTTCTCCCGACAGGCCCACCACTGAAGGTCTCGGGCTACTTTGACCGGGATCCGAAGGAGATCTGTCATCCTTCCTGAGAACTGTGACCACTGAGTTCTCAGTGCCCACTGGAGGGATCTCATTCTCAGGCGAGCCTCCGGCACGAGGAATATGCAGGATGCCATGAGGCCTAGCAACCTCAGAAAGTCGTAGGCTGGGAGATATTGGGCATTCTGAAATCTGATGACCATCTGCAGAATATCTCGAGCCCTCACCTCTGGTGGCAAGGCTTTTCCCAGGGAAGTGTCCAGGACTGCTCCAATGAATTGGAGTCTCTGTGATGGTATCATCTGTGACTTCTTTAAATTGAGGGAGAAGCCCAGCTTGTGAAGGAAGTGGCAAACATAATCTAGTTGTCTCTGAGCCTGTTCCGAAGATACAGCTCTGATCAACCAATCGTCTAGGTAAGGGTAGACATGAATCCCTTCCCTCCTTAGACTTGCAGCCACAACCGACATTAGCTTGGTAAAGACCCTCGGGGCGGAGGTTAGCCCAAATGGCAGAACTCGAAATTGATAATGAGAGCTGCCAATTGCGAACCTCAGGTATCTCCTGTGCCTGGGATGGATCGGCACATGGAAATAAGCGTCCTGGAGGTCTAGAGATACCAACCAGTCCTGAAGCTGGAGGGCCTGAAGGATCTGAGAGAGAGTCACCATCTTGAACTTGTCCTTTCGGAGGAATTTGTTCAATTCCCGTAAGTCTAAGATGGGTCTCAGTCCTCCGTCCTTCTTCGGTATTATGAAGTAGGGGGAGTACCAACCCTTGTTCCTTTCCGCTACAGGTACCAGTTCTATGGCACCTTTCTCTAGCAGGTCTAAAACCTCCTGCAAGAGGAGCGGATCTGGAAGCTTCAAAGGGTTGTTCCCCGGTGGATGACTCTGAGGGATATGTAGGAAGGGCAGGCAGTAACCTTGGGCCACTGTCTCCAGAGCCCAAGCATCTGACGTAATAGCCTGCCATTCCGTCAGATGGTGAGTTAACCTGCCCCCTACTGGTGTTCTGTGAGGGGAGACCTCAGAGTGGTTTTGAAGCGGCTGATGCAGTTGCCGAAGGTAAAGTGGCTCCTGCTCCTGCGGGTGCGGCTTTCTTTCCCCTACCCCGTCCACCACGGGTAAATCTTCCTTGGCCTCTTTGAGCCGGTCGTCCCCTGCCCCTTCCATATGAGGAATAGTAACGAAAGGACCGTCCTCTCCACGATGATCCCGAAGGACGAAAGGTATTCTGACGGATAGCAGCTCCCAATGACTTGGCTGCTGCCTTGGACGTTTGCAGTTTCTCCAAACTGTCATCCGCCTTCTTTCCAAAGAGGGTAGAACCGTCAAAGGGCATATTCAAAAGCCTGGTCTGCACGTCAGAGGCAAAACCAGACTTCCTCAACCACGCATGCCTGCGGATTGTGGTACTTGCCGCCATGGCCCTGCTGATACTGTCAGCAGAATCTAGGCCAGTTTGTAGGGTCTCGCACATCGCATCTTTACCATCCCTGATGATGTTTAAAAATGCGTCCCTTTCCTCTCCTTCTTGGAGGCAGTCAGCCGCTGATGAAGCGCACTCCCAAAGGGTGTGGCTGAACCTAGCGAGCGTACAGGTCGCGTTAATAGACTTTAACGCCATGCTACAGGCAGAAAAAACCTTCTTAGCCATGGCATCATACTTTTTGTCATCCCTATCCTGCGGAGCAGTGGGGTATGCAGATGTGCTGCCTGATGAGGTTGCAGCCTGTACAACCAAGCTCTCAGGAGTAGGGTGTTTTGACAAATATTCAGGGTCAGAACTAGCCACCCTGTATTTTGTTGACAGTTTTTTATTTACTGCCGGGATAATTTCTGGCGTTTCCCAGTTTGTCAAAATCCTTCTCTGTAGAGCAGAGTGAAATGGAACCACAGGATCCTCCTGTGGGCCCTTGTCCAGTATGTCAGTGAGGTCATCCTGCTGAAAGGCAGGAGAAGGTGCAGACCAACCCATAAATTCTATGATTCTAGACATCAGAGCTCTATATGGAGTCTCCGCATGTTCTCCTGGGTCTGGTTTGATAAATTCTGCTTCAGGAGAAGTGTCCAAGCCACTAGCTTCCTGAAGTGCATCCTGAAGATTTTTTAATCTTCCTTCCTCAGAGGCGAAAGTCTCTGGCTCTGGTGATGTGGTCCTCTGTAAATCAATATCTTGGTCTGAATCCTCCCTTTCCTCAAAAATCGAGGTTAAAGGGGGATACATTGGTTTTTGGAATGGTATAAACCCCATTTCCAATGCAGAAGGAGCCATCATCACAGGCCTTGAAAACGTCGATGTCGTCGACACCGACGTGAAAGTACTCGAAGGCGCCGTGAAAAGCGTCGAGAAATGTGTACTAGGCCTCGAAGAACTCGAAAGGATCGGAGTCTTGCTCGAGAACGACGTCGACGTTCTCGGCGTCGAGTCGGAGGTCTTTTGTCTAACCGTTGGCTGTGGAGTAGCCGTGGTTCTTTCCTTCACCGGCGTCGATATCGGCGTCGACGTCGGCGTCGACTCGATCGACTGATGCGCCGATGAATCCTTCGACAACGGCGTCGATGGCGCCGACCTCTGTTTCGAAGGAGTTTTCGACGATGGCGTCGATGATGCTTTATCTCCCGATGGCTCGAGGCGCTTTCGGGTTGACTTTTCCGCCGGGTACTGCGACTCGCGGCGTTTAGATTTTTTGGGTTTTTTACCCGGGGTATCACCCTCAGCTGTCTTCGAGGGGGACGAGGCCGCTTTCTCGAAGACGCTTAGCATCTTTTTCCTGAATTCCTCCCACTCAGCTTGCGAGCTGCGTTTTGTGGGGCAATGAACTCTCTCAGGAGAACTCGACGAAGATGACGAAGGGGATCTCCTACGTCTCTTCTTCGAGTGTCTCGATGTCGACGAGTGGTGGGAGCCACTTCGTGATCTAGATCGAGAGTGTTTTTTATGGTGAGGAGACGAACGTCTCGACTCTACCGAAGAAGCTTTCGAGGAAGTTAAAGTTGACCTACCTCTCTCGAGCTTCCCCCTACGCTCCTTCAAGGCTTTCGCCGTCATGGAAAGGCATTCCTCACACTCCGAACTCTGGTGCGTGATTCCCAGACACCACAAACAGACCCTGTGAGGGTCCGTCAACGACATTTTCTTCCCGCAGTCTCGGCACTTTTTGAAACCGGACCGAGGGGTCGTCGGGTCGGAGGAGGATGCCATCGATATCGAGGTAAATAGTAGTTATTATATACGTTATCTTGACGAGAACTGAGCAACGGTGTTCCGAGGCACAACGAAGCGCGGAAAAACGGAACTGAGCAACGGACGCTGCGCGCGGCCTTTATAGGCAGGATGACGTCGACGTCGGCACGGAGGCCGTCGAGGGTCATCGACTCGGCGATCATCGACGCGCAGCGCCCTCTGGCGAAAAAATTTTCCGAGGCCAGCAAAGCTGAAGGATTTCTATCTAAGATAAGGAATACGTCGGAGGACACAATCCCTTCGAAATAACGTTACCAGGGGTAAGTAACTTGTTCTTTGAATCTATTGTGTCCTCCCACGTATTCCTCATCTTTGATAGACTACCAAAGTAGTAATATGTTTGGAGGAGGAAGTAGAATTACAGTTTATACATTTTCATGGGCACAGCAAATGTCTGCCTTTAAACCCCATCCTGACCTTGGGAAGAATGCACACAATAAAGTTGTGTAAACGTGTAGATGGAAGACCACGTTGCCGCTTCCCAGATGTTTCTAATAGGAACACTCCTTTGAAGGGCTGTTGATGTAGCCATGCCACTGGCGGAATAAGTTTGCAAACCTTCAGGAAGTCTTTCCCTGCCAGCCTGTAGCACTCAGAAATTGCCAAAATTATCCACCAAGATAAGGTCTGTTTGGTAACAGCCTAGCCTAGTTTGTGTCCTGCATACCCCATGAAAAGCTAATCATCAATCCGTATTTTGGACATTCTCGAAATGTAAAAGCGTAGCGCTCTTCTAGGATCTACCCTATGAAGTCTTTCCTCCTCCTTATCAGGGTGAGGTGGAGGATAGACGGAAGGCAGAACAATTTTCTGGCTCAAATGGATATCCGAAATGATTTTGGGCAAAAAAGAAGGTTTGACCTTCAAGACAACTTTGTCCTTGTGGAAGATGGTAAAGGGTGATTTGATGACAGTGCCTGCAAATCGCTCACTCTGCGGGGTAATGTGAGACCTACCAACAAAATGGTTTTAAACGTTAATAACTTTAGAGGACATGTGTGCAAGGATTCAAAAGGTGCACACATTAGCAATTTTAAAACCAGATTTAGGTCCCAAACCGGAACCTGCAAAGGAGATGGAGGGTACACATTAGTGAGTCACCAGTGGGATTTTGAAATAGGAACATTCCTCTGATGAGTGCTTAAAAATGGACAGTGCTGCCAAATAGCCTTTAATGGTACCAATCTGGAGCCCCAGATTGGCTAAGGATAGAAGGAAGGATAAAATATCTGGTGTTTTCCACAGAAAAGGATCTATATTCTTTTCCTTGCAGCAGCTGCAGAACTTGTTCCAACGGCAACGGTACAAAGATTTAGTTGCTGGTCTTCTAGCCGCAAATAACACCTCCATAACTTCATCCTGGAGGTCCCAATCCTTATAGCTCAGCATTTCAGAAACCAAGCGTGAAGGTTGAGAGTATTGACCTCTGGATGGAGAACCCAACTCTCTCTCTCTCTCTCTCTCTCTCTCTCTCTCTCTCTCTGTCTATCTCTCTCTCTCTCTCTCTCTCAGAGAGAGAGAGAGAGAGAGAGAGAGAGAAGGTCCTCTCTTTGTGGAAGACATATTGGAGGACATGTCCAGAAGGTCTGGGCACCACATCCTCCTGGCTCCATCCGGGGCAATTAGTATCATCTGTTTCACAACCTTTCTCAACCTTCTGAATACATGACGAATGACGGGGCCTGGAGGAAATGTGTATAAGAGTGGAAACTCTCAGTCAACCACAAAAGTGTCTCCTAGAGCTCCTCTTGGAGGAAATTCTCTGGAGCAGTGCCGTTTGCATTTCCGGTTGACCTCGGTCGCAAACAGATCCACTGAGGGGTTCCCCAAAGGGTGAAGATCTCTTGAAGGACTTCCTGAGCTAGTTCCCACTCACGGGAGACTGTGCTCTGCCTGCTCACAGCGTCCGCCGCCATGTTCTCCTATGCGGCTAGGTGAACTGCCGATAGGGAGATTACTTCTTGAATAGCCCAGTACCAGAGCTGTATTGCCTCTCTGCATAGTGGTAGTGACCCTACACCTCCTCTCTGGTTGAGGTAGTACATGGGACTGTGTTATCTGTCATTATCAGGACATTCTTTCCCCATACAGAGGTCAGAAAAGCCTTCAGCACAAGTCTTATTGCTCTCAGCTCCTAAAGATTGATGTGTGGTTTGGACTCCGATGGAGACCAACGACCGCTGATTGTCAGATCGTATGCATGGGCTCCACACCCCGTGTGTTAGGCATCCGTCACTACTGTAATCTCTGGCCATGGTTGCCAAAAAGGTTCTCCCTTCCTAATATTTTTCTTTCAGGCCCACCACAGAAGATCCGGTGAGACTCTGGTTGGAATCTGAAGTCAGTCCGACATCTTTCCCGAAAATTAGGACCATTGTGTTCTTAGAGCCCATTGAAGGGATCTCATTCTCAGGCAGGCCTCTGGCACCAGAAAAATACAGGATGCCATGAGGCCGAGCAACTTCACAAAATCGAAGGCCAGAAGACTCTCACATTTGGTAACCAGCTGAAGAATGTACTGGAGCTTTTGAGAAGGTGTCATGTAGGACTTCTTGTAATTGAGGGAGAAGCCCAGTCTGTGAAGAGAGTGGCAGGTGACTTTGAGATGATGCAAGACTTGTTCGGGAGAACGCGCCCTGATCAGCCAATCGTCCATGTAGGGGTAGACATGAAATCCCCCTCTCCTGAGATTCGTTGCCACTTTCGCCATCAGGTTGGTGAAAAACCCCGGGCGGAGGTCAGCCCGAAAGGCAAAACTCGAAACTGATAATGAGAACCGCCAATTGCAAACCTCAGGTATTTTCTGTGCTTGAGATGGATTGGCACATGAAAATAAGCATCCTGAAGGTCCAATGACACCAAGCAATCCTGGAGTCGGAGGGCCTGAAGGATCTGAGAAAGTGTGATCAGCTTGAACTTGTCCTTCCTGATGAACTTGTTGTATCTCAAGTCTCAGTCCTCCGTCCTTTTTGGGGATACAAAAATATGGGGAGTACCATCCCTTGTTCCTCTCCGCTACAGGTACTGGTTCTATAGTACCTTTCTCTAGCAGGGTTAAAATTTCCTGCACAAGCAGCGGATCCGGATTTCTCAAAGAGCGGTTCCCTGGTGGATTGTTCTGAGGTCTTCTTATAAAAGGAAGGCAGTAACCGTGTGCTACGGTTTCCAATACCCAAGCATCCAAAGTAATGTCTCGCCATTCTTCCAGATGCAGAGACAGTCTGCCCCCCACTGGTGTACTGTGACTCAAGACCTCAGAGTGGTTTTGTGGCGGCTGCTGCAGAGGCCGATGGTAGGGCGGCTGCTGCTTGAGCTGGCTTAGCACCTCTACCTCGTCCACCACGAGGAAATCTTCTCGAGCCTCTTTAACTGGCCATTCCTCTCGCCCGTCCAACTGAGGAGTAGTAGAGAAAGGATCTACCCTTCCAAGGTTGTCCACTAGGACAAAAAGGCTGAGGTTGCCTAACAGCGGCGCCTAAAGATTTGGCTGCCGCCTTTGAGGTCTGCAACTTCTCAAGGCTCTCGTGAGCCTTGTTGCCAAAAAGATGAGACCCATCAAAAGGCATGTTGAGAAGCCTAGATTGCACATCCGGTGCAAAATCCTACTTCCTCAACCACGCAAATCTGCACATAACAGTGCTGGTAGCCATGGATCTGCTGATACTATCCACAGTATCCAATCCTGATTGAAGGGATTCGCAATTAGCTTCTTTGCAATCCTTAACAATAGCTAAGAAGCCATCCCTTTCTTCCCCTTCGGGAATGTGCTCTGCCGCCATAGAAATGCAATTCCACAGAGTATACGCAAATTTTGCAAGGGCACAAGTGGAGTTGGCAGATTTCAGTGCCATGCTTCCTGCAGAAAATATCTTTCTCGGCCATCCATCTTCACGCTTGTCGTCCCTATCAGGAGGGATGGTACAGTACGCTGCTTGTTTTGAAGTAGCTGTAGCCGCCTTCACCACCAGACTCTCTGGAGTGTGGTGTTTCTACAGGTAGTCAGGGTCACTACTGGAAGGGCAGTATTTGTTTGTCAGATTCTTATTAACTGCCGGATTGGCTTCCGGAGTCTCCCAATTCCTAGCCACCCTTTTTTGTAATGCTGTATGAAAATGCAAAACGGGGTCAGTCCCTTATCCAAAATATCAGTGAGATCATCTTGCTCATAAGGAAGCGTTGGCCTACTCCACCCCATGTATTCTACTACTTTCCACATGAGTTGCCTGTATGATGCGTCAGCATGTTCAACAGGCTCAGGTCTTCCAAACTCTAGTTTAGTTACAGATTGTAAATTATCCTATAAGTCCTTAAATCTGGACTCCTCTGATATGAAACACTCTGGTACATTGGGTGTACCATATTGTAACCCAAAAGGAACATCATCCTCATCAGAATGTTCCTCTTCTTCAAATATTGAAGTCAGCGATTTGAAAAACTCCTTCTTGGGAAGAGGGGTATACATTTTGTCAGGTTTAGAAGTTGTAGGCTTCGACGTCGTCAAAGGTTTCTTTATCGGCGACGACTGAGGAGGGGTGCTTGGCTTCGATGGTACAGCAGGCAAATGTGGTGCAGCTGGCGCCGAAGGTTTCGGCGTTGATGTCTACGACAGCGTTGAGGGGCTGGTGGGCGTCCAAGGCACCGCCTGCGTCAAAGGTCTCGATGGCATCGAGAGCCTGGACCTCGACTTTTCTTTCTTGTGTCTCGTATCATCGGATGGAGGCCTCGAGGGCTCCCGATGCTTATCAGGCCATTTTCTCAGGCTCGGGGGCGTGTGGGATTTCAGGCGAGATCTTTCCTTACCGGCTTCCCTTAAAGGCTCGGTAGGAGCATGGCTTTGCTTCTCGAAAAAATGTTCAACATTTCCGACTTAAAAGCTTCCCATTCAGCTCGGGTGGATTTTTTCGTACGGCAAGCAATCCTTTCGGGGGAAACGTTGGATGAAGAAGTCGACGAAGGTGACCTTCGGTGCCTTCTCTTCGACTTCTTCGAAGACGAAGAAGAGTGGTGGGAGCCACTCCTTGACCAAGAACCCTTGGCCTTCTTCCTCCGAGTAGAGTCGCCCCTCGACTCATCGGTCGAAGGCCTAGCGGGTCGGGATTTAGGAGATTTTTCCTACCTTAAATTCCCTCAAGTCCTTTCCTGTCATGGATTGACACTTCGAACAACTGGATGTATTGTGGCCCACCCCGAGGCACCAAAAGCACATACGGTGCGGGTCAGTGAGAGACATCTTGGACCCACAGTCCCGGCATTTTTTGAAGCCGGACTTCGGTGTCGACGGAGTCAAAGTTGAAGACATAATCGAAGAATTTGTAACAAACCGTCACAAAATGAGGCACGCTGAATTTCGGATCGAAGCAAATGCTGTCGCAGGAAAACTGAACTGAAGCCAATGGGTGCTGCACGAGCTATATATACCCTTCAATTACATCACACTCAACAGAGGCCCTTGAGGGACATCGATTTAACGCCATCGATGCACAACGCCCTCTCCCGAAATGTTTTT
This sequence comes from Ambystoma mexicanum, assembly GCF_040938575.1. Classification (NCBI taxonomy): domain Eukaryota; kingdom Metazoa; phylum Chordata; class Amphibia; order Caudata; family Ambystomatidae; genus Ambystoma; species Ambystoma mexicanum. The sequence continues at coordinate 1,121,443,489 of NC_090935.1, read as the reverse complement.
CCGAAGCAGCTGAAGCTGGACATTACATGTCAAAGATGAGGAATACGTGGGGTGACACAATCCATTTGAATACCATGTTATATTGTATAAAGAAAGTGAGTTGTTGCCCTAACCTCGAACCCATATGTAAGAGAAAAAGGGACAATTCTTAGTCTACCATGTTGTACTGTTTTGAGCAGGATACTAGTTGTCCGGAACTTGAACCTCTTTACCAAGAACAGGCAAGTGATACTTTGAGTGTGGAGGAAGAACAAACCCTCATCCTTTTGGGGAAACTATCAAATTTTGTGATAGTAGATCATATGGGGGTCCTTCTTCATCTCCAACTAAAACATTGTCCACATATGAGGAGGGAGATAAAACCTTACCTCCAGGTTTTTATATATTCCAACAGTCTTCCAGTTCACAGGAACATACTTTTAGAGACTTAGGGTTTTCTGAAAGAGATGCATCTCCAGAGTCAAGGTGTTTGCAATGTAGGAGTTTTGGCCAGCATGAGTCTGGATGTAGACCACTGCATCCATATACAGTCTTACAAGAGGAGTGGAAAGAGGAAAACCAAGCAATTTTTAAAATCAATATGTCCTCTTTAAATTTGTCCAAATGCAAACAAGGAGAGAAGGCAGGTAACATGCTGTGTACTGGGGAAAAGACCACTTATAGAATACCCTTGGTGTTTCGGGGTAAGACTATTTGGGCCTAGGTAGATACTGGAAGTAAAAACTCTGGCATGCAAGCTAGTCTTCTTCCAGCTATTTGGAAAACCATGGGCTAAAAAGAAGTAAATTGTATTAATGGGCAAATTAAATAAAAAATATCCCTTAACCATTCTTGATGTTACGATTTTATGGAAGAATTGTTCAATATTTGTGACTGTAATATCTGATCTTTCCACATCTTTGGTTTTGGGTAATGATGTCCCATGTTTTGATGAATTGATGTATCATATAGCTCAAATGAAACTAAAAAACAGAGGTAAAATCTGTCAATCATACAAAAGAGAGAAAATCATCCTATTCCCCATTTGATTTGTGGGTCTGTGGAGAATTATTTGACAGTAATCCAGTCTGGGACTGGGAAACTGGTGGACCTACTAAAATTGCAGGGGAGGTAGAAGTAGGAGAGTAAAGGGAACCTGGACTCGGAGGTCAGTTCTTTAGGGGAAGGGTATGTGAAGAACCCTGCAGATCCCTGACTGAAACCCTGCCAAGAGTCTCCTCCCAAGGGGCCAGGGAAAGGCAGACGCTTCCTGATCCCAGCCCTGTGAAGGATCACCTGGGTGGAGACAGGGCAAAGGGTAGTAAGGAGATTCCGTGGGATTAGACACAGTATTTTTCCTCTGATAGGGAGACTCTTAACACTGTGCCAAAAGAGGTTATGGCTTATTTTCATTTCAATGTCTTTCAACCTTCTATTAAACCTAAGGTGGTGAACCCTAAGGTTGTAACAACAAAGTGCACTATGCCAAAAGAAAGACTCTTTTTGGTAACTAAAACTAAATGTCGTCCTCAAATCCAAAGGTACACTAAAAATGATTTTGGAAATGGTGTCTTCTCTCAACCATCTTCCTCTAAACAAGTTAAAACCTACAGCCCCTCTGTTAAAATGACTAAGGGAATTCAATCTACCCTAAAAGTAATCAAGAGGTAGAAAAACCTAACTTTGATGAAACAAACTACATGTCCCAGAATCCTAGTGGGACTGAGACGAGGAAGATGGCAGAAGAGGCATGTAGATGTAGTAGTCAGGCATTTAAGCCTAACAGCTGTTGGAGGAGTCAGGAAATTGAAACGGATGGCTCACACCTGGATCCAATATCCATACATGTGAACCATAAAAGGCAGGAGCAGGAAAGGAGAGGAGGAAGGAGCTGGAACAGGAGTTGGAAGGCTGGCAGTAGTAGTAGTAGAGGAGCGGCACAAGGCTCCCAATTCTTGAGGAAGTGGGAGCACAGAAGGGACACTGGAACGTGGAGACAGCAGATTTCACCTGCAAGTTCTGAGAGGCTCGTGTTCTCAAAACCTGTATTGCAGAGGCTCTGGATAGGAAGACGTGCTGAAAGGTAACGTTTTTCCCATGTGAGCCTAGTTGCTGTGATAGCAGAGCTGTGATCGTGCGGGAACCGAAGGCCAGAAGCAGAAGGCAAGCCAAGGGTTTCTGGAGCGATTGAGATTCCCAATTAAGCTGGCCAGCAAGATCATCACACATTGTTGTGCCCGATATCCAGGATCGACTCATGACTCTTTGGTCCTGCGGAACTCCACACTACCACGCTTCATGGAGTGACATGCTGGACGACGTGCCTGGCTGCTTGGTAAGTAGCAGGACTAACACATGGCATTGAAAAGGGGGGAGAGATGCACACACCACCATGCTGCCAATGTTGATGGGACTGCACGATGTGCACATCACCAAACATTGTGCCCGAAACCATCACAAACCGTACAAGACACACAAATCCCATATGAATGAAGTAAGGTCGACACCTATCACGACATGAATAACAGGAAACCACCCCACATCCCACAACACGTGCACCACCCATCAGCGACCCTCACCCTCCGTAACGCCACCCTACACCATGCAGTGCATATGCACCATGTTGCTGTCTCCAGCATATCACCACACAGGACAAGCATTCCTGGGAGTGCATCAAACGGAACCTAATAGGGAATCCACTGTCCGGCAGAGGGCCAGCACACTCACAGGAGTGCTGCATGTCACCATGGGAATGATCAATGCTGAATGCCCAATATTGCACAGACTACTGCCAAAGCTCCCCCGAAGTAAATCTCACAGGACACAACACCTCACTAATTTGACACTAACACAGCTGTATGCATACGCGATGCATGTGCAATAAGACGGCAGTGCACACCATGTATCATCTTGAAGATGCAACCCACAGCATTAGACCATGGCACAGGACACATGGAGGGACAGAAAATGGTGTCAATGCATCCAGGGACATGTGCATGTGGGCAACGATAACCTGCTGGCATGTGTGACTAATACAGCTGTCCCTCATGATTCCCCTGATATTTTCCTCTCATACAGGTGATAGTGGCTATCCCTTGAAGCCGTGGCTCCTCAGCCCTGTCCGAAACCCACAGAACAGGCACGAGGAGGACTACAATCGTTCCCATACCGTACCTGTGTGGTCATCGAGCAGACCTTTGGCCTGTTGAAGGCATGATTTCGCTGCCTCAGCCGGTCGGGTGGGGCACTCCTCTACAGGCATGAGAAGGTGGCCAAGATCATCATGGCATGTGTAATGCTGCACCATATGTGCATGCGCCGGAACCTGCCCCTGCCCCCTGACATCGAACTGCTACCACCTGATGAAGATGAAGGGGAAGATGAAGATGTGTCAGGACATCATCACGGTGCCGATGCACAGGAGGGACGTGCTGTGCGCCAGTCAGTGATTGCACAATATTTCTGACACACATATCAGCAGAGGGTGACATAATGGTTGGACAGAGGGCCCTGGGTGTGTGGGTATATGTACACTATTCACTGTAAATGATTAAATGACACATGCGCATTGATGAATGTCCACTCAGGTCTACTTTTTCAAACAACCGGTGTATTGAATGTAACAATATAAACGTAAGTGACAAAACCCTCCACCACCCTCCCCCTTCCCCCACAACTCCCCCACACACCCTCACCCTCCTCCGCCTCCCCCCACAACTCCCCCACACACCCTCACCCCCTCCCCCTCCTCCCACAACTCCCCCACACAAGTCCCATTGAGTCCCCGAAGCCTACATGAAGCTGCCATAACATTCACTCGGCACTCCCTGAGCCAGGGGGTGGCATGTCCCGTCGGCGCTGTGCACGGACCGACCTGTGGAGCGGGCTCGTTTGGATGGAACTGCAGGATGACGGTGTGGGCTCCTGCTGAGGTTGTGGGGCAGGATGACCTGCCTCCAAGGCATCCGCGATGTGCCCTAGCACCTGCCTGAGGGCCGAGACCTCCTCGCAGAGGCGGCTGGTGTTGTCCGTAATGGACCGGTCTAGTGCAGCTAACTCTGTATGCCACTCCTCTCTGGCCTGACGGTTGCCCTGTACAAACTCACAAATGAGTGCAGTGAGCAGGTCAGTCCGCTGCGGCCCTGCGGGTGCACCTGTGGATGTGCTGGGAACCTGGCTGTCATGCCCAGCCTGCTCATCCTCCCCAACACTGAAAACTGGACTGAGGTATCCCTGGGTGTGGTCATGGCCGGACTGCTCTGGGGTGGTGGCATTCCCGGTATCAATCGATGATACTTGGGGGGGATGCAATTTGGGTTGGGGTACGGACCACATCCATAATATCGTCCTCCATGGTGCCCAAGATGTCCTCCTGGCTGTCATCCACTGTCAGGGGTGCGGTGGCTGCCACCTCCCCAACAACACTAGACTGCTCCGAATGGGGTGTCTCACAGCTGTCTCCAGGCAGGACAGCGGGTGGGGGTGGTAGTGGTGCTGTGCCCTCCACGGGCCTTGGTGGTACAGGTGCAATGTGTACCTGCGGTGGCTTGGTTGCTGGGACATGGCACCCACTGGCTTGTCCCCTGGAGTTTGACAGCCGGTTGCTGTCCTCCTGGGACCTCTTCCTGGGTGTGGCCTGTGCAGGGGTGGCGTCCTGCTCATCGCTGTCATGGTCACTGCCTGTGGGGGTGGAAGAGAGGGACGGCATGACTGATATTTTGATAGGCATCATACATACATTGGGACAATTGCTCATCCACACAATTGTGGGTAATAGGCATTTGTGTTGGGAAGGGCACGTCATTTCATACATGGGTGGTTAATGCAGGCATATGTCGGCGTCACTCATGTTGGCCAGGAACATTGCTGTCTGACATGCATACTATTTTGGTCATGCACGCTGTTTGCCTCGTGGAATTTCCTACTTTGTGTGGTATGTATCATGTACGATATTGCCTTGCAGCAGGCATCAGCATGTGTCTCTGATGCTTCGGCCTACTTTACAGGGAGTGTGTGTGGCCGACCATGGCATGACTCTTTGTACTTACATTGGCGTTGACTTTCATCAGATTTGGCATAGCAGTGTTTACTTTGGACACTCACCTCCATCGCCAGATGTAGTGGCGCCACACTCCATCTCGCCTACGCCTTCAATGGATTCCTTCCCAATCATGCTTGCGCATGTGTCCTCCCACGGGGTGAGCAATATGGGTGAACTAGGTCCTCCTCCAGTTTCCATGGCCTGGCTGCGATTGACGGAAAATATGTTGCGCACCCTTAGGCGCAGGTCATCCCATCGCTTACGGCAGTCTTTCACTGTGTGGGGTGTGATGCCTACTGCACTAACCTTCTGGGCAACAAGTGCCCAGATCTCTTTTTTACGTAGCACTGCCTCTCTCCTCATGTTGCTGGAGAAGACTGTGCCTGCATGCTTGTGCAAAGTGTCCACAAGCATCTGGAGCTCGTCCTGATTAAATCTTTCCTTTCTGAGGCGGGCAGATCCTTTCTTCAGGGCCTTCGATATTCTTGTCTTGTAGGAAGAAGTTTTCTGACGATCAGCAGTGTTCCAGGGGTCTTGTGTGCTGAGGATGGCAATGGATTGTGTTTTCAAAGATGGCCGCCATGCTCCTTCCCATTCCTGTGCAATGACGCTATTTCCGGTTCCGCTTATTAGCGGTGACCGTAAATAGCGGTGTCCGCTAATTACGGTCACTGCTGTTTACGGTCACCGCTAATGACGCATTGTCGGTAGTGTTATCTGCGCTTAGCTTGATGCCGGCAAGGGCTTTTTGGGAGCCTTTTACGGCATGGTGCTAGGTACCTTGCTGGCATGGCGCAAAGCTTGTGCCCGCGAAGTCGTAATAGTCCTCTATTAGCGGACTGGTGCCAGCACGGACACGCTATGTGCGCCATGCCGGTAAGGGACGTTACTTACTTCCAAACTCGGAATGAGGGCCATTGTGTTTTATCAAAAGGCATCTCATCCCCAACCTTTCTCCTCCTCTGTTTGACCCATATAGGATGATATCTCGTACCCTTCTCAGAGATCAATGAAAAAGGTGAGCAATATCCCACAACCACTTCTACGATAGGGGTTCCTGTCTGAAAGGAGGATGTGGAATACCATGTCTCAACTACGGGCATCCCACCTCCAAACCCCGAGGACCCTTTATACAGGTGATCCTCCCTCGCTTGTCCACCCCGAGAGGCAGAATCCAAAAGCAATCGCCTTTCACTGGCCACCTGCATAGAGGATCCAAGGGGAGTAGATATGAGAAGAACGTCAGGTTTCCCACAGTCCCAAGTACACCCAAAGAAGTAGCAGAGGTCGAGGAAGTTGAGAGAGCAAGGCAGCGTGCAACCGCAGTGTCCTTGAGGTCGGTGAGTGAAGCTCTGCACTCAAAAACACTTAATTAGCCTTGCCGGTAACTGTAACCAGTTCCAAAGCAACTCGCGTAGGGTTGAAAGCAAGTAGAAGTTGTCCGTCACTTTCAATTTCATTTATTTATTTATTGTACATTTGTATGGCGCCAATACACAAGTGTTTCCAGGTGCCACAAGACGTTTGACCTGCAGAGAGTTGAAGCCACAGGACCGATGGACTCTGGCTGGGAGATATTTAGGGAGGGAAAGCTGGATGTGGAGAGGTCCCAGACAGCCTTGTGGATTATGCACAGGATCTTGAATTTGATCCTTGCGGTCACCTGAGCCAGTGGAGAGATTTTAGGGCTGGAGAGATGTGGTCCCTTGCCCTGAGGCCAAGGATAAGTCTTGCAGTCCTATTCTGGATTAGTTGAATGGGCAAAGGGAGGAAAGAGGCGAATTGAGAAAGAGGCTGTTGCAGCAATCCAGCCTAGAGAGAACCAGTGCTCTGGAGATGGTGAGTTTCTGGGGGAAGGTGAGGAAAGCTAGAATGCTCCTGAGGAGGTGCAGCTGAAAGATGGATTTCTTGGCAAGGTCTGTGATGTGTGGAGAGAAAGAGAGAGAGGATTCAAAGATGATCCCAAGGTTTCTTTCCTCACAAATCGGTGAGGGGAGAGGACCGAGGGAGTCAGGCCAGAGAGATGGGGGAAACAAGGAGTAGGTGTCCCAATGAGAATGATCTCTGTCTTACTGGCACTAAGGCAGACATCATTGGCAGAGCACCATGCCTAAAAGGCTGTGAGGCAGTTAGGTATGAGGGATGGGGAGGAGGGGGTAGAGGAAGGCAGCTTGAAAGAGAGCTGTGTGTTATCGGCGTAACACTGGAAATGAAGGGAGAAAGTGGAGATCAGGTAGGTCAGAGGGGCCAGTTAGATGTTGAAGAGCCAAGGCGACAGGATAGAACCCTGAGGGACGCCACAGGTAGAGAGTGAGGTAGAGAAGAGAAAAGGGCCCATTTGCAGTTGTGGAGGTATGTTTGAGAGGAAGGAGGTCAGACACGCTAGTGCCTAGTCCGTGATGCCAAGGATATCATGGAGACAGTTTATGAGGATGGAGTGGTTGACTGTGTCAAAAGCAGAAGATGAATCGAGGAGGATCAGAACAGAAGGAATGTTAGAGTCCAGGTTGGAGAGTAGGTCTTCACTTGTGTTTGGGAGAGCAGTTTCTGTGCCTCTGGCAGCCCTAAAACATGACTCGTGGTCGTGGAGGCAGCCAGCCATTTCTGTGTGGAGGGTCAGTAGGGGGATGACAAGCTTGAATGAGTTTGCCCAAAAATCGGGTGATAGAGATAGGGCGATAGTTAGCCAGGCAAGAAGGGTCAGCAGACAGCTTTTTTAGGAGAGGGTGCACAAGAGAGTGCTTGAGGGAAGGAGCCAGTGGCAAATACGTGGTTGCAGAGGTCAGCCAAGGCTGAAGCGAGAGAGGTGAACGTGGTCCTTGATGGTTCCGGAGGAGCAGGGGAGCACCTGTTTAGAAGAGACTTTCATAGAGCGGAAAACTCTAGAGATCTTGGCTGTTGTAACGGGAGAGAAAGAGGAGAATAAGCAGGGGGATTGTGGGGCCAAAGGAAGCAGGAGAATGAGGGTGGTGGGGAAAACAGGTGACAGGGAGGACAGGATGTCCAGAGTTTTGGAGGAAAAGTGGGCGGCCAGTGCAGAGCAGAGGCCCCCAGAGGGGGCAGAGAGGAGGAGACTGTGGTAGGGTTGGCAAGTTCCTTGCATATTTTAAAGAGTTCAGCCTTGTTAGTGGGACCTCCAGAGATGCAGGCTTGGACATGAGCCCTCTTCTTGGAGCAGATGGAGAGACGGGTATTGCCTTTTGAGAAGGCAGCAGGCCAGTTTGTCACAGGATGAGCTAGATGCCGGCCGCTTCCTCTCTGCAGCTTTGCACTTGCGTTTCAAAGCGGCCAAGTCGGAATCATGCCAAGAGTTGCATTGGAGGCAGGCTTCATGCAAATTCTCATGACGGGGGCAAGGATGTCCAGGGTGTTAGAGATAGAGAGATGGACAGAGTCAGAAGGACAGTCTAATGAGGGGGGCAGAGGAGGGATGAAGGAAGAGGCAAATGTAGCGACTGACACGTTTCATCGGTCGAATGATTCAGGAGACTGGCAGTGTGGATGGAGGCATCATGTGACAGGGTAGGTCAGGTGTGAAGAGAGGAACGAATGGTCAGACTAGGAGAGAGGGGTAGTGAGAGGGTTAGCGAGAGTGATGTCTGTTGAGATGAGAGCATCCAAGGTGTGTCCGGCAGAGTGGGTTGGGCGAGAGCGAAGTATAGAGAGGGAAAAAGTGTTGCAGAGGTTGCGGAAGAGAACAGTGTCCACATCAGGAGAGTCGAGATGGATGTTGAAGTTCCCAAGGAAGATAAGTTTGGGGGAGGCCCATTTAGAGATGAGGAGGGGAGAAGGTCCAGGGGGTCTGCAGATGGTAGCGAGAGTAAGAGAGAAAGTTGGTGAGATACACAGCCTGCAGACAAGGCTTCCAAAGGATTAGTAGGTTTGTGTGGGGATGATGGAGGCAGGGACCCACTCATGGAAGATCAGGGCCACTCCACCACCAGGCCGGGAGATCCTGGGATTGGACAGAATTTTGTAGCCCTCTGGGAGAAGAGTGTCCAAAGCAGTGACAGAAAGGGCCTTTAACCACATCTTAGTGAAAGCAAGAACATCAAGGTCAAGGTCTTCAAGGAAGTGACAGATGTCAGAGGAGTGTTTGATAGCAGAGCGAGAATTGAGGGTAGCTAAGTGGAGCTGGTTACTCCCTTTAAAAGATTTGTGAGGCGTCACAGTGGTGGGGTGTCACCACTGGAGGGCAAAGGTGGGGAAATGGGGAAAGGAGGGGGAAGGAGAGGGGGGAGTTGAGAGAAGGAAGAAGCCTGTCAAGAAGGCAGAGGTTGGTCAGAGAGCCCTGGAGTATGATGGTGCCATTATGATAGACATTAATGGTGCATTTGGAAGATGCAAAGTGAACCAAGAGCACTTCACATCTGGTGCCGCCAGTAATGGATGAGGAGGAGAAAGGGGAGAGGACAGAGACCATATGGGGGGGTCCATAGTTTAGAAGAAGGAACAGAAAAGAGAATGTCAGTGATAGTATGTCTGAAGGTAGCATTGATGGGTTCCATGTAATAATGTCCTTGCAAAAATGTTGCCTGGCAAAAAAAGTTACCACAAAATGCCCATTATTTGTGGGCACATTATTACATTTAACATAAGGTGGACACCCCTGAAACCCCCAAACCCTTTTTTCTTTCTCAAGGAGACACCCTCGCAACCTCTGCCCCCTTGACCCCATATATATGGTCACCATAAACAATGTCGCCACAACCTTTTCCCAGCGACATTATCATATGTTTCGGGAAAATATTACCTCATACCTCATTTAATTCATGCGTCTGCGATGGGCAGACCCGAGTTGGAGCTCAGGAGTGCCCTTTTTAGATTCTTTCTTCCAGACGATGTGAGAGATGGAGGATAGGAGATGGAGAAGCAGTTTTAAAAGATAGGGAAGACGGAGAGCAACATGGGGGCAGAGATAAAGGGAGAGGAGAAAGCCAGAGGAAAGCAGGGGGATCATAAGCACTATGCAACAGTAGAAATACAGCAGGCGGCCAAACAGACAGAAGTCAAGTACATCGTTAACAATGAAAATGTAACACATGCGCATGTTCTGAAAGCCGGGGTGTTAGCATGGAAAGTAAAGACCATTCTATTCATTGTTAACCTCTTTTCATATTCCCGGAGTGATCGCATGCCTTTAATTGTGGAAAAGGAATGCTGTTTTAACCCATTCCGAAAACCCAGAGGTACTTTCTTACAAGAGTTACTAATGAAACAAGCACAAAGGAAGGTCCTGTGCGACCAATTGTGTTTCCCGAACGAAGTCAGAAGTTGCCTCTTTAACCTTACGCAGGAATACAATTTAATTCAAGTCTTTAAGTTGAAAATCTATCTTAAACAGTGGTGGCGTCTGCCTAATTCTGGTTTCACTTTGAAGGCTAAACCTTGTAACATCCTGAATTGACATACTATATGTTATGAAGTGGCTATACAGAAGAAAATAACAAGCAATACCCAAGCCGAAAGGTGAACCATTTTTCCAATGAAGCAAGTACTATTTAAACCCCATAACATAAATTGTGAAGTTGTTAACAGTCTAGTGGCCTTAAGTCGAAGTGTGGCATTGTTACCTGAAGTTGAAAGAGTGGCACTACAGCTTCTGGGTAATTACTGGAACAGAAGGGGTGTGAACAATTCTGGGGAAGGGGAACTGGGTGCTTGGAAGAAACATTGGGGAAATAACCTGTAATGCTGAAGACTGTTGAAGCTAAGAGGAAGTTAGTCTTCTGGGCAGAGGTAGGTTACCCGTGGTGGCAGCCAGACAGACAGAAGAGGCTGCCCCCTTTTTGGATGTCACGGAAGGGAAGAGTGCCTTGCCTACCTGTAGAGGTCAAAGTGTCCTGTCATCACATGTCCAATCATTCTGAAATATAAAACTGAAGCAGAAGTACCTGAACTGTGGTGGTGGATAAAACTGTCAGTGGATGTCACATTGAAGTAGTTTGGAGTAATGGTATACTTGGAGACAAAGGTGACTGTTCTTCACAGCAATAACAGTAGAAGGGTGGTTGTTAAGAGGAAAGCAGCAACTGCGAAGGCATCATGAAGTAGACACAGACAACTGAACTCAAGTTTGCCCTTTATACTTTTATTAAATCTATCCTGCCCTATGCTAAGGTAGGCTTTCCCTACCTAAACTAACAAACATTGAATCATAAGCCATCTCGCCTTTGTTTTACTTACTTGCTACCTGAAATGTTCTGCCCAGAATCGGAGTATCCACATCATTGTGCTTTTTGCTCAGGAACTACATCTCCCGGGGCACACGCAGTTTTTTAACCTATTTCTCGAAGGACAGGAGCGTCAGCGCTGGCGATTCTACGTAAACAATTCTATGCCGGCATATAAGAGCCTGCCATTGCATTGCCGACCTTAGTACCATTTATATTGTTTGAGTGAAAGTGCTGCCGATTTCTGACCGTTATTTTAGCTGGATTTTAGCAATATTGCTTTTAGGTTCTACATCTTCGTTTAAACATTGTTTTATGCGCCTAGATTTTACAATAAGTGTGTGTGATTTTTGCTCCATTTTAATGTGTTACTTGTACTGTTGGGCCAAACAATGAATCTTAAGCCATCTCGGCTTTGTTTTACTTACTTGCAGCTACCTGAAATGTTCAGACACTGTTCTTGCTCAGTACTTTAGCTCGTTGCACAAAATGATTTGTCATTACAGCAGCTCTGTTAAGAAATTCAGCCACTGTCCCAAAACATAGCAGCCCTGCTAAGAAATGTGGGCATGATTCTATCAGCCTTGCTGTGAATATTTGGAATTGTGCATTGACATGCCAAATATATAGCAGTCCTCTTGAGAGGTACCGGTACAATCTGCGCCACTGAAAATATATACAGCACCGCTTCTACCTGTATCCATTATACCTGCTTGCAGTGGGTGGTCAGCAAGGGAGTTAAAGTTGAAACCACATGCGTAGCTATTTGTTGCTCTCTAAGAAAACAAACTATGTATAGTGCCCTTTTATGCACACAAACACATGCAATTTTAAGACTAAAAAAAACACATCTTCATATAGAGCACCAAAAAAGTTTTTCCTTCTTGCAAAAGCCAAACAATTGCTTGCTGGGAGGCTCTTCTAAAACTTCAAGAGATCAAGAAGCCCAAGCCATTAAATGCAATTGATGTGCTTACAAAGTATGAAATGCCCATGCTGCTGCAACTGCACTACCTCTATTAAAGCGGATTAAGACAGAGGAAATTTAAGCAAAAAGGCAGCCCTTGTTTAAGACAATTTTCATTTTACACAATGCTACTTGTGTCCTAAAGCAAAGTGAAAAGCATGTTCATGATTCAAAATGCTTTAATAACACTGTAACCTACAAAATGCAAGCAGTTGAACAAAGTGAAAAACACACAAATTTCCCTTTTAATTACTCATAAAGTATCATCTTGATAGAATCATAACAGAGGAGAGTATTAAAAAATAAATAAATGGACCAGGACTCCTCCCAGGGACTCCTCCCAGTTGTTACTTTAGATTGCTAAAGTAAAGAGTGGATTTGCAAGCTTCTGCTAGCCATGCTGTCACCATTGAGCTCCATGATTTATGAGGGTGCTGCCATAAAAAGCCTGTGTAAGTGGTACGCAAGGAAGAATTAAAAGGGCCGTTTTGACAAGATTTCTGTGCGTAAAAAGGCCTTGTACGCACCTTATCTGGAGGGCTGGTACTATGTGTGTTTAGTGTGTCCCATTATGCGCTGTACTTGTTAATTGTTTTTTGTTTGCGCCCTTAAGCCTCAGGGTCTCTGGTGTGCATTATGAATTGATTAAAGTAAAGTAAAGTAAGGATAGTCTATGTCATGATGTCCAAAGTAAAAGTTTGTCTGTGTCCAAACCTATACTTGCCCTCACATCTATTTGAATACACAATGTAGGGATGTCCGCTTCAAAATCATATGTTTTTTAAATAACAGATCCTAGCTTCTTCCAGCTCTTGGTTGGAAAGGGTCTCCCTTCCCCACAATTCAATATAGTTCACAAAGCCCCAAGGGGTTTCCCTTCCCCAAGGCTTCAAAATAATTCACAAAGCCCCAAAGGGTTTCCCTTCTCCAAGGCTTCAAGTCTTTCAACAATTTCAAATTCTTCAATTCCAGTTCACTCTAGGTTTCCTTTAGACTAACCCAGAAGCTCTGTTGCAGGCAATTGAAGTGGCTTTTCCATAGGTGGGTGTCCTCGGTCTAGGCACAGTTGTTGGACCACACGGTCCACCAATCACAGGTCACGCAACCGACCCACCTAACTTGCTCCTCCTTCACCTGCACGATACCACTGCTTCAGTTTTACAGTGGGATTCAGTTCATGCTCATTTTACATCCTCTTGATGCTTTACCTTCACTGGTCTGCCACTATTCAGATTTCGCACTTTCACATACTCATGTGGCACTTGCCGAAACCTGTTTCTCTCAAAACACAGTTCCTTGATATAGTTCAAATGGCTCTTGCCAATGCTTATTCTTTCAAAACACACAGTTCCTTGATATTCATATGGATCTGGCCAATGCTTGTTCTCTCAAAGTAAACAGTTCCTTTATATTCATACATTTCCACAAAACTGCTTTCATTCATATCAGTATTCAAAATGCTTACTTACATTCGGATGGGTACTCAAAAAGTGCTTGTTTCTACTTGAAATGTCACTTGCATTTTCCTTTGCTTCAGCTAATTGGGATATGGCTCTCCCACATTAACCTGGTTTCTTTCCCTGCCAGGCTAAGGCTTTTCCACATTCTGCTATTTATTTATACAGGCCACCTCCAATATGCCCCGGCGTCCGTTTCCCACTTCATTGAACTTTCCGGTCTCTTCTGGCTCCTTTGGTTTCTCTTGCGGGGGATCTTAGCAACGGCTACGGTGAAGTCTGCTTTTCTTTTGCTTCCTTCGGCTTCCTGTGGCTTCCGCTGTCTCCACTTCTCCCAGTGTCTCGGGTAAGAACTCTGGTAAGCCTCGTCTGGCTTGCCTGCACCTGCAAACGCCCCAGAGCTTCTCCCCTGCTCTCGGCGTCCCCACAGCCTTCTGCTTTCTTGTCTTGGCTCTCGTCTGCGAGCCGCCTCGCTCCACCACACCGGCACTCGCTCTTCCCTCTGCACTGCTTCCCAGGGTGGTTTGGTCCTTTCGCATCCACAGCCATAGCCGACACTGTCCTGCATCGCAAGTATTTAAACATCCCGCTGAGCTGATTGGCTCTCCAGGATTACCATTGGTGATATTTTCGTAGCTGGAATTGAAGGGGATCTTTTCAACCAAAACCAGAGAATTGTTACCAGTGGAGTTTTGTTTGATGAACTGTTGTTTTGACTTGGAACTGCCAAGAACTTTTCTTTTCCTTTGAACTTTGTGAAGTTGACTTTGAAAACCTGGGGAAGGGATTTTCTCAGGACAAGAGAAGGTCATTCAGATAATGTTCAATTCTTGTTTATTATCTTATGTTGTTTTATTATTATTCTTAAATGTTTTGTTGTTTAAAGTGAGGGCCAGTTTACCTATGTTAGGAGTTGTTCCCCTAACATCTTGAGAAAACTACAAGCAGTTGTCCACCTCACATTATTGACCCCTTCCCAAAGGAAGTCCAGTGAGCTCTTCAAAGCGAATCTGCAGCCTTAAAGGATCTGAGAGGATCTGAGAGAATCCGAAGAAGGGATGAGAGACCTCTTCTTTTAAAGGCAAAATTCCTCAGGTGATTGGCCTAAAGCTAGCCTGCTTTAGTGGTCCAATCACCACTCCTAAACGGAGTGGACATTGCCCTTCTGATGTAACACCAAAGGTGCTTGGCTCTTCTCATTTCACACCAAAAGTGCTTTGCTACTGAGGAAGTGGAGGGGACAGGAAAGAGAGAGAGAGAGAGAGACACTGAGAATCAAGATGGTGGAAGTCTCCTTCTATTCACCAGAGCCCTTCTGTCTATCATAATCCAGCCCCCTTCAATTCTCACTGGGAACAAAGCCCTTTAGAGATGCAGCACCCTGGTATGAGGCTACTCCTTTTGAATGGTTGTGCTCCTTCTTTGATGTCCGGACCCAGGACAGCTGCCTGCTGGGCATCTGTCTCGGGCAGTGGGTGTAGCCAGCCCTCACAAAGAGATCAAAGAGGAGGCCCGGCCCTCGAGGTTCCTGTCCTGCCATTTGTGCATGTCTTTTTAGTCGCTGACGCTGTCAGTTGGGCAACTGCGACCTCTGACCTTGCTCTGTGTCACAGGTAGAGCAGGCGCTGCGGATCAGGATACTGATGCAGCAGAACACAGACACATACTATGCTTTTGGCATGGAGCTTGCAAAAGGGGAATCTGTTCAGCAGAATACCGTTTTGGCGATGGAACTACCCGCATCATTTTATCATTCAATACAAATAAAAAAAGCCAGGGCTTGCCATATGGCAATTCCCCACAGTTAGTTTGTGCACTTTATTCCTAAGAATAGAATGATATTTTAAATAAGCAATATCATTTTTCCAAATAACACTGCAGAGAAAAGAAAGGACTCTGCTGTAAGCAGACTCCTTACGCCAATTGAAATGAAGTGTTGATTCTTTTGCTACATCAAATGGATGTCCTCATGATCATGTGACTCTTTAAAATGAGTCAAGATTCTGTGCAATACAAAAATCAAAACTTCTTTCCCAAACCCAAGTTTACAGCAAATAGCCAAACATGCAATACCCTGTATTTTTATATACAGGTCCACACTAGAAACCAGGAGTGCCTTACAATGGGAGTAGCAGCCAGTATTTCCTTCTGATGCAAAAACTTGTCGATGGTGTAAGAGAAAATTAAGTGAAATGTATATTATAATTGATTTTTCTGATGCACGCACTTGTCGATGGTATTCAAGAAAGTTAAGTGAAATAGCGAAATATATTTTGTACATTCCTAATGAGAATATTCAATGTTTTTCTTTAAAATGTGATGACAACAAGCAGTGATAATTTGAATGTCCATGTTGGAGAATGATTGTACCACAGAAAAATAGGGTTATGTAAGCACTTTAAGTAGTAACTATGAACTGTCTCTGTATTTGGATTATTGTTCACTAGTGGAAAAGCCTGTATACACAGACTAATGTGCGTAAAGGAAGACCTTTTCAGAGCGTAAATACATATGAAGTCAAATGAAGTTTAAAATGTGCATGAAAAATAGTATTGCTATAATAATACATACCAAGAAATATTACAATGAATAATTACGTACAACACAAGTACATTGTGAAAAAAAGTTTGTTATTTTGTTAGAGAAATAGTGTTTAATCAAATGAATTTCTGTTTAAATGTTTTCTTAAACATACATATTTTCTTAGTGTGCCTTTTCTGCAGCTAATTGTATGTTATCATTGTTGAAATACACATTTGTTCACCTGGAAGATGAACTTGAAGTCTTATTGCTTGTGTAAGGCAACAGCTCCCTCTATTGGTGATAACAGGCGAAGCGGGCAGGACAGCTTTGGACAAACATACATCTGGCCTTTTATTATATAGTGTGATATGATTGTGTTTTGTAATCGGTTAGAATATATATTTGGAATGAATTTGTAACATGTTTATGGATTTTGTATGCATGGTAATTTATGGATATTTATAAGCCCAATGTAATGTAATGTTAGATGCACATTGTTGTCCTGTAATAAATGTGTATAATGAATAAGGTTCGTTTTTTCAACCTATTTATAGTAAAATAAATAACTGTGAACATAGACATAAATAAGCAGGTCTCACCCTTCCTTTTCTTATGTATCCATTAGAACACATCATAAGGGTCTGCCTGATCTTGCAGGTTAGCAAACTCTCTTGTAGGTTAGCAGACTCGGTAGGTTAGCAAAAAGGGAGAGAAGCATACAACAGACCCTGAGGTTAGTTCAGATACAGGGGGACCACCCCACAAGCACAGGTGGGAGGAGCTCTGGTGCAGAAGCAAGGGATAAAAGTGTTGTTCGTGGAGGCAAACAAATCCAGAATGTGGTGGCCAAACCTCTGACAGATCAAAGCGAACAACTTCTGAGCTCCAAGGTACATCCTAAGAAATTGCAAAACCTCTGCTGTACCTGTCCACTTGGGAAAACATAGGTGATGCGGAGAGCTGTTAGAATGGAGAAGCTATTCGGCTGACAGAGAGAGTGTGGAGACAACATTGTTGAGCAACCTGGGCCTGGTCCCTACTGCCTGTTGATGTAAGACCATGCCATCATGTTGCCAGTTCAAACAAAAACAGCCATGCCCCAAACAGCAGGGAAAATGGTCAGGGCACAATGGATGATAACTAGCTTCATTTAGTTGGAGGATCGTACTGACTCACTAGGAGGCCAACTCCCCAGAACCGTCCTGTTGCACAAGAACACCCCCATCCAATCCGACAGGCTTCCATAGTTAGGGGAAAAAGGGAAGAGAGACTGAGAGGACACCCGCACCCCCGTGTAGGTGTAGAGGCCTGAACCACAGAGAAGATTCCTTGTAAGGGAGAGGCACAAGAAGAACTACATAAAAAGTCCAGAGTCCCCTTATCCTAGACTCTGCAAAAGTAAGGAAGCAGCAGGGAGAGATGTTATCAGGCACAAGGCACCAGAAACACACCAAACACAGAGTCACTGGACATGAAGGAACTGATGAACTAGGGCTGAATATGACTGTAGCAGAGGCAAGAGCAACTTTTTCAAGCCATTTGGCTTGGACCTTGGGAGCAGTACCGAATCCCTTGGGAGTCCAACATCGTATTCATATAACATTAGGTTCTGTGATGAAAGGGAGCTTATTTGGACTAGTTCACTAAGAAACCCAAATCCTGAAGCATCCTGCAAGAGACATAGCCTGGTAAATCGGAAAACCTGTGCTCAACCTGTCCACTTGGGAACTGAAAATATAGGTGATGCGGAACACCATCAAAAAGGACATTCTATTTTGCTGACCGTAAGAGGATGGAGGCTAGGTTCTCAAGCAACCTGGGTCAGTTCCCTGCAGTTTGTTGATAAAGACCATGCCATCATGTTGCCAGTTCAAACCAAAAAAGCTATGTCAAAAGAGTTAGGGAGAATGGTCAAGACACAATGGATGGCAGCTAAATTCTTTTAGTTGGAGGATCTCACTGACTTACTAGGAAGCCAGCTATCGTGAGCCATCCAGTTGCCTAAGAACACCCCCATCTAATCAGACCGTCATCTAGTGGGGATAGGAGGAGAAGGGAGGCTGGGTAGACTGCCACCCATATGTAGGTGTAGAGGTTTGAAACAGCAGAGAAGATTCTGCGAAAGGGGCACAGGCACAGGAAGAACTACAAGCAAAGTCCTGAGTGCCCTTCTCCAAGACTCTGTGAAGGCAAGGGAGCGGTGATTAGGCACAGGGCACCAGAAAGCAGAGTCCCTAGACATACAGGAACTGATGTACTGGGGTTTCGATTGAACTGCAGGAGATACAAAAGATTCTTCTGAGCCCTTCAGCCTGGATCTCTGGAGCAGTACCAAAGCTCTCTGAGTCCAAAATCGTACTCCTAGGGACATATGGTTCTGTGATGAAAGGGTGCTTCATTTGAACCAGTTCACTAAAGATATCCTTGTCTGGACCTATCCTGCAAGTTCTTGTAATGTGTGTTTGTACAATTGAGGCAGCCTTCGCCTGAAGAAGCCAATCATCTAGATAATCGTTGAGATAAGAGTAGATGGATGTTCCCCCCTGGGGTAAGAAGGCGTTCACTGGAGCTAGCACCTTCATGAACACTCTCTGGGCCAACTTGTGACCAAAGTTAAAGACAACAAACTGGCACGAGTGTTCACAAGAGCGATGTGTAGAATATGAGTGCTTCTTAGGGGATATGAAAGTAGGCATTCATCAATTATAGGGAACCCAAAAAGTCATTGAAAGGAATCAGAGGAATTATCCCATGAAGGGTCTCCATTTTGAAAAGGGGAGATGTGCTGATATAAACACTGCATTCCTTCTAGTCCAGAATACGATGGACATCCTCCTTGGTTTTGGGAACCACAAAGATGACAGAGTACACTCCAGAGCCCCCTTCAGTACAGTGATCCAGGCCTTATGGCTCCATTTCTTTCCGGCATGCTGATGCACTAGGTCAGCGTATTCTGCTTGTCTAGATTGCAAGGAACTCGAGTCAACCCAAATGAAGACTGAAGAGAAAGGATTAACAATCTATTTCATTTCCAGCCATATTGGTAAGTGAAGTACAAGATAATTGTACACCCTAAAAAAAGGCAAATACTCCCCAAAACACTTTTGGGGAGTAAACATGTCCCCCCCAGTAAAACATGGAAACAATGAACATCTTTGAGCATCCACAGATGTATTCAGATCAGTGTTATCAGCGCAGCAGTGCCTCAGGAAGGGGCTGCACTATTATTGAGAAAAGAAGTAAGGTATATAAATATGTATTTGTTGTAGAGCGAACATATATTTTAACTTTCAGACAAAATAGCCCTATGGGGAAAAGGAGTTGCTTTTTTTCTGCCCAAAAATAATTGTATACTAAACTTCAAGGAATAGGGAGTAAAATACTGCAACTTAAAATTTTTATCTGGAGCCCTGCATGACCCTGAAATGTATCATTACCCATGGGTTTTCGATTAATCTTACCCATGTGGGCCAGAAATGTTACAGATGTCTACCCACCAAGCAACCCTTAGTTTTGCTGGCATACACGCAGTGTGTTCTTTGAGACCCTGAGAGGCAACAGCCTGTGAACAATGAGAATTGAAATGGAGACAGGGGTTAAATAATAAGAGTTCTACATTAATCTAGAACTTGGGTAAGCAGCCTGTGGTTCTGCGGAGGTTCTGGACTATGACTCCCAGCCCTACGGATGAGAGGTGTATAGCCCACTTTTAGACCCTAAAAATAGGCAAATATTGCCAAAATATTTAAATATGAAGCAAAAAAAAGGAAACCGACACATAAGAGCCTGCTCCCCTCCTTCCACCCAAGTATTTAAATGGATATGTTTAGCCAATTAGTACACATAGTGCTACAGGATGAAGTTCTGTTCTTATTGTTGCCTAATCAGAAGAGATAAACATATATGTTTTAATGTGCACAAAAAACTTAGTGCAAATAGATATTTATTTTTAAAAATCTGTTTTACAGTTAAAACATTTCGATTTGCTTATAAAATAATCCCATCGTGACTATTTTTACACACTATAAAATCATGTTACTCCCAACTTTAAAAATAGCAAGTAAAATACCCCCACTTCAAAATCTTATCTGGAGCACTGACATACCCTAGCATCCCTCACCATTAACTATGATGGATGGGCCTGATGAAGTTGTATTCCAAAACAAACAGGAGCACTAAATGTTGCATAGTTCTAATCTATCGTCTGTTTGCTATAGGATATTCTACTCAATATCTCCAAAAGTAATATCAACCCGATACCAATGCCAAACAGGCTGCACTAAAAAGTCAATTGTAATCATGCACAGAATCCATTGATAGACAACCCGACATGGGTCGGCTTGTTTTCTGATATAATTGCTTTTTCAATAATCTAAACAGAACAAGATGGAAGAAGACATACTTCAAATTTCAACAGGACTGTCAATCCCTCAAGATGTCATCAGATATTATAACAAACCTGCAATAATTTACTACAATCACCTAGTCTTCATTGTGCATTCACACATCTCCCTGGACAGTATAACAAGACAACTTAATGTGAGGAACCAGGAATGAGACACCGACACAGAGACTTGTGGTTTTGGTCAAAGACTTTAATTAAAATAAAAGGTGGTTGGGACATGCCTCTCTGTACCAGCTCTAAGAGGTGTTTCCCTACCTAATACCAAAGCTAAGGGTATGTCAACTGTCAGAATGTCCAAAGCAAAACACCCTGTCCAAAGTACTATTCTGGCCCGTACATTTTAAAAATTAATTGTAAGGTGAAAAGGGAAAATGTCTTTGGACTTTAGTAGTGCATAAATGTTCAAAAAGGAAAATGCATAACTCGAACACAAAAGGTTCCAGAAGGATAGAGTTCCTTATTCCAGGGGGTAGTTCCCTTCCCCTGGATTTCTCTTCACTCGGTTTACCAGCAAGCCCAGGAGGCCACCTATGTTATTGCGAGTCCATGGCAACAAGGACTCAGTGAACTGATAGAATGCCGGCCACGGCATGCGAGGGACGTGGTCGACACAGCACGTGTTGTCACGTGGACGACACAGCACGTCTTTGGGAAACAGTACGCAAAGGAGAAAGGGGAGCAGAGAGCTGTCCACACGCTCCTGCCATCCTAAATGTAAGGATGGCAGCCACACACTTCTTGATGCACGATTAAGAGATTTATTCAACAAGTTACATGGAAAGAAAAGACCCCCAACACATTCACTGGAAGACAAGTAGCCAACTGATATAATCTAAAGAATAACATTCCACAGCACAAAGTAAACAATCTACATTCCATCCCAATGTTCCACAATCCCCAGATAGATGCATTGCAAGTCTAAAAAATTACTCATTGATGTGAAACAACCATCATCAATAACAGAACACAACCAAAGTCTACTAGGTGAGACAGATGCAACACTGTCTTCCAAAAGTGATTTTTTTCCAAAGGGTTAGATCATTTTCCTTTGTCCTAGTTTCAACAAATGTTTTCTCCAGGGCAGCTGTATCCATTTACTTGAACGAAGTTCAAGGCAAGTGTATGCGTCGGTTCTTTGTTCCATGATCCACCAACACAGCATCTCTGAAACATCAAACAGAACGTGTTCTCCTTCTAGATACTGACACATGAAGGGCAGTCATTCCCCCCATACACGCACACACTAGCGTCACCACGACCGTGGCGGTCTTCTAGTATTGCACCCAAAAAAAGATGCTGCAGGGATTTTTTCTGCCACCCATCGACAGAGAAGCAGTTTGTTCTTGGCACGTGTGAATGTACTGTCTACTCGTCTGAGCCATGTTACGAGGTATATTAGTCCCTGGAATAAGGCATTAGTATTAGGGACTGTCCTACCTTCTTGTTCATAACTTCAACACAATACTAGCCAGTGGCCACAGCCTTTGGCTGTGCCGACTGTATATTCTAACATATTATTGGGCACTAGCTATGACCGTTAGCCCTGGCCACTGACTACAGCTTTCAACGTTGCCCACTGTATATTTTAAAACGCTACCATACCACTAGCCATGGCCCTCGGCCATGGCTGGTGGGCACATCCGAACACTACCAACCCATGGCCGGTGGGCACGGCCACTCTATATTTTAAAACACTTGCAACCCATCGCTCAAAGACATTCATCCATCACAAACTGATTTTCTCCTGTTTTGACAGTGGCATTGTTATGTATAAAAGATTGCAGGCTTTGAGAACGCATAATGTTTTTAGGCAATGCGCAGTGAGATTACATGTTTTGCCATGGACCACACACAGTCAAGCAGCGTGCTCCAAGCCCCTAGTTTTATGGCCGGTCTCTTGGTAACTGTTGTGATACATTGCACAACCCCAACTAACCACATTTAAGCAGCACGGAAACGTGAAGAAAATGACCGGCTGCAAGAATAACATATGCCCAGGTACTTTCTGCACCCATAGCGAAAATCAAAAGCTGGCACCCATGAATATATGCACAGAAAGTGAACATATATGTTAAAGTGAAATATACAAATGTAGTTCATTTGACCTTCCCCATAGAAGAATGTGCAGAAGACAAAATAGCATTGGACTTTAAAAAAAAGTAATGAACACCAGAAAAATAACATGAGAGAGGAAATGTTTCAATAAATATCCTTGCAAAGTATAAAAGGTGCTCACCTTTTAATCCCAGCAATCTGTCATGAAATATTCCCTGGTAAACAAAATCCCAATATGAAACAAGTACTTGTGGTTTTGTGGGTAAGCGTCTGCATTGGGAACATGACAACCCAAGTAAAATCCTGGTAGCCAAATACTTGAGCAAGCATGCCAACCCCAAAAAACTCCATGTGTTGCGTCTACAAATAAGTTACATTCTTCACCCACATGTGTCCTTTACTTGTGCCCTGAAAAGCAGCCACAATCTGGGAAGAATAACTGCCCCTGTGTCCAGGATTACAAACTCTCTTGACACATCGTGGGCAAATACGCATGACTTACTTGCCCTCTCATCATTTCCCCTCACCCTCATGTCTGGCTTTCAACAATACTCTGCTTCTTAAAGATAACTTGAAAAGTAAACATTCCATAGTGTCACTCAAATATATAAATCCTTATTGAACTTCACATCGGCCTGCGACGTGGGCCATACCGAGGGCGGGCCGACCCAGAAGGCAAGTGCCCGGGGACAGCAGGGGTGCGAGGCGAGCTGCTGGCACACAGCGCTGTGCAGTCCCTGTTCGCACGCAGCGGGAGCCCAGGCAGCGCACTGCTAAATGTGCGAGCGGAGCAATCCCGTGAGGAATCAGACTGGGAGCACCGGGACACAGCATTGGCGCGAGGTGCGCGCCCATGTAATACGAGGCAGAGCGAACCCTGCGCAGCGCCGTTGGAACAGATGGGCCGCGCTACGATGGACATATGAAGTGCTCGCCCGGCACTGACTAATAAGCAGAAGACTGCGGTAAGAGGCGGCGGATGGTGCACGGCGGCTGCTTGAAGAGTACTACAGTGGCTGATAAGGGTGGAAAACGACACCCGGCAGTAATGTCCACTGGAAACACAGGGGACAAACACTAAACTGGTCTTATTGAAGGGCTATTGTGCTCCTGGCAGCAGAGAACAATATAATAAAGGGAGCTGTTGGTACAATGGAGGGCTACAAGATGTAGTTGTCCCCTGACAAGCCAAGGAGTGAACGGTGGACGCCGCCACATAGAAGCATGACGTGGAGGGCGAGCTCAAGTGGATGGGAACGCAGACAGTGATGCGCAGACTACGTGGAGCCTGGAAGCTCGGTGGTCACATCAATGGAAAGCGTGGTCTCTAGGACACGTTGAGACACTCTGAAACGTGGGAGGGCACAACCCATTCTGAGTAAGGGCTCAGCAGACATAAGCTAATGCTGGGGCTCCTCCGGGATAATCGCCCCACGGTTGGGGCGGCACACCGAGACACTGGATCGATACAGAGAAGCAGGACTGACACACACGGTTCGGACAAACTCGGGCGCATAACGGAGGCCACAGGCTGACGGCGCGAGGGGCTGTGAGCAAGAACAAGAATAAGCAATCCACAATGGATATTTTCACCAAAACGCAACAATCTCCTGCGGCCATCACGCCCAAAGGCTCGATCGCACCAGCGGAGGGCACTGCAGCGACTGAAAACCATCAGATATTAGCGGCCATCACGAGCTGAAAGACTCATGGGGGATAGCGATGTCAGACCTGAGCACTTCCCTGGAGGCTAAAATAGACGCAGTAGGCATAGAAGTCACCCTGCTGAGGCAAGATGTCAGAGGGCTGGCGGAACGAACAAGCAGCCTGGAAAGTGCGGTGAAAACCAACACGGACACCAGCATCAACAACGCAAAGGAGATCCATGTACTTAAACAACAGGTAGCTAACCTGGAGTCTCGGGTGGAGGAAGCGGAAGGGAGAGCAAGAAGGAACAATATCTGTGTGGTAGGCTTGCCGGAGGGAGAGGAAGGACAGGATCCGACAGACTACGTTGAGAACCTACTCTTACAAGGAATAGGGGCTGAAAAACTCTCGCAGGGATTTGCAGTGGAGCGCGCACACAGAGCCCTTATGAGGAAGCCGAGGCCAGAGGCCCCTCCCCGGGCGATAATCGCCAAAATATTGAACTATAAAGATTGCGAGAAGATACTGGAGTACTTCCGAAAAGGTGGAACAATCGAAAGGGCTTCAGGCACCATCACAGCGTATCCGGACTACACAATGTTGGTCCAGAGGCAACGGTACAGCTATGTGGCAATCAAAAGGAGGCTACGTGCGGCTGGGATAAAATATATGCTTCTGTACCCCGCGAAATTGAAGGTGGTGCACAAGAGCAAAATGTATTTTTTTGATACTCCGGAAGAAGCAACAACGTGGCTGGATCTGCAGGGCTGCCCGGAAGGAGACACGGAAGAGGCTCAAGAGGAACACGATAAGTGACTGGGATACTGTATGCATACTGTTAAGGCGTAGAGTGAGCACCCCACAGGTGCCTAGATGAAGATTAAGATTAATGGGTGTGGCTAAATGAGGCTGATATTTTGATAGGATACCGCTGACTGTAACTAACTTGAAGGACTGGAATATAGTAGCGTGTACATATACGCAAATTGTGTAGCAATGTGTAGTTAACCCGAAGTGAAATAGGAGCAGCAGGGCGAAAGCACCCTACCCCCCGAATTATAGTTGTAGTAGTAGTAGGTTAGCCACTAGGGCGGCCTCACCCTGCGGAGCTTCGAGTACAGGCAAGAGCCAGAAAGAGCTAGATGCGGGGGAGCCTGAGATCCAGGGATGGAGCTGGGCAACAGTTGAGGGGAGTGATGTTGGGGAAGGGACGGAGGCGGGAGGGAGGGGGAACGGGAAGTTTGCGGTGTTTTTAGTTAAGGGGAGTTTAAAATGGGAAACAAGCCTATACAGATTGGATTGGAATTTAGAGTCAGACTGCACCTGTGGGAGGAGGAATGGAACTTGTATAGGCCATGGGTGACCTTAAAATAGTTACATAGAACGTACGGGGGCTCAACAGTTATTTAAAGAGGAACAAAGTTATGTTGTACCTGCGCAGGCAGAAAATTGCATTGCTGCAGGAAACCCACCTTACACGGGAAAGAATGGACACAAATGCTAGGAAGTGGAAAGGAGTGCTGGTGGGCTCATCATACTCTGCTTATGCGAGGGGGGTGCTTATTTGGGTGGCGCCACATGTCCCTTTTCAGTGATTGCAAGTGGTAGCTGAGACAAACGGGAGGATGGTTATACTGAGGGGACTGGTGGAGAATAGGGAGATAAGCATAGTCAATATGTATGCCCCGAACCAGAACACAGCGGCGTACATTAGAACATTGTGTATTAATCTGAGCGCATGTGTAGGAAGCGCGATGATCTGGGGAGGGGACTTCAACTGCGTACTGAACCCAAGGGTAGACAGATCGGATGGGAAGATGGATAGACCGGCCCCTGCAGCCAAAGCGTTACAGACATTTCTGAGTGACTTTGGTTTGGAGGATGCATGAAGAGTGAGGCACCCCCAGGAAAGGCAATACTCACATTATTCTCCCCCACAGCAGTTATCCACCAGGCTGGATTATGTCTTCACATCACCTGAAATGATAGCGGAGATTACACGAATAGAGTACAAAGCCAGGGTCCTTTCGGACCACTCGCCCTTGATTCTCGAATGGCAATACTGCCCCCCGAGAGCAAGGATCCCGACATGGCGCCTACGAGCGGAAGCGTTGAGAGACCCCTTTTTTAGGGAGGACTTGAGGGAGGAGATTGTAAATTATTTTGAAAAAAATACTGGGAGTGTGGACTCGGCAGGAACACTATGGGAGGCTGTTAAAGTTGTCATGAGGGGGATAGCCATAGCAAAATCTAAGGGTCTACAAGGTGGGATTTTAGCTGAACTACAGGAGACGGAGGAGAAACTTGAGGAGGCTTTAAGGGGCGAAGATGATACAGCAGAGAAGCTAGAATTGACACTCAGGCTACAGCAAAAATTTGCAGAATATTGGGATCGATTGTGTAACCTCAATTATAAAAAATACGTAGAGAGACAGCATGCGGGAGGTGATAAACCGGGGAGACTTTTGGCGTGTTTATATAAGACTGAGACCCCCAGAGTCACAATCAGGACTATAGAGAGAGAAGACGGTAGCATAGTGGACACCCAGGAGGGAGTTAATCAAGCGTTTGTGGATTATTATAAGGTATTATACGGAGACGACGGTGAGAGTAGTCGCGCTATGATGGAAGAAACGCTGGAGGACATGGCGTTGCCCAAGATAAGCGAGGAGGAGAGAGAGGATTTCCCTGATTACCTTAGAAGAATTGGGGGAGGTGGTGAAGCAGCTATCTACTAGTAAAACCCCAGGGACAGAGGGACTCCCAATAAGGTATTATACGGAGACGACGGTGAGAGTAGTCGCGCTATGATGGAAGAAATGCTGGAGGACATGGTGTTGCCCAAGATAAGCGAGGAGGAGAGAGAGGATTACCCTGATTACCTTAGAAGAATTAGGGGAGGTGGTGAAGCAGCTACCTACTAGTAAAACCCCAGGGACAGATGGACTCCCAAGTGAGTTTTAAAAAGTATACATGGAAGAGGTCCTCCCCCCACTGTTAGAGATGTTAAACAAAGCGTTCGAGACGGGAAGCTTACCGGAGTCACTGAGAGAGGCCGTCATAATACCGATCCCCAAACCTAATAAAGCTGGGCACAGCTGCGGCTCCTATAAACCCTTGTCGATGCTGAATCAAGACAGCAAGATATTGACCGCTGTCTTAGCAAATAGACTGAAGAAGGTTATTGGCAAACTAATACATCCAGATCAAACGGGCTATGTCCCAAATAGAAATATTACCAATAACCATAGGCGACTCCAAAGAATTATTGAGTGTGGCAGCGAAAGGGATGATGAAATGGCAAATGTGTCTTTGGACGCAATTAAGGCCTTTGATTCAGTTAAATGGCCATGGCTGCTTGCGGCCCTGGAGTGCTACGGGTTAGGGCCTGGATATGTAAGGTGGGCGAAAATATTATATAGCGAACCACTGGCTAGAGTTAAGACAGGATCTGTGATATCGGGAAGGTAGCAGCTCAACAGGGGTACCAGACAGGGATGTCTGTGGTCTCCAATGCTCTACATACTGGCCCTGGAACCTCTAGCAATATATCTGAGGCAGCAATATGACACCATAGGCATTACGGTGAAAGGGGAGAGGCATCTGATCTCCCTATACCCAGATGACATGCTACTGTACTTGCGATTCCCAGAAGAAAATCTCCAGTGCATACTAGAAGTGTTGGAGAGATACGCGGTGTTGTCCCGTATAGCAGTGAACCCCAAGAAGTCCAGCATGTTCCCATTAGGGGGGTACACGGGGATTCCATCGGAGCGATTACCTGTATTGCAAGTACCATGGGCGGTTAGCACATTTCGGTACCTGGGGATAAATATATACCACACCGTGGAAGAGGAGCATAGGTGCAACACAGAAGTAACCATTAAAAAAATTGAGAAGTGCATGCAATTTTGGGCAAAGCTACCCTTGGCAATGATGGGGCGGGGAGCAATGCTAAAGATGGTGGTTCTGCCAAGGCTCCTACACTACTTTGGGAATATACCGTACCTGATTCCTAAGAAGTTCTTCACCAAACTGAATAGCATGTGTAGGGTCTTTTTGGGGCATGGCACGCGAAATAGAGTGGCGTTATGGAAGCTACAGAACTTCCATGACAAAGGAGGGATAAAACTGCCCAACTTTGAGGTGTACTACGTGGCATATGTCGCCATATGGCTCTCTGAGGAGGAGACCTCGGAATTTAGGCTGTTCGGGCGCGACTGTGCACCATTTTATTTGAAAAAGATGATGTGGGTACCCAGGGCGGAAATGATGGGGCGCCCTAAGGTGATGCTACTGGGGTGGAAGATATGGCGCAGGGCATGCCAGATGATGGAGAACCCGTCCCCATGCTCTCCGCAGATACCACTGGTTGCATTAACAGGGGCAGATGTGCAGCTACGAATGATACTCAGGAACCACTGGGAACCGGCTGGGGTGGCAACAATCAGTGACATTTGGCGGGAGGGCTCTAGTATTACTTTTGAGGGGCTGCGGGAAGAAACTGGGTTGCACGAGGGCCAGTACATTACATATTATAGAATGGTACAGAAGATTAAGAGAACATGGCCTGAAACTGTGTTGGAGGAGGAATCAGATGCCACCACAGATATGATATACGACATAGCTGAAGGGGGCCATGAGATTTCCAGATTGTATGAAATGCTGATGTCTAAAGTGGAGGAAGGAGGTCACGCAGTTGAGACTAGATTGGGAAACGGAAGTTGGAGCCCCGATGGAGGAAGGGATGTGGGAACGGGCGCAGGGGTATCATAAGAAGGTGTCTAGAAACGCGAGACTGAAACAGATTCAACTGTACATAACACATAGGGCATATATGATGCATTGGAGGATATCGAGGTTTGAGAATGCAGGACGGCAAGCATGCCCCAAGTGTGATGAGGAGAACGCGGGCATGGTGCATATGTTCTGGTCATGCCCGGTCATAGAACGCTTCTGGAGGGAAGTGAAAGGGAAACTTGAAACAAAGGGGGTCAAGATTGTAGTGGATACAGTGTGGGCTTGTCTGCTGGGGGGGTTCACAAGATCACAGAAGCTCAAGCATGTGAGTAAACTGAGGGATCTGGCTTATGTGCATGCAAAAAGGAGAATTGCCATGGGATGGAAGACATGCCACGTGCCAAATGTGGAGGTGTGGTGGAGAGATTGGCAAAAACGGGCAGAAGCGGAAACCATGGTATGGCAAGAAGCGAGTAGCACAGGGGGGGAGGAGGAGACTGAGTCCCTGATGGCCTTGAAATCATTGATAGCTGAGCTGTTTGGGTCAATAGGTGACCCGGAGGAGCCTGTAGATGAGGAGACCGTACCACAGGTTGTGGAAACAGAATGTTAAAAGCAATAGACTCGTAAAGGGGGGTGGGATAAGGGAAGTATTGGCTAGAAGTTAAGAAAGTATAATGAAACTGTTGAAACATGCACTGCTAGTTTGGTTTGTATTGTTTGGTTGTGTTTATAAATTAATAAAATGTTTAAAAAAAATTAATAAAATAAAATCCTTATTGAACTATGTTAAGCAAAAAGTGTACAATTGTGTCATTATTCCGCCCTCTTGACTGGCAGACTTTAAATACAAGAACACAGTTCAACAGAAGGCAAAGTAATGGTCTCTCAGTGCAATTCTTTCAAGGACTGACAGTAGCACAGTTTTTAAAAAGCGGATTCCATGTATTTTCTTAGTGTGTTATGAGGTATTTAAAACGAAGAAAACACACGGCACCAGACTGTGGATTGTCTCCCATCCATGCAGTAACTGGGACCAACCCTGCTTAGCTTCAAAGTGAGGAAGGGGCCGGCCCCCTCAGGCCACGTGGCTCTAAGTGGTCTAGTAACTCTACCTCACTTATTAGGCACCATGGCCTGAGGGG
The DNA here is from genome assembly GCF_040938575.1 of Ambystoma mexicanum. Taxonomy (NCBI): domain Eukaryota; kingdom Metazoa; phylum Chordata; class Amphibia; order Caudata; family Ambystomatidae; genus Ambystoma; species Ambystoma mexicanum. Next base: position 1,121,413,357 of record NC_090935.1, on the reverse strand, counting down.
GCTGGCCTTTTCCTCACTTTGAAGCTAAGCAGGGTCAGTCTGGGTTACTGCATAGATGGGAGACGCGGGTCACCAGTGATGTTTCACCCCCAATGTGATTGTAGCTGTAGAAATATCTATTTTTTCAAAATTATGTATAAAATATTGCAGGCTTTCAAATCTTCCAATGTTTTTAGTTAATGCCCAGTGCGATTGAATTATTTGCCGAGGATCACACACTTTGGTTAAGCAGCGTGCTACATGTCCTTTGTTTTATGGCCGGTCTCTTGGTGACTGTTGTGATACATCGCACAACCCCAACCAACCGGATTTAAGCACCACATAAAAGGGAAATAAATGACCACCTGCAAGAATAACATATGCCCAGGTACTTTTACTCCAATAGCGAAAATCAAAAGCTGGCACCCACGTATATATGCACAGCAGGTGAACATATATATTAAAGTGAAATATACAAATGTAGTTCAATAGACCTACTCCTTAGACAAAAATGTGCAAGACATAATAGCATTGGACTTTAAAAAAAGTAATGAACACCAGGAAAATAACCAGAGAGAGGAAATGTTCCAATAAATATGCTGGCAAAGTATAAAAGGTGCTTGCCTTTTAAACCCAGCAATCTGTTGTGAAATATTCCCTGGAAAACTAAATACCAATACGAAACAAGTGCTTGTGGTCTTCTGAGTAAGTGTCTGCACTGGGAACATGACAACCTGAGTAAAATTCTGGTTGCCAAATACATGAGCAAGCTTGCCAACCTCAAAAAACCCCAAGGGGTTGCGTCTGCCCTCTGAAGAAAAGTTACGCTGTCCACCCACATGTGTCCTTTCCTTGTGCCCTGAAAAGCAGCCACAATTAGGGGAAAATAAATGCACCAATGTCCAGGATTGCAATCTCTCTTGGCACATCATGGGCAAAACTCATTACTTACTTCCGCTCTCATTATTTCCTCTTCTCACCCCCATGTCGGGCTTTCAACACAACTCTGCTTTATAAAGATAACTTGAAGATTGCACATATCATAGTGTCACCAAATATATAAATACTTATAGAACTATGTTAGGCAAAAAGTGTACAATTGTGCCATTATTAACCCCCCCTCTTGACTGGCAGACTACAAATAACAGAATGCAATTCAGAAAAGAGCAACAAAATGGTCTTTGAGTGCAAAACCTTCAAGGCCTGACAGTAGCACAGATTTTTTTAAAAATGCGGATGCTGAGTGTTATGAGATATTTAAAGCTTAGAAAACACATGGCATTCAGGACTGTGGACTGGCTCCCATCCATGCAGTTACCAGAACCAACCCTGCTTAGTTTCAAAGCGTAGAAGGATCCTGACCCTTGAGGCCATGTTTCTCTAAGTAGTCTTCTAAGGTGGGCTTGTTTATTAGGCAACATGGCCTTAGGGGGCTGACCCCTTCCTCACTTTGAAGATAAGCAGGGTTTGTCCATGTTACTGCTGGGATGGGGAAACCACTGTTGCTGTACTCCGCAAGATGCTTCCGACCAGTATGGCGGAAAAAAACAATCTGAGGATCCCAGACGCGTGAGGGATCTTGGGTACAGTGGACGTCACACTAGGGATAGTATTACTGGCACGCCTGTGTCGACGCCCATTTTCGAGTTTCGAAAAACAAACTGTAATACTCCGCAGCTTCCACTAGATGTCGGCCTATGCACAGCATGTGATCTAAGCAGATTCCACAAGCCTCAGAAATATATTTATTATTGACTGGGAGACTAAAACTACCAGAATGCATTTCAGTAAAAGGCAAAAACGTGTCTCTGAATGCAAACCTTTAAAGGACTGACAGCAGCACGGTTTAACAAATAATAATTTGAATGCCCATTCAATCGCCCAACCATGCAATAACTGGGACTGACCCTGCATAGCTTCAAAGCGAGACTGACCTTGCTTAGCTTCAAAGCAAGGGAAAGGGCCTGCACGTTTCTCTAAGTGGTCTTGTAATTTTGGCTCATTTATCAGGCAACATGGCCTGAGGAGGCTGTCCCCTTCCTCACTTTTAAGCTAAGCAGGGTCTGTCCTGGCGATGGGCAGTGATTTTTCACTCCCAACGTAAATATAGCTGTAGAAATATCTTTTAAAATAAAATACTCTAACCACGGGTACTGAACTACACATACCCTCGGCTATCCGTAGTCCTTTACAGGCGCGAATATCGGAGAAACAGCTGAAAGAAAGGTTCTTCCTGGGCCCTCACCAACTGCCCTCCTTATCTGTGGCACCTCCCCCCATTTCCTAGATGGCATCCTCTTCCTTTCCCCCACAACACACGCTATTTGTGTGTTGTAGTTTGCTTTGAGATGTCAGCTAATTGAAGCTATAGCCAAGGCTATTGAAAGCTTTGTGTTGCAAACTCAGTCGGTAAACCAGCTTGAACCCCCAAATTTTACTTGGTGCCCTCTAACCACCACCTCACGTCTAGACTGATGGCATTTGCATGTTTTTGGACCTGCAAATAGCTTTTTTCCTGAGTTTAATTTTCCCATATCCTCCGCTATAGCTGCGGTTATCTCTCGCATCGAGAGAAACACAAGATAGCGGCTGTTTAATTTCTAAAAAAAAACGGTTTTGGGTAAATCGCAGAGATATAGCTATCTATTTTTGAGAAGGGTCTCCGCCTTCTCCAACAAATCTTTTAAAAACTACTGCACGGAATAACCCCAAACCATGCATGGATTGCGAGTCAACACTTCATGCCCAAGTTGTTTCGGGCCTGGTCCGAATCCATCCAGCGGTTTGGGCTGTGCGCTTTGGCTAAAATTTACCTTGGGAAAATTAATGGGGAGTAGGCCGCACTTTTCGAGAAACAAATTGTTTTCTGGGGGGCTGCGAGTCCTTAATCACATTCGGAATTTCGGTCAAATCTGTTTCTCGAATCAAAAGTTATTAACGATAGAATTTTGAGGGGTTCCTAAGAGATTCCGACTCACCTTAACTATAGGGCGGCGATTGCCGCCCTATAATATATATGGGATACATTACTCACCTACATTACTCACCGTAATCGTATTTCTGATGCTTGTATCTGCTTAGATTCACATGCTGTGCATAGGCCGACATCTAGTTGAAGCTGCAGAGTATTACAGTTGTTTTCGAATCTCACAAAGGGACATTGACAGGGCATGCCAGTAATACCATCCCTAGCGTGACGTCCACTGTACCCATGACCCCTCACGCGTCGCGGTCCCTCAGATTGTTATTTTCCTGACATTAGATAGCATGAGGTGTAGCGTGAGAACAGTTGTATCCAAGCAGATACGTATCAGACAAGCTCATAAGAATCCATGCGCCTTCTTTCCGAGGGGAGCAAGGGTGGGTCATCAGAAATACAATTACGGTGAGTAATGTATCCCTTCTGAGGCTTGTGGCATCTGCTTAGATCACATGCTGTGCATAGATTAGCAAGCAGTGTTAGAAGAAGGAGGTGTGATGTGAGAAGGTTCATGAGCGAACAAATGTCTTAGAACCGCTTGTCCCACTTGTGTATCTGTCTTGGAATGAGCGTCAATGCAGTAGTGCTCAGTGAAAGTATGTATTGCGCTCCATGTAGCTGCTTTGCAAATACTGTCTAAAGGGACATTTGCAATGAAAGTCAGGGTGGCTCCTGTGCCTCTTGTGGAGTGAGCCCTGGGCGTAAAAGGCAGTGTCTTATTTGATAGGTAATAGCACAGTTGTATACATCTGACTATCCACCTAGAGATGGCATTTTTTGAAATCCGGTCACCTTCTCTGCCTGGCGCTATGGAGACCAACAGTTGATCTGTCTTTCTCAGATGTCTGGTCTTATCTACATAGTAGAGGACCGCCCTCCTCACATCTAGTGTGTGGAGTTTTACCTGAGCTGTTGGGTTTCTGGAAGAAAGCCGGTAGCTCAATTGACTGGTGTACATGAAATTTGGAAATGAATTTAGGGGAGAACCTAGGGTGAGTACTTAAAACCAGCTTTGCATTTGTGTAAGAAAGGATCCTGCACTGACAATGCTTGTACTTCACTAACTCTTCTTATGGAAGTGATAGCCACTATGAAGGCAGTTTTGTAAGTCAGGTGTTTGAGAGTGGACTTGTGCATCGGCTCGAAAGGGGGGCCCATGAATTTAGCGAGTACAACACTGAGATCTCATCCTGGCGGCGGGTTTGAAATTGGAGGGTGGAGTCTTTTTACTCCCTCCATGAATGCTTTGATGACAGGTACCTTCCACCCTGAGAGTTTATTGTGGGAAGTGGTGTAAACTGATAGCGCCTCCAGGTGGACCTTCACGGAGTTGAACACTAACCCTGCATCCAGCAAGTGGAGCATATATGTCAGAATGTGGGAAAGAGTACATTCAATGGGGTTAATTTGTTTAGACTGGCAATCTTCTCCACTTGTCAAAATAACATTGTCTAGTGCTAGGTTTTCTTGATTCCTTCAAGATGTCCATACATCTTTTTTTTTTTTTTTTTTTTTTTTTTTATTTTGATATAGCTGAAGACATCAACTTTTCAAAATGAGTCACATATAAAAGAGAATTATTACATCATAAAATTGATAAAACAGTGTAAACTTACGTACAGTAACAGCAAGCAATACAATACAAAGGAGAAGAATGACCAAAAGAAACGAAGTTAGTAATAGGCCTATAAATTAAAACTTAAGTGCAATGAAGAAATTCAATTAGGTCTATGGGGAGTAGGAGCTCTATTAATGTTAGTAATTATGTTGATAATAATTCCCGAGTACATCGCAATACTCACAGGAAGGCTAATTAAATAATGTTTCGTCAGGTAAAACTGCCTCTAAAAAGTGAATAATGGCCTTCATTACTGAAAATCTAACGTTCTTAAATAAGATACTCCATATCTCGTTATCATTCTTCTCCATGTACATACTCAGTAACTTGTTACAATGTTTGTCACGAATGTCTATTAAATTTGGACATGACACAATTATGTGTTGGAGGGTTTCCTTTATATTTTGATTCTCACAAAATCGGCAGAAGCGACGGTCCACTGGAATGAGTTTACGTCTGGCCATAATTTCTCTCGTCGGCCATAAATTTAATCTTATCCTCAGGAATTTATTACGTATGTTTGCAGATGGGCATTTCATGAGATAGCCTGCCGGTTGGCCAAGGCATTTAATACCAAAAAGGTTAGGATCAAAATCTCTATATTTTACACACTGTTCATAATTTGTGATCCAGTCCCAATTAAGGAACTTTCTTTTTGCTCGTGCCGGATGATCGATGAGAAATTGTAAAGAGATATTTGCTCCAACTAAAGTGTCCAAAACCGTATTTCTCCAATTTAGCGAGAAACCAGATGAGGACCCAGCTAGGTGATGTGCGACGGTACTCAAGATGTTATTATTGGTCAGGCCAAGAAGGTTTTTACGGAAAAAGGCGCACATTCTCCATTTAACTTTGCTATGGAGAGAGTTCAAACCCAATTCGAACCGTAGTAATGGAAGAGGTGAGCAATTCGGAAGCCGCAAGACCTTTTTCCAGAAGGTGGCCTCGAGTCTGTTCCATAAGCTATCCCTGGAGTACAGTTTGGATTCAACACCATAGAGTAAAATGGGGACAACTTTTTGTTCATAATACATCGGGATGTGTTTCAGCGTGAATTTCCCAAACTTATATAGCAGGATTTTCGCTTGGGATATCAAATTTAGCAATTTCGAGTCTATCATATGTAGCAGTTTCCCATCGCTAACCGTATTTTGGATATAGACACCAAGATACCTATACTCCGATACAATATCCATAGTTTGATGTTGAAAGGACCAAAGACCCTTGTAGGATTTGCATCTGGTAGTAGGCCTGCAGACCATAATCTGGGATTTGGTTAAATTTACTATTAGGTCATTAGCCTCCACATAGGATGCTAGCGCAGCTAGAAGGTTTTGCAAACCTATAGGAGTCTGGGAGATCAATACCAAATCGTCTGCATAGAGCAGCCAAGGAATACGTTGACCCCCCAGCTCCGGAGCGTCTGCTATAATTCTACGAAATGATAAGCCTAGGTCAAGAATAAAGAGATTGAACAGTGAAGCCGCCAGTGTACATCCTTGCTTTAGACCGATACAAGTGGGGAAAGGAGCAGACAGGAGTCCTTGCATTGAGAGCCGAACTCTCATGGTAGTATCTGTGTGTAATTGAATAATTAGAGCCAAAAGCGAGGAAGGGCATCCAAGATTTTTTAGTTTGTTAAAAAGTAGGTTTCGATTTATAGAATCAAAAGCAGAACTAAAATCAATAAACGCAAAATATAAAGTTTGTTTCTTGGATGCATATTCGGACTTCAACATGTTAATGGTAATAATGTTAGGGATCGTCCCCAGTCCGGTAACAAAGCCAGATTGGAACGGATCTCTTTTGTCATTCGTCTTTATCCAGTTATTAAGTTCTCGCAATATGAGACGGGTATAGATCTTTCCCGAGACATCCAGTAATGAGATGGGTCTATAGCTAGATGGATTGGCACGATCACCCTTCTTATATATTGGAATAACAATGGATCGTCTCCATGATGTCGGAATTTTTTGTAAAGTATTAATTGATTCAATCATGGTAAATAATATATCAGCCCATATGTTCGGAAATTGTTTAAGGTGAGCATTTGATAAACCGTCGGGTCCAGGGGCTCGCGAATTGCTTGCATGATTGATGTAGTACAAGATATCTTCCTTATCGAAGTGTAAATAGAACGAATGATTAGACTTTAGTTCAGGAACAAAGGTGTGAGGTCGCGGAGTTGCAAATAGGTCCGAATAATATCGTACCCACACATCCTCAGTTACGTCATTTGTCTGGCAAGCAACCTGATGGCCTGATGTAGATTGGTTTATGATATACCACGACTGAGCAGAATTTTTAGATGATAAAGATACTAGCATATTTCTCCCATCTGATTGATACAATTTGGCTTTTATTCCCCTTACCCAGTTTCTATAACTAGTTTGTATGCGTAACAGAGCAGGCCCACGAAGATCTGATGGTAACTTTAGCGCTTCCCTTTTTTTCTGCTCGAACCCTGGATTTTCTGAGTCTTATTTCGTGGTTGGAAGAGTGCAAATGCGATGTTTGTTTATGTTTATGAGTAATAGAGCTGGGTTGGAAGAGCTGCATAAGATCATAAAAAAACGTGTCTGAAGGCAGTTGGTCTGGATCATTATTATTTAATTCGCCGTGGTAACGTAGCGGAAAGGCCTTCAGAGACTGCTCAGACCACTTTAGACGATTTCTGGCAGGATTTATCTCATACATTCCCTTAAGAAAGGAGTGTGGTTTAGTGACAGACATGTTCGAGCTCAAAGTAGTACACAGAATATTATGATCACTCATTTCTGATTCTGTTATTTGAAAGGATGTAACCATGTTTGACATGTCCATGTTAACATACGTGAAGTCAATAATCCCATGGCTACTTGCACGATGCCATGTAGCTCTAGGTGGTATGTCCTGTGCATAGGCACCGTTCAACATATAGAGATTCCGTGACTTGGTAAATAGTAGCCACTTATCCAAGCGTTTTTGTTCGGATTTGTGAAAGGGTCCCAAGCAATGTAAGTTCAAATCGCCCGCTAAATAGATCATATCTACGGCTCCATCCATCGTAATTATGTCAAAAGCCTTAGATATTGCTTCCAGAAAGGAATCGTCAGAGATGCCAAGGGGATTCCAGTAGATGTTAAGTGTAGCACATATAGAACTTTCACATACAATTCTAGACATTTGTATGAAATCGTTTGGACAGAACCACGGAGTGATTTTCAGGCCATACGTCTGTTTAACAGCCGTTAACAGGCCAGAGGTCGGGCGACCCATTTGATGCTTCGCAGCAGGTAATAAGCATACATCATAGTTATTCCAGGACGGTGATGTGACCAACCATGTTTCTTGCAGCAATATAACATCATACTTCAACAAATGGCAGGAGTGATTATTCAATAAGTGCCGATTCCCTCTAGAATTCCAGCTAGCGAAGAATAACTCTGATGTGGAAGTAGATGACTGCTAATGTTGCTTGTTCTGATGTTGACAACTACAGGATTTTCCAGGGCGATCTTGGGGGTTGAAGGAAGATTTGTTTTGGGGGGTATCTATACGCATAGCAGGTTTATCTGAAGCATCAGGGATGTAGAACACCGTGAAGCCGAGATCATCGATTTGTGACTTCACGGTCCATATAGTATTAAGAACTACCCTAGAGTTAATCCATAAATTTACAACAGACTGATTGGAAGCTTCTGGGAACTCCACAAGTTCTATATCTATGGAGCTGATATCATCAAGCTCAGGGATCTCACGAAATATCGAGAGAACAGAAGCCCGATTTAGATTATACTGTTTGGCCGGTAATGGCTGGCAAATAAGGGTCAGACAATAAATTGCCGGACGCTTCGAGCGTATAGTTGTTGATTTTTGTTTGGCGGATACCAGTGGCTCATTGGGGTTTATACACAGACTGGTCTCAAGTTTAGGTTATAGAGCTATTTGAGGGGCGAAAGAGGTTTCCAGGAACTTAGTGAAGGTGGATTGTAAGATTCGTTCCATATCACCGAGTGAATCTGTTTTAGCATTGCCAGTTCCGCCTGGGCAACTAGGCCCAAGGTTGCGAGACAATGCTACATCCACAGGGGCAGGGGGACTGGATTTTTTCAGGATAGGGGCTACCACAGTCAACGGTTCAGATAAAAAGGCCGAGGTAGATGGCGCAAAGGTCACATGTTTGGGTGCTACTTTGGAGGATAAATATTCGTCCACTGCTCTTCGTATCTCTCTCCCCGTATCCCCGTGATCTACTTTCTTGGCCACAGAAGTATTATCCGTAAGACTGTTTATAGTTGGTTTAGGTATACTAGCCCCTTCGCAAATGGAATTGCTCATCGTAGATTTAATATGGGATTTATGTGAAATCTGCTCAGCCACACTAATCAATTCACTTAAGGGGCTATGTGCCAAGACAGGAACAGTGGGAGTCGGCTGTAACTTGGCTTTTTTTACAAGTTGTTGCGAGTATTTTCTTGTGATGGCTTTAGATGCCAAAGCAGAAATAGATACTGGGGGTGAAAGTTTGTTAATGAAAGCTTTAGTTTGGGAAGTATGAGGTGATACAGATTTGATATTTTTTGTTTTTTTCTCCCGATTTAACAATCGAGTCTTTTTAGGTAATGGTTTCTGGGGATTCTGAGGATCGAGCCCAACGGGTTTAGTCCCAAAGAGGGAATAGATGGGTCTCTTCTGCAAGTCAGTTTTTGAAGCGACTGTATTATCCATGGTGTCAATTATAGGTTCAGGTATGCATGGTATAGGTTGATAGACTTGATCGATGGGTTCCGCTGTGTCAGAGGTCTGTAAAGATACAGACTTCTTACCATTTATATCAGCATCCGGCTGAACCAGACTCACTAGTCTATTAAAAAGTACAAATTGATTATCAAGTAACAGGTCATGCTGGTTTGATTGTGTTTCTGCCTTTACGACTAAAACTTCAAACAGTTTAGCAAGAGCTAAAATAGCATTATTCATAGATGTGAGTGCTATGCTAATGCTGACAGACTGGGGATCAGGACCCCCAGTAGTAGGAGGGTTTTTTTTTTCGGCCATTTTTCTGGGGGTCGGAGCTATAAAGGACAGATTTGCAACTGAATTTGAAGCACTGATATTTGTGAAAAGCACAGGAGATTTAGACAAGTTAGCCAAAGATGCTTGAGGTGACTCAATAGAGTCAATAGTGTCTAAGTCAATAACAGGTATCTCCTGAGCAGCTAAATTCGACAATGGGTTAGCAATCAGTGAACCACTTACAGTGGGAACAGAAATTTCACATACATCAGAATGAGGAGCAACAACACCAGTTAAAACATTTGTTAAGATGGCACTATCAGTAAGAGAAACATTTTCTTTCGCAAAAGTTACGGATAGACCAGGCGTTGTGCTAGTTTTTAGGGTCTCACCAATTCTGACGTCCATCACATCAGCTGAAGAGTCGTTTTGACGGGTTAATCGTTTTGCAGAATCCAGCTCCATTCCATGCGTGATATCTTTTGGGCCCGAGGAAGCCGTTACTGGCTGATATAAGGAGGTTTCAACAGTATTTCCAATAGGGCATAAGCTAGTTTCAATAGAACTGGCGTTTCTACAAAAGGGACGGATATCCATTCCTAGGAGCATCTCAGATCGACTCTTAATTGCGCCTATAGCGCGAGACCTCGGTGTAGAACTAAGTCGAGGTTTTTTTGTAGGTACAGGGTGGGGGATCTGGGAACAACTTGATCCGTTAAACCTATGCAACTCAGTTACCGGAGGCATGCCGGTTGTGAGAGATTTTAAATTGCATTTCATAGTCGAAATAGTGATACCTACTAAGATGGAACTAGGTATAACAAGGACAAATGCCACCAAGTTCGCCGCCTAGCCGCGACGAACGCGGCGAAGCGGGACTTGACGGGACTTGCTCGGGTGCGCGCGCGTTCCAGGTTAAGTAGGATCCGCCTCCACGTAAACAAAGCCTAAACAAAATTAACAACAGTGTTTAGGTGTTTAGTTCGAAAGTTCAATAGTAAATACTATCTTAGTATTCCAGAAGACGTTTCACCTTGTGGGAAATGCAGTCCAAACACACAATAGGGTAAGTCAGCACCAAAGCGTCTCTCCAAACAAATTTTCAGCGTATCCAGGAGCTGCACAGAATCGTCTGCGGCAAAGCGGGACTTGCTCGGGTGCGCGCGCGCGGTGCGCGCGCGTTCCAGGTTAAGTAGGATCCGCCTCCACGTAAACAAAGCCTTGTGGGAAATGCAGTCCAAACACACAATAGGGTAAGTCAGCACCAAAGCGTCTCTCCAAACAAATTTTCAGCGTATCCAGGAGCATACATCTTTGAGGCAGGTTAAGATGACCAAACTCTATGACTTCAGGAGCCACGCTGCCAAGTTCATTGAGTGAGGTAGAGGGTGCACTGTTAGGCCCTGGTGCTGGGAGAGCAGGTTATACGGACACCAGAGTTTGATGGGATTGCAGTTTGAGCAGATGTGGAGACCAGCATTGTCTTGCCCACATAGGAACAACTAGGATGAACGTCATCTGTTCCTTGTGGATCTTGTTCACCACCTTCCTCATGAGAGGTGTTGGGGGAAAAGCATAAGTAAATTTCCCTGACCAGTTCTTCCATACAGCGTTCCCCTTGGATCCTGGCTGGGTAAACCTGGGCGCAAAGTCTGGGGATTTCTTGTTTTCGCTTGTAGCAAACAAGTCTATTGTGGGGAGGCCCCATAGAGAGAAGAGGTGTTCTACGACCTCTGCGTGAAGTTGCCACTCGTGGTCTTCTGGTAGGGGATCTCTGCTCAATGAGTCTGCGAGAGAGTTGAGTTCCTCTGGAATGTCCTGTGACGATAAGAATATCTTCCGTTTGAGTGCCCATTTCCAGATTTGCTGTGCAAGTTTGGACCGATTTGGAGAATGTGTGCCCCCTTGTTTGTTTAGTAAAACTTTGCTGTAGTGCTGTCTGTCAGGACCTGCATGGATTGGTTCATTAAGTGGGGTTTGAACGCCTGAAGGGCCTTGAATACTGCCAGAAGTTCTAGCAGATTGATGTGGTTCTGAGCTGTTGTTCGATAACATAGATCCTGAGCTGTGTGGCGAAGGTAGTGGGCCCCCGACCAAGCAAAAGAGGCGGCTGTTGTGATAATTGCCTGTATCTCTGGATCGTAGAAGGGTTTTCCCTTCAGTAGATTATCTCTCGTCCACCAGCGAAGATTTTGCACCAGTGTTGGCAAAACGACCACTAGAGCGTCCCACTGACCACTTGCCCGAGACCATTGTTTCGCCAACCACTCCTGCATGGGTCGCATGTGCAGGCGCGAGTGTGGAACCAGGTAAATGCAAGATGCCATCACACCTAGCAAGCGCATAACTTGGCATGGGAGGGAATGGGAGGGCACCTGAATCCGATATTCACTGTTTTTGTGAAGGGGTACCCCCATGAGAGAAGTTGCCCCTGCCACAAGCTCTGGCCCTACGAGCTCCTCTAGGATTATTTCCCCAGGGAGTCCCTTGGCTCTGACTATAATTGGTCCCCCATTGGGAACTTTGGCCTCTTTAGCTGTCTTAAGGGCGTCCTCGACGGCCTTGCCGAAGAGCATGTTACGTTCTATTGGCATGTTAATTAAGGTGGCCTGCGTTTCTGGTCTAAAACCTGACTGCCTCAGCCACGCGTGACGTTTAATAACAGTAGCCTGTGCAATAATCCGTCCGGCATTGTCTGCAGCGTCAAGGTTGGTCTTAAGTAGACAGCTCAACACTGCTCTCCCTTCTGCGGCCACCTGTGCTAGCTGGGATTTCAATGGTTCCAGGGCAGACGACAGTAAAGCCGACACTTCCTCCCATTTGTGGCAGTTGTAACTGGCCAAAAGGGTTGCATTATTTGCAATTCTGGTCTGGTAAGCCGCGGAGGAGGCAACATTTCTTCCCATTGTATAAAGCTTCTTGCTTTCCTTGACAGGTGGGGCTTCAGAGGAAGCAAAGGGGGTGCCCGCTCTTTTACTAGTTGTAGTTACGACTAACGAGTCGGGCTACAGCTGCCCTCTAATATACAGTGGGTCTGAAGGTGCAGGTTTAAATAGCTTTTCTATATGGGGGTTTACAGCCCGTGTGATGTTAGGGGTCTCTAATGACGTTTGTATCTTGCACTGTACTGACTTGAGTAGAGGAATAAACTGCGCCAACATCTTCTTGTCCCCAAGGATTTGTTCTATGAAATCCTTAACCTCCTGTACCTCCTGTGTCTCAATTTGGAAGTGCTCTGCCGCCCTGGCTAGAGCCTCATTAAGAAGGGGTTGGTTGTCAATAGGAGAATCAGTGATAGGGGGGTCCTGATCAATAGGTGTGTCGATAGGATACATATTGGCCTCTGGGTCAGCCTCTTGGTCTTCATCACCCCCATAATAAGGGTGTGCTGCATCCTCAGCTTACTGAGGGTCAGCTGCTGATGGGGCCACTAGGGGACCCTCGCGTATTGAAACAAGACACAATCACCACACACAAACTTATACGCCAGACACGAGGTTCAATTCCCAAAATCTAGGGTTTATTGCAAAGCAAATAGTCTCAGTCGGCCGACTGGGTCTCACGTCCCGCAACGTGTGTCACCCAGACCTCGTGGGACGCAAGACAGCGAGCATTCTACATCAGTTACATATATACAAAATGATCATCTTATTATCAGTAGTGACACATTCAAAACCGCCCATAATGTATCTTTCTTTGCAATGGTTTGATGATTGACAATTATGACGAATATGACACCCTTCAGACATTTATTCAACAACAGTTTGCAATTTGCAAAGGTGCAGACACAATTCTTTGTTTTAGGGAACATAATGCTCTTGTTCTTACAAGCAAGCTGCGTGCAGGGGAGAGACACATTCCAGGCCTCACTATCTTCAAGTTTCTATTCGTGGGCTAGAGGTCAGCTCGATCTACAGGGGCTCAATGAAGGGGGCCGCAGAAGAGAGTATAATTCAGTCTTTAACTGTTCGTTTCTACAGTTTCTACCGCACCAGCAAGACTAGCGGGCACCTGCGTAGTGATTAAATGCCTTGTTGCTTACTTCCAAGGACTTGTGAGGGAGGAGACTGGGGCATTGCTGTCTGGGTTGTCTGGGCTGCATTTCAACATGTAACTTGTGGCCTTGCTCTATGCATAAGCAAGAACAAAATAGAATTCACTTACAGCAAAGCAGTTTGAACAGAAAAGCAAGTAAGCAAAAATTACTAAAATGGCGAATTCTATTCCTACGAAATGGACGCTCTCTGGTTATGCTCATGAGTCTGTACCAATAATGCTGAACATATGATGCGGTTGGTTTTTCGGCCAACAAAATATATCGCCTATGTTATGGGAGGGTAATTTCTAGACTCACAAACCCTCCTCTTGGCCGTAAGCCAAACGCATCATCCAAACATCGCCTCTTCCGCAGACCATGTATCTGGTTCCGAACTTTGCATACTACTATAATCGTCATCATTGTCATTGATATTAATTGTAATTAATTCTTTTACTGTCTTCATTTCATGATTCATTTTTGTATCCAATCTGGGGGTTCTTTGTGTTACCATGTGTATACATCCATCACTTATTTCGGTGCAAATTATTGGTAAACAGTGTATGTCATGACTATTCCGAGCACTGCGACTAGAATCACAACCAATTTCCATCCCCAAGAATGTAATACTTCCCAAAACCAGGAGCTTATGTCTAATTCCCAACTACCTTCTGGGGGATGGAGATGAGAGCTCAGAACATGCAACTTTTTTATCACTTCAAAAATCATAGGGGAGGAGTCACTTACAAATACGCAACACGATGATCCCACGATTTTGCAAACTCCCCCACGATCAGCCAAAATTATGTCAAGAGCCATCCTATTTTGGAGTGTCATTAATCTAATCGCTTTTTCCTCCAAAGTAATGTCATATAATATATCTGTTGTTCCATTTATTGTTCTTTCTAATATTCTGGACAGTTGTCTTATATTATAGGAATTTATTGCTTGACCCCAAAATGGTATAAATGATTTTGCTATGTCTTCTGCTATTAATCCTCCTTCCTCATTTCGTCGCGGTCTTGATCTAGATAGTTTGGCTATATCTGACGTTTTTGAAAGAAACACCCCTAGAAACAGAATCCCTAAGTAACAAGTACCGCCCCAATTTCTCGGCAACCAGGGATAAGCTTTTTCTCCACATATAAAATAGACAGGATCACCTATATATACTGGTTCTTCCTCTCTCTCAAGGAACGTTATGTTCATACATCTAGTGAATATCCCTACTGAATAGGAGCCTTTCTTACTTAAGCAAAATGGAACAGAGCGAGGACTGTAATTTATTGTATAGGAGGGGGGCACTGTATCTTTATTCCCTTCTAGGTTCATGTGAAACGTGATTACAGATGATTTATATGGCACATATAATCTATCTTGTGGCATTACTACTGGTCTTATTAGTCTTGCTTTGCGAAATATAGAGCAACCTAAAGGTTTCATTATTACCTCATCAAATTCGTCCATGTTTGTTCTATCTAATTGACCCGTTTCACTTTTATTCCATTTCCCATAAAATAATGCACTTAAAGGCATGGTCTAGTAAAAAACTTTATTGTCCCTACGGGTCGGCCATGTTTTTTTAAGCCTAAGTGGCTCGATTTTAGAAAACTTTCCTATGGACCTTACCCGAGTTTTCGTCCATTAAACGCACGCGAAAACAAGCACCAGGGAGCCGCCATTTTCTGATAATCCTATCTTTTCCCCCATCGCCCTGGCTGACCTGCTTTTGCGGCACTAAATCAATTCCCCCGCCCCTGAGCCTGTCATCAGCAGACTCGTACCGCCCATTTCCCAACGCCAAAGCACGTCTCGTGTCAACATTCGCTGCGCTTCAGCTAATGACGTGTCGCCATGGAAATGGCAGGACGCCTCTTTCCTTAATAAGTATAAACAGACCGTTTCACAGCACACAGCAGCAGATTTTCGATTACATTCCTCTCTCTGTGTTACTTTGAGTATTCTGTGACTCGTTTCAGTGCTCTGGTAAGCTACCTTCGCCGCTTGTAGCCCGTGTGAACACCTGTACCATCTCAGTAAATTATTTTACTTTGTTTAACACACAATGGCTACAATAATGCCCTACATGTACGAGCCCGAGTATACCGAGGAGGAATTACTGGAAAGGAAAGCACGCGAAAACGATGGGGATTCGGACGGCAGTTGGCAGGACGAATCAACAGATGAAGAGCCTGGGCCTAGTCGAATGGACGGCATCTCCACCTGGTGCACATGCAATCGGTGCAAGCTAATGCCAACTGAGGACGAGAACTGCTGCTGCCGAGAAAACTCGGGATGCCTGGCCTACATTTCGGAAGGCGAGCCACGACCGCAAT